>NC_092038.1:91246120-91570468 GCF_003086295.3 Arachis hypogaea | reverse complement strand
GATCTCAACTCCACGTTAACTTTCACGTTAATGGTCTTATTCTAGGGCTAAGAGGGTAGAAAAAGAAGATTGTTAAATTGATTCTGATTGAACAAGCCTTGAAAATTGTTGGCATAATTCAGCTGTTGCCTCTGAAGTTGCTCTCCCTATCCAAAGTTTGAGTTGTTCCTCCATCCTTAATTTAAAGTCTGAGGATAAGGAGCATCATTGAGATTTCTGAAGGAGTTCCCATGTAATTTTGACTTGCTCAGGCGTATACTGGCCAAAGAAGCATCCAGAGGAGCACCATGAACATTGGCAACTGGACGTTGCATGCCCCTTAATTGCTGCGTGATGAAACTCACTTATTGGGATAAGAGCTTGATTGTATCTACCGCTTCCACCTCCATGACTCCTTTCTAAAGTCCTCTCCAGAAGAGTAGAAGTATTGATTATTGGCAACCATCTCAATCAGCTTATTGGCCTCTTCAAGTATTTTCTTCATGTGCAAAGAACCACCTGCAGAATTGTCTAGAGACATTTTGGCCATGTTAGAGAGTCCTTCATAAAAAATATGCATCCTGATCTAGTCCGAGAACATGTCAGGAGGACACTTCCTGAGCATCAACTTGTACCTCTCCCAGGCTTCATAGAAGGCCCTGCATAAAGGTTTGAACATCTTTCTTCAGATAGGTCAGCCTCTGAGGAGGGAAGAACTTATTCAAAAACTTGTTAACCACCTTATCACATGTGTCCAGGCTCTCCTTGGGTTGAGCATCAGGTCACTGCTTTGCTTTTTATCCCTCACAGCAAATGGGAAAAGCATGAGTTTATAAACTTTAGGATACACTCTATTACTTTTCACAGTATTACAGATCTGCAGGAAGTTGGCGAAGAATAGATTTAGATTCTCATGCAGAAGTCCATGAAATTGACAATTTTGCTGCACCAGAGTAATCAGTTGTCGCTTTAACTCAATTATTTGCTTTAATAGGGGGTACAACAATGTTATTCCCATAGAAATTAGGAATGGGGGTAGTGTATAAGTCCAGGATCCTTCTAGGTTACTCATTTCTATTCGGATCCATGGTGAGCTCCGTCCTATTACATACAAATAGAAAACAAAGAAAAGTGGAAATTTTTACGTCAGAGTATAGAAAATTTCCTCTGAGGTATCCTATGTAAAAAGAGTAAAATAAAACAAAGCAAGCAATTAAACTAAGTTTCAAAAACTAATGAGAAAGAAATAAACCAAAGAATTCGAAAAATTAAACAACAAAAAGTACTAATATTTTTGAAAATTTCAACAAAAAGAAAAATCACTAATCGGACACCAAACTTAAAATCAGAAATTAAGAAAGAATAAACAAAGCTTAATTCAAAAATTTAAATAAAATTAAACAAACAATACTAAGAAAAATACCTAATCTAAAGAATCAGACAACTAGTAATTATCAATCACCATCAGTCTCCGGCAACGACTCTAACAACTTGGTGCGGATTTTGAGAATATTCACAACTGAATCGGCAAGTGCATCAGGTCGTCTAAGTAATACCTCAGGTGAGTGAGGGTCGATCCCATGAGGACTGATGGACTGAGCAACAATGGTCGACTGATTGGTTTATTTAGGCAGACAGAAGAGTTAGTTTGGTGGGTTGAAAAAGCATTAAACAGCAATTCAAGAGTAAAGAAATCAATTAAGAGAATTGAAGAGAAATCAATAAGAGAAAGCAGTTAAGGTATCTGAGATGTTTACTTTTCCAGATTAAGCTCTCTTACCAACTAACCTTCATCAACTGCCAATCCCTTGGTCACTTGATTTCGATTAGAGGGTTAAATTCAAATCTAGTTTATGGCCACAAAAACCCTAATTACCCAAAGCTAAATAGATTATGTATCATGTATCCATATTAGTTCAAGTAATTAGCAATTTTGGAGGAATTTACTTTCAAGTTGTGTTTAGGTGAGAGACCTCTCCCAAGGGTGACAAGAACGCATCTAGAATAAGGGTCACACTCCCCGTTCTACCCAGATTTATAAAATTAAGAACGAAAGTAATCCTTGAAACTGAATCAGTACATTAATTAAAATAGAAAAGTAATAGTCTTAATCTGTAGAAATAAATAGAGCTCCTAACCTTAACCAAAGAGGTTTAGTGGCTCACTTCTTACAGAGAAAACAAGGGTTTTGAAAAGTATGTGGTCTGCAAAATTAGAACTCGCACAACTTCACCGGCAAGTGAACCGGGTTGTCCAAGTAATACCTCAAGTGAGTGAAGGTCGATCCCACGAGGAATGTTGGATTGAGCAAGGAATAGTTATCTTGCTGGACTTAGTCAGGCGAAAAGTAGAGTTTTTGTTGTAGGCGCATAAAACAAGATAATAAAGAAAACCAATTAAAGATTGGTGAAGAGGTAATATATGGAAGCAGTTAAGGTCTCGGAGATATTTATCTTTCCGGATGATACTTTTTACTGACTATTTTAACAATAAACGATTCATTCCATGGCAAACTATAAGTGATTAAACCCCAATTCATTAGCAATTTAATCTCCTTCGATTTTCATCAAAAGCCAAGGTCACTGGTCATTCAATTCGAATGGGGATGAAGCTCAACATTCTACTATAGCGCCACAAAAACCTTAATTACCCAAAATGGACAGGACTTCATGTCATATATCCAAATCAGCCGCAGGTAACCTTTAGTTTAGGAGGAGTGTTTTCAAGTTGTAGCTCAAGCGACCTTGGTCAGAGTATCACAAAGAGCTCATGTAGAATAAGAGGTCATACATTCGTTCCACCCCAGATTCATAGGATTAAGAACGAAAACAACAGCTTAGAATTGAATCAAACATTAATTAAAATAGAAGAGTAATGATATTAATCCATATAGATAAGCAGAGCTCCTAACCTAACTAGGAGGTTTAGTTACTCATACTTTGCAGAGAAAACTAAAGGAAGATCTGAAGTAATGTGTCTCCCCTCCCAGGAGGTGTGATCCTCAGGAAGAAAGAAACCCCTTATTTATAGTAAAAGCCTCTAAGACTAAACCTAAAAGATGTTAATTTAAATTTAAAAGTTACAACGATAAGATAATATAAGCTAAGGAGTGTTAAAATCCACTTTAGGCCCACTCTAGTTATGCGCTTCGGTCAAGCTTGGTGTTCAGCTTGGATTCTGGGCATTGAACGCTTGTCCCTACTCCCTGGCTGGCGTTGAACACCAGTTTTGGGCATTCAACTTGAGAGGTCAATCCTTCTTGGGCGTTAAATGATGACAAGTCATCTTAGCCTAGTTTCACTAGTCTTTTTCTTTTGTTTTCAATTGAATTATGCACTTTCTTGAGGCCTAAGCAAGCTAATTTGGGTAGATTTTCATGCTTCCTTTGATTGAATCAACCATAGATAAATTCATGCTATTTCATGAGATTTGATGCCATAATGGTTGCATATTAGGATAGAATGAATATCTCATGATTTTGAGCATAGCTTTGATGTGTTTGGTTGGTTAATGATAGGTGAAGAAAGCTTGGAGAAAGGTTGAAGTAAGAAGGAATGGCTAGAAGCAAAGAGAGGACAATGAAACAAGTGAAATTGAACCAGGAAGCAAAAAGTTGGACCTAAAGTTAGCCTCAAACTTTTGCACAAACTTTTGGGTGAAAAGTTAGCCTCAAAGTTA
The DNA here is from genome assembly GCF_003086295.3 of Arachis hypogaea. Taxonomy (NCBI): domain Eukaryota; kingdom Viridiplantae; phylum Streptophyta; class Magnoliopsida; order Fabales; family Fabaceae; genus Arachis; species Arachis hypogaea. Next base: position 91,566,811 of record NC_092038.1, on the reverse strand, counting down.
GACCCCTAACTTTGAGGCTAACGTGAGAATTTGAAAATCACTCCCTGGGTGACTCACGTTTGCGCCAACGTTAGCCCCCTAACTTTTGGGCTAACGTTGGCATGAAAAAAATTTCCCTGGGCTACTCACGTTTGCGCCAACGTTAGCCCCCTAACTTTTGGGCTAACGTTGGCACATGAAGATGCAAGGTTGGGGGGCAAAAGTTTGCGCCAACGTTAGCCCCCTAACTTTTGGGCTAACGTTGGCGCCATAGGTGCATTAGGAAGGGCCAACGTTGGAGCAAAAGTTAGACCCCTAACTTTTGCACCAACGTTGGCATCAGTAAATTAAGCTATCTGATATGAAAAGTTGGAGCAAAAGTTAGACCTCTAACTTTTGCTCAAACTTTTACTCCAACTTTTACAAAAATCCAATCCGGTTCAATTGGTTCACTTTGGTTCCTCTCCAAACTCCAAGAGCAATCAACCAAGGCCTCTTTCAACCCAATTCCACCAAGAGCAAAGGCCCAATTCAAGGCTTGAAGATCATTTGAAGAAAGTGTATAAATAGGATAGAATTCAAGTTATTCGGGGAGCTTCCTTTTCTGAGTTTTCATAGAGCTTTCCTTTTGAATTTTCAGAGAGTTTTAGATATTGAGTGATCTTTAATTTCTTAGTTTGGGGGAAGGAGAATTCCATTCTCTTCCTCTTAGTTTTATTGCTTTCAATTTCAATTACAACTGTCTTGGATCTTGGGTTAGAGAATTGAAGGAATTCTGTTTCAATCTCACCTTGGATCTTGTTTATTTTCACTGCAATTGAATTTCCATTTCTGTTACTTGCGTCTCATCTACTTTCTTTGCAATTTACAATTCCCTTGCAATTGTTCTTGTTGGATCTAGGAAGGCATTGAGATCTAGACTTGGTTTTCTAGTCTCTGGGTCCTGAGATCTAAATTCCCAATTTACATTCTGTTTACTGCTTTCCATGTTCATTTACTTCTCTGCTTCAAGATCTGATTTCATCCACACCCTCTTCTACTTCTCTACTTGATGCAATTTACTTTTCCTTGTTTAAATTCTGCAAATCCAATCCCCAATCCCCTTTACATTTCAAGCCATTTACATTTCTTGCACTTTAAGATTCTGCAATTTATATTTCTTGCAATCTAAGTTTCTGCCATTTAATTTCTTGTTATTTAAGATTCAGCAATTTATTTCCTGTTCTCTTTACTTTCAATGCAATTTAAATTCTGCAAATCACCAATCAATCAACCAAATCTTGATTCGCTTGACTAAATCAACCACTAAACTAAAATTGCTCAATCCTTCAATCCCTGTGGGATCGACCTCACTCCCGTGAGTTTTTATTACTTGATGCGACCCGGTGCACTTGCCGGTTAGATTTGTGTGTTTTGGGAGAAATTCATTTTTCCACCAAAATATCTCATCAATAAACGCCCAAGATTGGCGTTTAACGCTAGTTTTGGCAGTCATTCTAAATGAGAAGTATAGACTATTATGTATTGATGGAGCTCTGGAAGTTAGCTTTCCAACGCCATTGAGACCGCGTCAATTGGACCTCTATAGATCAAGATATGCTCGTTGGAATGCATGGAGGTCACGATTAATAGCATCTGCTATAGTTTCTTCGTCTCTGAACAAGATTTTTCCAAATTTACCCAAAATTCACCTAAACTCAAAAATAACAGAAAAACTCAAAGTAGCATCCAAAGATGAATTTTGCACTAAAACATAGTAAAAATTACTAAAATCTAACTAAAAACAACTACAAAATGCTATGAAAAAGGGTTGAAGATGCTCACTGATGCCAGGGCATCTTGGCCAGTTTCACTGACCTTTTCTTTACTGTTTTAGAGTAGTTTCATGCATTTTCTTAGTAAATAAGCAAGTTTTGGGTAAATATACACTTACACCTTGATTCAAGCAAACATTGTGAACTTTACATAATTTCATGAGAATTTTGCAAGGATTGAATGATAAAATGGATGATGCATGGTCTCATGATTAAGAACCAAGCTTTGATGCACTTTATTTGCTTGATTTCAGGACAAAGGAAGCAAGGAAGAGCCACATTAGCAGCCACGTTAGTCTAACTAACGTGACCACTAACGTGGAATGGGAGTAAGTTTGCAGCGTTAATGGAAAAAGTGATCGCCAATAATGCCTTCGAAAGCCATCATATCCCACGTTAGTTGCCACGTTAGTTACGTTAATGTGGAAGCTAACATGGAAAGGAAAGGGGAGCTCCAACGTTAGTGGTAAAGGTGAACACCACTAACGTTCCAAAAGGCCACACTTAGCCACATTAAGAGTCACGTTAATCCAATTAACGTGAACTCTAACGTGGAAGGAGAAAGAAATCGCCAACGTTAGTGACACTCACCTTTGTCACTAACGTTGGACTAAGCCAATATGGCCTATGTTAGTGGTCACGTTAAGACCATTAACGTGAAGGGTAACATGGAGCAAGGAATGATAGGCCAACGTTAGTGATACTCACCTTTCTCACTAATGTTGGAGATGGCAATTACAACCATGTTAGTGCTCACGTTAATGCCATTAACGTGAGGCACTAACGTGGGAAGATAGGGCGTTTTGAAGCGTTAGTGACAAAGGTAAGTGTCACTAACGCTCTCAAAGCTTGGGCATTCCCATGTTAAGGGCCACGTTAGTTACACTAATGTGGATCACTAACGTGGGGAAGAGAAGCAAGGAGCAACGTTATTGGTAAAGGTGAATGCCAACAAAGTTTGCGAAAGACTAAGAAGCAATGTTATTCGTAAAGGTGAATGCCAATAACGTTTGCGAAGGACTAAGAGGCAACGTTAGTGGTCATGTTAGAGCCACTAACGGTGAAGTTAATGTGGACCAATTTGATTTGGAGCGTTAGTGAAAAAGGTTATCGTCACTAACGTTTTCGAACCCAAATTTACACTTAACGTTAACACCACTAACGTCCTAACTAACGTCCACCCATGCCTGACTCACACTTTTCTGCAAACAAAGCTGAGCCCACTGAAGATTGTAACTGCTTCAACTCTAGATCAAAGGCCCATATCCAAGACTTGAAGAGCTGACTAGAAGATCAAGAAGAGTAGTATATATAGGAGTAGTTTTGAACTAGAAAAGGAGTCTTGGCATTATTGGGAACTATATTCTGTATATTTAATTTTCCTGCAATTTCTAGTTTACTTTGAGAATGCACTCTTCTATTTCATCTTCCATTTTCAGAGCTAGGAACAACTAAATCCCTTTTCATTGGGTTAGGGAGCTATGTTGTAATTTGATGGATCAATTATAGTTTTTATTCTTCTTCCTCTTTCTTTTCTCTTGATTTACTAGAAAGCTTTCAATCTTAAATCAATTGGTTAGTTATCTTGGAAAAGAAACTCTCCATAATTGGATCTCCTTTGAGCCTTGAAAATGGGATGAGGAGAACATGCTATAGTTGCTTTCTCATATTGGACCAAATTGTGTTTTGGATAGATATAGTGACATATAATCCTACCAACACTTTGATTTGGAAATACATGTGGTATAATCAGTGACCATACTTCATCTCTTCCCATGAGCAATTAAATCAAGGAATTGGGCAATTGTTCAAGTTTAGAGATATTGGGTTGCCAAGGAATTAGGATCCAATCACCTAAGATTGCCAAGGAGATCAATGAATGCATTGATTGAGGAAGAGATGAGAATGAACTTGATCCGGAGAATGCAACATCTCCTAAGCCCAATGAATCCCCCATTTCTGATCTTACCCATTCTCTTTACCTTCTGCCATTTACTTTTATGTTCATCTCCCCAAATCCCCATTTAAAATTCTACAATTTACTTTCTGCAATTTATTTTTCACCATTTATTTCCAGCATTTACATTTTCTGTCATTTGCTTTCCCGCCATTTAATTTTCTGCAATTATCAACTCATCTTCTACTTAGCTCACTAGAACATTCCTCCAATTAAAAGTTGCTTGACCAATCAATCCCTATGGGATTCGACCTCACTCTATTGTGAGTTTTTACTTGACGACAATTCGGTATACTTGCCGAAGGGAAATTTGTTGAGAGACAAGTTTCCGTGCATCAAGTTTATGGCGTCGTTGCCGGGGATTGATTTTGTATCGATAATGATTAAGTTGGAGGATAACTAGATTGAGCAATTTTCTTTGTTTTGATTATTTCATCTTAGTCATTTACTTCCAGTTTAGCTGTTTCGTTTCTATTTTCTTTCTTCTTCATCTGTTTTTCTGGCTATCTACCATTTAGTTCACTAACCCACTAACTATTTGATATATTGCACCACTCACACTAATAGCCATTCTAACAAGAGTAATTTCTTCATTTATTTTCTTTCTTGCTTTTTGCTCTGTTGGTTGTATGACAGGTAGAAGAAGCGGAGCTTCAACTTCCTTTTATTCTGAACCTGAGAGGACCTTCCTTAGATTAAGGAGGGAAGAAAGAGGGAAGAGAGTAGTTGGTGCTGAGGAAGAAGAGGAGTATTTTAAAACAGACATAAAGGAGAATATGGAGAACCACCATGAAGAAGAAGCTCACAACCATGCCAGAGAAGGCCCAGTGAATCATGATGGACAAGAGAGAAGAGTTCTAGGCTCTTACATCAACCCAAACCCAAGAAATTATGGAAGTAGCATCCAAAAGCCAACTATACATGCCAATAACTTTGAACTGAAGCCCCAGCTCATCACCCTTGTTCAGAACAACTGTGCATTCGGAGGAAGCACCCAAGAAGACCCCAATCAACATCTAACCACCTTCCTAAGGATATGTGATACTGTGAAGTCTAATGGTATTCATCTGGATGTCTATAGACTACTTTTGTTCCCTTTTTCACTTAGGGACAAAGCATCTAAATGGTGGAATCTTTCTCGAATGAGAGTTTAACAGCCTGCGAAGATGTGGTGAACAAATTCTAGGCGAGATTCTACCCTCCTCAAAGAATCAACAAGTTGAGAGCTGAGGTACAAACCTTCAGGCAACAAGATGATGAAACTCTCTATGAGGCATGGGAGAGGTTTAAGGGCTTAACAAGAAGGTGCCCACCAGACATAATCAATGAATGGGTGCAACTACACATTTTCTATGAGGGCCTTTCTTATGAATCAAAGAAGGCAGTAGACCATTTATCCGGGGGATCTCTAAACAAGAAAAAGACCATTGAAGAAGCCATAGATGTCATTGAGACTGTAGCTGAGAATAGCTACTTTTATGCTTCTGAAAGGAGTAACACTCGACGAGTGATGGAGCTAAACCATATGGACGCACTGCTGGCTCAAAACAAGATGATCACCAAGCAGTTAGCCGACCTCACCAAGAAGATGGAAGGGAACCAAGTTGCTGCAGTCACCACTTCATCATCAGCTTAAGAAGGAGCAAATACAAAGGAAGAGAGTGATTGGGAACAAGCCAACTATATTGGGAACTCACCTAGGCAGGCCCATGACCCATACTCCAAAACCTATAATCCTGGTTGGAAGAACCACCCAAACTTTGGGTGGGGAAATCAACAAGATCAAGGCCAGGATCAAAGACGTCACAACCCCAACAACAATGCAACTCACCATCATTCCACACAGAGATCATATCAACACCCACCCAATAGTACCTCTCAACATCCACATCAAAACCAAAATGGCCCTTCTCACCCCTCCTACCTCAAATCACCATCACCACTCGAAGATAGACTCTCCAGAATTGAGACTCTACTTGAAGGTATATGTAAGGAAGTCCAAGACAATAGAGTGTTCAAGGATGAAGTGGGAGCTAATATCAAAAACCAGGGAGACACCATCAAGAGGCTAGAGTCTCAAGTGGGATATCTTTCTCAGTAGATTCCCAAGCCTACTGATAGCTTCCCAAGTGACACACAGAAAAACCAGAGAGGTAAAGCAAATAAGGTAAGATGGGAAGAATGTAAGATGGTCACTATAAGTGATAAGGGGAGTGTGGAAAAACTGAACAAACATTTAGAACACTCTCAAGATATTCCAGCAGAGAAGCAAGAAGAGAGTGACCAAGAAACCAACCCCACACAAAGGAAGGAGCTAAGGGAGGAAATTCTAAACCCATATGCACCTTTTCCCCAAAGACTCAAGGGGGTGTAGAAAGGAGAATGTATTCAAGGTTCCTCGACATGTTTGCATCCCTCCATGTAAACATACCATTCATCAAGGCTCTCCAACAAATGCCCTCATACATTAAGTGTATGAAAGAACTACTAACCAAGAAAAATTCAATAAAGGGAGGGCAAACAATAGTGATGAATAAGGAGTGCAGTGCTCTCATCCAAACAGAGTTGCCTATAAAAAGAAAGGACCTAGGGAGCTTTCACATCCCTTGCACCATAGGAGAAACAAGGATTGATAAAGGACTCTATGACCTGGGAGTAAGCATCAACTTAATGCCTTTATCCCTCATGAAGAAGCTTCAAATCAATGAGCTAACGCCCACGGATGTAATCATCAAGTTAGATGACAAAACCAAGCAATAGGAGTGGTTGAAAATGTGTTGGTGAAGGTTGGGAACTACTTCCTCCCCACAGACTTTGTTATCTTGGAGATGGAAGAGAGTCACCTCCATCCAATCATATTGGGGAGACCATTCCTAGCCACAGCCAGAGCACTTATAGATGTGGAGGGAGGAGAGCTAATACTGAGGATACATGATGAACAACTTACCTTCGATGTCTTCAAACCCTCACAAGAAGCAGATCAAGAAAATAAGGAATCAAGGGAGGATCACAATAAAGCATTGGTGGAAGAAACAAGCACGGAAGCACAAACACTGCACCTGGGAATCCCTTTAGTTGACAAGCAAAACAGTCAACAGGAACAACAGCCAAGGGTAACCTAAGAGGAGATAAACCCACCGGAGTCATATGAGACCAGCAACAAAATTTCCTTGGAAAAAGAGGCCACAAGGAGCAAGGTAGCATTAAAAGAAACAAGGAAGAAGGCACCAAGGGGATGGAGGAACAAGAAGATCTCTACAGAGGATTTCTCTCCAGAAGATGAAGTAATCTCTGCTCATTTCCCATCTATCCCACCTCATCTCCCCACCATTCCATCTCAGCTACCTCAAGTGTACACCATCGGCAGAATTCTCTCCTTGGAACATGTGGGGGTTATAAATAAAGCCAACGGAGATAGATTCACTGCAAGAGAGGAAGATTTGAGACATTACCAACCACCCTGACAAAGGCCAAACGTCAAGCTAATGACGCTAAAGAAGCGCTTCATGGGAGGCAATGCATGTTTTATATCCTTTCAGTAATTTTTAGGATTTTTAAAGTAGTTAATAAAGCAAGGTTCATGAATTCCAAATCAACTTTGACAAGCACTTAGAAGAATCTCTATATGTAGCATATAGTGAACAACAAGTTTGGTGTTCAAAGCACCCTAAGAAGACATGGATACAATTCATAGCATGTCAATCTTAGAGCCTTAATCAAATCTTTTTACACCACATGGTCACAAACTAAGTTTGGTGTCACCAATGTTGCATGCATGAATACTTAGTTGGTCGGTTGGTTTGCATTCATGAATGGCACTTAGTTAGTCAAAAGCAAAAATTTAAAAAAGTAGTTAGCCTCCCATCCTTATTTTTCCACCACAATTCAAACTAATATCTCTCTTTTCTTTTGTCTTGCAAGGGAATTGAAGGGAATGTTGGAGGGAACCGATGGGATAACCCAAGGGGTGTGGTTCGGCCACTTCACCAAGGGAACTACACACATGTCTTCAAGGGGAGTACCTTGGGAAGTGTTACCATGCAACATTGGGAGAAAGATCGCCTTGGAGACCGAACCAATCACTTCATAAAAGTGGTGATCCTTGTGCTCATTCCGTACCAAACCCCAACCATCCACCATTGGGTTTTTCTATCAATCCACACCCTTCAATCCCATCATCCTCCTATATAAAGGACCCCCACTCTATATCCTTCCATATTCAAATATCATTTCATTTCATCTCTCTTCTTTCTTTCGAAACACACACCCAACACCTCTACCCTCAACACGTTAGCACAATCCTCTAAGCTACACCCTATCTTAACCTGGCCAATTTCCATCATCAACCCATACTTCTCAACACCTTCACATACCAATTCCTACTCATGGCATCATCGAGCTCTAAAAGAAGAAAAGGGAAGGAGCATTTGGAGCAACCCCCTTTTGATGAGAAAAAATTTAGAACCTTTCACCATGCATTACAATTTGGGTGGATGGTTGAGAAAGAGATCATATATGAGCTATGCTTTCAAGTCAAGAAAAATGAGTGCCCCAGAATCACAGAGAAGGTAGAAAAGAGAAGATGGGAGCTCCTCACTGATCTGGTCACAAAAGTAAATGCAACACTTGTAAGAGAGTTTTATGCAAATGCAGTCAGGTATGATAGGGCCGATGAATCCTATATAAGCTTCGTAAGAGGGGTAACAGTGGATTTTAGTCCCATGAACATCATGAGGGTGTTAAAGCTATGAACCATACCATTCGTAGAAGAGAGCTATCAATCCAAAATAGATAGCAATCCCAACTATGACCAGATTGTGGAATATATCTGCATACTAGGAGCGGATTGGGTAAGAGATTCCCATAGGAAGCCCAAATTAATTAAGATAAGGGATCTCACACCTGAAGCAAAGGGGTGGTTTGAGATTGTAAGGAGATCCATCCTTCCCGCCAGAAATAACTCAGAGGTAAACTGTAAGAGAGCAATGATGGTACAATGTATACTCAAAGGGGGGGGGGGGAGATCAAGGTTCACGAACTCATAGCTCAAGGCATTCGGAAGTTCGATAAGAAAAGTGATTCTGGAGGAAAAGTTAGGCTACCCCAGCACCATTTTCCGTCTGTGCGCAAGGGCTAGGGTGGTGTTCGAAGATGGAAACCCCGAGTGGATAAAAGTCGACATCCCAATTACTTTCCGACGGATGCATGTCGTTGCACCTCCCTTACCTCAACGAAGAATAAGAAAGAGGCCAGCCCATCAAGTTGAAGAAAGACAAAACCCAGAGGAGCAAGCCCCAACCACTTTAGACATGCACCAATTACAAGAAGCCATTGATGGCTTATCTAGGCAATACATGGAGAATCAAGGGGCACAGAAGAAGCTTCAACTGCAAATGATGGATCGCCAAGAAGAATCATTCTCTAGAAGGATGAATCAACAAGGGGAGTGGCAAAAGCAACTGATGGAGCAGCAACTGGAACAAGGGAGACCGTGGAGTGAATCCTTCCACAAGTTGAACCAAAAGCAAGATCAACAACAAGAAGCCATCCAAAAGCTAAACAACATCCAAGCACTCTAGGTGCACACAATCATGAGATGCATCGGAAACAAAGAGAACAGGCAGATCTCTTCGATGAATACAGAGCGTTCTCAAAAGGAGTCTATATGAGTGAGATTGGATATCATGTAAACACTCAAGCCAGGCTTCGATATTTAATCAAACAACTGCATGTATTACACCCGGGGATCACAAGATATGAGGAAGTAAAGGATGAATTAGCACAAGAAGAAAGAGAAAGAGCAGAAAAGACTCATGAATAAGTAAGGAAGGCACTGGAAGATTGAAAAAGAGTCAGAATGACACGGATACAGGGAAGCGCAAGTGGACACAAAGAGGACAAACAAAAGAGAGAGCATGAGCATCCCCAGAAGTAAAAGGTGGTGGAGTTCCCTCTTCGTTCTATCTTTTTCAAGTTTTAAATAAGAAAAATCATGTATGAAATAGAACATGCTTCCATAGTAGCTTAAGAATTTTCAATTTTGTCTTTAAGATTTCATTGCTTAGGTCTATGTGTGTTGGTCTAAGTTCCCAATTATCATTTTCACTCTGCTAAAATGTATGCTTGTCCTTTAAGCTAAATAAAAGAGGATGTTATGAAAAACTAGAGTGGGGTTCATCTTGTGGAGTAAGTTCTCAATGTTTGTGGTGTGGTAATTGATTAGCTAAGTTGGTTCACCAACAAGGTATATAGGCAACTATATGCTCTAAATCACATGCTTGAAACACATTCTATGAGATTAGCCAAACAACAAAATCCTAATAAGAAAAAGAAAAATAACAATAAGAGTTTCAAAAAGAAAGAAAAATAATAAGAAATAAGGCTAGGCACCAAGGGTTGAATCTTGAGGCATGTGTCTGTGGTGCTCCTGTGGAAGGGATATGCTTGGATGAATAAGCTCTCAGGGGTGCCTTATCACTTGGTAACTTGGGTTAACTAACCCGGGATTATTAGCTGAAAGTCCACTATCAAGAACAACATTTGCTACAGAGCACTTAGTAACCCAAAGAGGTGCTGGACACCAAGGTCTCAAGAAATAAAGTAACAAACCATATGCCTGTGGTGTGCATGTGTGGGGGAGAGAGACTTGAGGGAGTAGGTCCTTAGGGGTGTCTCAACACCTAGGACCTTGAACCAACTGGTTTGGGAGTGTTGGCTAAAAGCTTATCTTAAAGAGTCACCCCCTCACAAAGCATTTAGCCTAAAAGAATGCAATAAACCCTAAAAGGAAAGGTGGGATCAATGAATAAGGATCTCATAGGATGCAATCAAGCGAGTATTCAAGAGCATGATAAGGACCTGAAAACCAGTGAAGGAATGAACCTAAATTGCTATGCATGAAACCCCAAGGACCAAGAACTTAACTCCAATAATAAGAACTTGTTCCTCTTGTTCTTTCATTCATCATTCTTATGCTTCAGTACTTGCTTAGGGACAAGCAAACTTTAAGTTTGGTGTTGTGATGACAGAGCATCTTGGCCAGTTTCACTGACCTTTTCTTTACTGTTTTAGGATAATTTCATGCATTTTTTTTAGTAAATAAGCAAGTTTTGGGTAAATGTACACTTACACCTTGATTCAAGCAAACATTGTGAACTTTACATGATTTCATGAGAATTTTGCAAGAATTGAATGATAAAATGGATGATGCATGGTCTCATGATTAAGAACGAAGCTTTGATGCACTTTATTTGCTTGATTTCAGGACAAAGGAAGCAAGGAAGAGCCACGTTAGCAGCCATGTTAGTCTAACTAACGTGACCACTAACGTGGAATGGAAGTAAGTTTGCAGCGTTAATGAAAAAAGTGATCACCAATAACGCCTTCGAAAGCCATCATAGCCCACATTTGTTGCCACGTTAGTTACATTAATGTGGAAACTAACGTGGAAAGGAAAGGGGAGCTCCAACCTTAGTGGTAAAGGTGAACACCACTAACGTTCCAAAAGGCCATACTTAGCCACGTTAAGAGTCACGTTAATCCAATTAACGTAAACTCTAACGTGGAAGGAGAAAGAAATCGCCAACGTTAGTGACACTCACCTTTGTCACTAACGTTGGACTAAGCCATTATTGCCTACGTTAGTGGTCACGTTAAGACCACAAATGTGAAGGGTAATGTGGAGCAAGGAATGATAGGACAATGTTAGTGACACTCCCCTTTGTCACTAACGTTGGAGATGGCAATTACCACCACGTTAGTGGTCACGTTAATACAATTAACGTGAGGCACTAACGTGGGAAGAAGGGGCATTTTGAAGCGTTAGTGACAAAGGTAAGTGTCACTAATGCTCTCAAAGCTTGGGCATGTCCACGTTAAGGGCCACGTTAGTTACACTAACGGGGGGAAGAGAAGCAAGGAGAAACGTTATTGGTAAAGGTGAATGCCAATAACGTTTGCGAAAGACTAAGAAGCAATGTTATTGGTAAAGGTGAATGCCAATAACATTTGCAAAGTACTAAGAGGCAATGTTAGTGGTCACATTAGTGCCACTAACATTGAAGTTTACGTGGACCAATTAGATTTGGAGCGTTAGTGAAAAAGTTTATCGTCACTAACGTTTTCGAACCCAAATTTACACTTAACATTAACACCACTAACGTCCTAACTAACGTCCACCCATGCCTGACTCACACTTTTCTGCAAACAAAGCTGAGCCCACTGAAGATTGTAACTGCTTCAACTCTAGATCAAAGGCCCATATCCAAGACTTGAAGAGCTGACTAGAAGATCAAGGAGAGTAGTATATATAGGAGTAGTTTTGAACTAGAAAAGGAGGCTTGGCATTATTGGGAACTATATTCTGTATATTTACTTTTCCTATAATTTCTAGTTTACTTTGAGAATGCACTCTTCTCTTTCATCTTCCATTTTCAGAGCTATGAACAACTAAACCCCTTTTCATTGGGTTAGGGAGCTCTGTTGTAATTTGATGGATCAATTGTAGATTTCATTCTTCTTCCTCTTTCTTTTCACTTGATTTACTAGAAAGCTTTCGATCTTAAATCAATTGGTTAGTTGTCTTGGAAAAGAAACTCTCTATAATTGGATATCCTCTGAGCCTTAGAAAAGGGATGAAGAGATCATGCTAGAATTGCTTTCTCATGTTGGACCAAATTGGGGTTTGGATGGATATAGTGACATATAATCCTACCAACACTTTGATTTGGAAATACATGTGGTATAATCAATGACCGTACTTCATCTCTTCCCATGAGCAATTAAATCAAGGAATTGGGCAATTGTTCAAGTTTAGAGAGATTGGGTTGCCAAGGAACAGGGATCCAATCACCTAAGATTGCCAAAGAGATCAATGAATGCATTGATTGAGGAAGAGATGAGAATGAACTTGATCTGGAGAATGCAACATCTCCTAAGCCCAATGAATCCCCCATTTCTGATCTTACCCATTCTCTTTACCTTCTGCCATTTACTTTTATGTTCATCTCCCCAAATCCCCATTTAAGATTCTGCAATTTACTTTCTGTAATTTATTTTCCGCCATTTATTTCCAGCATTTACATTTTCTGTCATTTGCTTTCCTGCCATTTAATTTTCTGCAATTATCAACTCAACTTCTGCTTAGCTCAACTAGAACATTCCTCCAATTAAAGTTGCTTGACCAATCAATCCCTGTGGGATTCGACCTCACTCTATTGTGAGTTTTTACTTGACGACAATTCGGTATAGTTGCCGAAGAAAAATTTGTTGAGAGACAAGTTTCCGTGCATCACTCACGCATCATAACACCAAACTTAAACTGTTGCTTGTCCTCAAGCAACCAAAAACAAGATAGGACTAAATAGAAGAGAAAAATACATCAGGTTTTAGAGTTGTCAATGAAACTCAGTTCCAATTACTGAATGTGGTTGTTAACTCTCTATTTCTGAATAGCTTTGGCATCTCACTTTTCTTTGAAGCTCAGAAATATTGGAATTCTTTTGAACTAAAATCCGGATGATATTATTGATTCTCTTCTTTAAGTTTTTCTTGATTCTTGAACATAGCTTTTTCTTTTGGTGCTTTACACCTTTGAGCCTAGCTGTGACTCTAAGCATTTTATTTTCATGTATTACCACCTGATATATAAATGCCATAAGCACTTAACTAGGGGAACCCTTCGGATTCAAATTTAGCTTTGCTTAAATTCCCAGACAGTGGTGCTCAGAGTTCTTAAGCGTACTCTTTATAGGATTGGATCACGACTTTAAATGCTCAGTCTCAAGATTTTCTTGACACCTTCACACTACAAGCATATAGTTAGGGATAGCAACTCATTTGAGCTTTTTAGGCCAATTTTGACCCTCCTAACCATTGATGCTCACAGCCTTGGACCCTTGTTCTTGTTCTTGATTTTTCTTTATCTTTTCTTCTTTTTCTTTTTCTTTTTTTTGTTGTTTCTTTTTCTTCAAGAATAAATCTTTTTGATATTTTAGAGAATCAATAATACTTCTCTAAATTCACTATTCTTCAAGAGCCAATATGCTCAACTCCAATGTCAAATTTACACAGTTAATTCATACATTCAGAAAATAAAGATAAGGCCACCACTTTAAGATAAATAGAACAACTTATAATATAACTCAAGTCCCTGTGTATCTTGCTACTTCTTTTTTTTTTAATTCTTTTTAAGCTTAGTGGGCAATACATAAGACATCTTCTAACCATAAAGATTTCAAAAATAAACTACCAAAGCAAGAAAATTCTAAGAGTGATCATGTAAAAGCTAGAATAGAAAACATGAAATAAGATAAAGGAAGGGATAATGAAACTTAACCACCTCAGTTATGGTGGCTGCTGATCTTCCATGAAGATGATTCACCTTCCTTTGGTATCATTGATAATAATATAGACCCAGAGCTTGCTCTGCATTACCAAACTTAAAAGTTTGCTTGTCCCCAAGCAAAGATAGCTTGGTTCTTTGTTGGCATTTAAATGCTAGGACTGATTCCCTCCCCTCTGGGCGTTCAGCCCTGAGATTGGCATCTGAACGGCAGAGGGTCCTCTCTGATCCCTTATGGGCGTTGAACGCCCATGCTCTCTTTCCCGTCTGGCGTTGAATACCAGTAAGGGGCACCTTCCAGGGTATTTTATTTTTCTCCTAAGCGTTCCTGTTTCTGTTCTAAGTGCTACACATGATCACAAACATGAGAAAAAGAGGAAAACTATGAAAAATCAACAAAAAATAAAATAGTATGAAATTGAACTAAAGTAATAGGAAGAAAATAGAAAAGAAGAAAATACTATAAGATACTTATGGTTGGGTTTCCTCCCAACAAGCGCTTCTTTAATGTCATTAGCTTAATACTTGATTGTTAACTTTTCTTCCTCTTCTTCCAGTTGGTTAAAAGAAATGACTCCCAAGGAAGAGATGAGAGAATTAGTGCCCTTGGATTGGAGTTTCTCCTGACAAGTTTTCTTTTTTTGTTATCAGCTTGATCCTCCTTTCTTGTTAGGGTAAGGGTTGAATTCCTTCTTGCTGACCTTCTCTTTTCCATGGATATCATCCTTTGTTCCTTGGTCATAATCCCCTTTTCAGTACATTCCTTGATTATCTCTACCACTTTGGATTTAGGAATTGGGTGTTGTTTGATGAATGGAGTGTACCCTTCATTAAGAACCTCTTGAATTGGTGGTTCAATGAACTCACCCTTTATGTAGCACTCTGCTTCATTGGAGTGTAATTTCCCATAAATGTTTTGCTCCCCTACAACCTCCTTTGGCCGTGCATATTCTTCTTTTTCCATGTGTGAGGCTGGAGAGTTCTCTAATTCACTGGGGTATTGACTCTTTTGAATGATTCCCTCACATTCTTTTGAAGGAATTTGCATTGCTTCTCTTGTGAGAGAGTTTATTTGTTCCTCTGCCCAACGCTTGGTAATCACCTCCACATGCCCCTCTATATTATTGTCACTTATTCTTATATCATGTATCCAGCTTTGAGCGGCCTCCCCTAATTTTTTTATGGTAAGCTTTAAAGCTTATAGTTCTGAATAATGAGACGATGATTCTTAATATGAATAATGAGATAGTGGCTCTTGATATGAGTAAAAGAAGCATCGTTCTTGGTATGGATAGAGAGGTAGTGGTTCTTGGTATGAGTAAACAAGGGATGAGGATGGAAATTTTTGCAAAATTTCCTCTGTTATTTGCTCCAGTTCTTGGCAAGCAAGATAAATAAATGATGGTTCTTGATATATGGAATATGGAGCAATGAAATTTCCTTGGTCTTGGCTTTTCCAACCAAAGTCTAGATAATTCCTCCATCCATATTAATTTGAATCACTCCTTGGGTGTGAGTAATAGCCCATGTGATCTGATGAGCAGATATTTTATACACTTTTTGGCATCATTTTCTATAGTTTTTATCATGTTTTGCTTACTTTTTATTAAGTTTTCATAGATTTTTGTGTTAAATTCACATTTTTGGGATCTACTATGAGTTTATGTCTTTTTATGCAATTTCAGGTATTTTCTGGCTGAAATTGAGGAGATGGAGCAAAAGTTTGATTCAGAGACAAAGAAAGCACTACAGATGCTATCCGGATCTGACCTCCTTGCACTCGAAAGTGCTTTTATGGAGCTTCAAAAGTCCAAATGGATCGTTCTCAACGAATATAGAAAGCTGACTTCTAGAGATTTCCAATAATGTATAATAGTTGATACTTTGCTTCGGATTAGAAGGCTCAAAACTGGTGTCCAATGTTAGTCTCCTGCCCCATTCCAGGCGTCCAGTGCCCAAAGGAGAAAACCAGGCATCCAAACGCCCAGGGAGGAGCCCCTAGCCAGCGTTCAATGCCCTAGAGGCCTCATAGAACGTGGATCTCATCAAATATCAGCCCAAACACTCACCAAGTGGGCCTCAAAAGTGGATTTTAGCACTAAAAGACTATTTTACCCTTATTTATGTAATCCTTAGTCATTAGCTTAGTATTTAAAGAACTTTTACACCTCTCATTGGGAGAGGTCTGACATATTTCATTTATCATTGTGTTTTCCTATTAGTATGAGTTTCTAAACCTCTTAGGTTGAGTGGAGGAGCCCTGGTGAGTTCTATGAATTAATAAAAGCGCTACTGTTTCTCTTCAATGCGTGTTTGATTTAATTCTAAGATGTATATTCGTTATTCAACATGGTGAATGGGATGACCCATGACAATCAACTTCGTTCTTCATACTAAGACAGCGTGCCTGACAACCACCCGTGTCTACTTGGGTTCGTGTGAATACGTGACTGGAAAGCATCGAACCGCTAGCTTGATTATACATCTCTCAGACGGCTAATCCACGACTTCATTCGTGACTTCTCGAGACACCAGTTCAGCCGAGGTATGAGGAGATTAGGGTCTTTGTGGTAGAGACTAGAACCTATGATGTAGCTGGTGCACGAAAAATTACACTCACACTATGTAATTCCGCACAACTAACCAGCAAGTGCACTGGGTCGTCTAAGTAATACCTTATGTGAGTAAGGGTCAATCCCACAGAGATTGCTGGCTTGAAGCAAGCTATGGTTATCTTATTATTCTTAGTCAGGATACCAATAGGGTTCTTTAGTTTCAATTGTAAAAAGTGAAAGAGCATGAAATGAGTATTTGTTACGCAGTAATGGAGAATGTGTTGGAGTTTTGGAGATGCTTTGTCTTCTGAATCTATGCTTTCCTACTATCATCTTCTTCACGCACGCAAGGTTCCTTATATGGCAAGCTGTGTGTTGGTGGATCACCATTGTCAATGGCTACCATCCATCCTCTAAGTGAAAATGGTCCAGGTGCGCTGTCACCGCACGGCTAATCATCTGTCAGTTCTCACTCATGCTAGAATAGGATCCATTGATCCTTTTGCGTCTGTCACTACGCCCAACCCTTGTGAGTTTGAAGCTTGTCACAGTCATTCAATCCCTGAATCCTACTCGGAATACCACAGACAAGGTTTAGACTTTCCAGATTTTCAAGAATGGTTTCAGGCTGTAAGAACCCCCCTTCTGGATGATTTACAATGGCCATGTTCTGAAAAAATTGTGAACCACCAAATGAATACAGACAATACACCCAAACTAATGCAGAAAATACACCCAAATGAATACACAACTTACACCCAATTGAACACAGAAAATACACCCAAATGAACACATAAAATACACCCAATTTAAGACAGAAAATACACCCGAAGGAATGCAAAAAATACACCAAAAATTTGTTGAACCAACCCTTACCACAATATCAGGGAGGAGACAGTATACTTCTTCTTGAAACCTTTTAATCTTTTGCTGGTTTAAGATGAGACATGTGGCAAAGACAATCAAGAAAAAGATGCCGAAATCAATTTACAAGAATCAGCATTACAGTTAATTTTGGTGATAAAAATATTTATGTTATTGTAATATTACCTCAACTTCTATATGCGTTTTAGATGCGAGTGATGCAAGGTGGACTTTTGATAAAATGTATTTATCTTGGGCTTGGAGTGTGCACACAGTGTCAAACTCATTAGTTAGTCTATTTGCGTATGTCTTCACTTGTATGGCCCAGATGTAGCATTTCTGTTTCATGTCAGAACTATCTTCATTCGTCCTCGCAGGAGTGTCAAAACTCTATCCACCACTCTCCTTTTGAATCTGTGGGCTTTTTCCTTTTGTTGTCACCCCACCACTTGCAATTTTTTCTACTAGATCCCTTAATTATTCTAGCAGTTTTAGGGTTTCAGGAGTTTTTGCCCTCTCTTCATCTTGCGTTGCCGCCCCCTCCTGTGTTGCTACTTCTTCTTGGCTTGAATCAGTCAAGCCAAGGCTGAATGATGGCATCGGATCTATTTTATGAACATACGATGCTGTTCGTACCATCATCATCAGCGCAGCAGCGTCTTCTGGAGCTGAATTACTACGTGATCATGTATAACATATATTAAGAATAAGAATATACGAATGATAACGAAACATTGATTTTAATCTGATGAACTTACATTTTTGATGGAGTTGGTGGAAGCGCGGGTGTGCTTTCTTCAGGTTTTTGGGGTGGTTCTGGAGTGCTGCAGGGTAAAATTAATCGTGTTATAAAAAAACTAGTCAGGGATCAATTGTGAAAATATACACCCCAACAAAGATCATATACACCCAAACAGGGATAATATACACCCAAATTGTAACCAAATACACACCCAAGACTATTTCTTTCCTTTTTGTAGTTCCTTCAATTTCTAGCAAAGGGGTTAGTTCATTTTCTGTCAGAGGTGTCTGTTCTACTTCCGGCACTGTGATTGTTTGGGACAGCAGTAGACAAACCTGAATCAGAACTTTAAACAAGAAGAAAAATAAAAGGTTAACAAAGTACCTGAAAATAAAAAGGTTATAAGGTTAAAATTTTCCTGAGAAACTCACGTTGCAAGCACTTCGGACTGTGTCTTTTCCCTTACAACCATCATGTTCTCTTCAGCTGGCTCACTGGCTAACTCTTCAACTAGACTGAACCTAAAATACACCCTAAGAAAGTCAAAAAATACACCGAAGCATTCAAAAGAAAGACATGCTTTGTTTTTTTTTTTTAGAACTTACATACTTGTATTTTTTGCTTTTTTTTCCTGCCTTCTTTTTCTCGAATAAAACATTAAAGGGCTTTTTTTCTAAAAAAATATATATACAGAATTAGAAGTAGAAGGTAATAAAAGAATAAAAGAAATAGTTATTTGAAAGAGAAATTACATGCTCTCCGCCGGTTTGTTTACGCTACTTTGATCAGTGTGTCTTTGAGACAAAGGATCATCACTTCCTAAGTTTACGTCCGGTATTCTAAACATAATAGAGTACATATTATTCACAAAAAATACCATACTGTTAAATCAGGATAACAAGATTTTATCAAATAAAGCTTCTTACGTTTCAGACGAGACATAGTGAGCTTCCGTCGATCGCAGATCAACTTCCTTTTCCTTGGCAAACAAGAAACAATTACTAGTAAAGAAAACACCTTAAAATCTGAAATATACGCCCCAATAAGACATACCCTAGTGCAGCAGATTTTTCATTGTTTTTCTTCTTCCTAGATTCCCTTAAGATTTCTTCTAATTCTTGAGTTTCAATTTCAGATCTGACAGGACATGCATAAAAGAACATGTTAATAAATATAATTTTGATGATAAATGGTAATATAGCTTAGAAAGTACTCTACCCATCATAGTATTGAGCTTGTTCAGGAGATGATTCCTCAACAACGACCTTTTTCTTTTTTGATTGTGTCCTGGGGGGAAAAAACAAGTATGAATCAGAAACACAAAATAAGATTGATCAGAAAATACTATCCAGAGAAGTGCTTACTTTTGGGATGTTCTGTTAGTCTTTTTCTTTGTTTTTTGCTTCTCTACCGGTGATGATTCTTCGCTTCTGAAAGTTAATAAGAGACGCTCTATTAATATATGAAACTTTGATAATAAACCTAAAGGAAAGCAATAATGATTTCGGAACATTACTCATCATTCGATTCAGATTCTGAATCAGAATCCTCCTGAATCTTCTTTCTTTTTCTAGACTCCATTCTGGAAGGCAAAGAATCATTATCTAAAAAACATACTAAAAGGGACAAAGTACACCCATATGAAGACATAAAATACACCCAAACGAAGACACAAAATACACCCAACTGAATAAACAAAATACACCCAACTGAATAAACAAAATACACCCAATTGAATGCATAAAATACACCCAAATGAATGCACAAAACACACCCAAGTATGTTGCTTACTTTTTGGCTTTTCGGGTTGGTTGTTTCCTTGTTGGATCTTCTGAGTCTTCTTCAGTCTCAGACTCAAAGGTAGAATGGTCTTCACTTTCAGTTGTTTCACTCTCAGATGATGATGATGATGATGATGATGATGAACTTGCCTTCCTTTTTTGTTTTTTTGGTTTTTTCTTTTTTTTTTGTTTTTTCTTTATTTGTTTCATTTTCTCCTTTGTTTCCGCCATCTTTACAATTTCCTGAAACATTAGAAATGTTACTTAACAGCATTCAGGTAAATAAAATACACCCAAGATATTTTGTTCACTTACCATATGTTTCTCCATTTCTGCCCTCATTTTTTCAACCAATTGCTCTCTAGTCCAGTTGGCAATCTAGGGTTCTGGAGGTCTTTCTCCCCCCTTCTTGTCTTTATTTTTTGATAGATGGAAGTAAACTATCATCAGGGCAAATAGGCAGCCGTTAATTGCCTTTTTTTTAGATTGTAATTTGTTATTCCCTTGATGATAAAATTCAAAACGTGCGCCCCCAGTTCTGCTCTGTTATTGTGTCCATCTAGAAAATTGGTGCCAGGTGCACAGGAGAGATTTTGTTTATTGTGGTTGGTAACAGGAACACCATCTGTATATAGAGGATGAAAATCCTCTTGAACATGAGGTGATCCTGTTCATTATCAACACCAATAGTCATCATCTCATCTGTCAGACTTTTTAGGGTCTTCCCCTAGAATCTTCTAAAAAATTATTTGTTATCTTTAGAAAGATCCTTATAATTAACTTTCTGAGGTGGTAGATCACCTACAAAAAGGGAAACAACATTGTATGAAATTAGAGTTACTATAACCAGTTACCTAAAACATCACTTGAAATACAGCCAAAACATCGCTTGAAATACACCCAAAACATCACTTGAAATACACATATGCTTGTAACCAGTTACTTGACGCGTTGAGTCCAAGTGCAGCCCCTATTGTTTTTGGTCTTACTTTGAACAAATCGTAGCTGGTTTCGAGTGTGTTTTTCCCTAGTTTAAAAGAGTTAGCCAACTCTTTTAATATTTTGTGTTGCACCCTTAACGGCGGGATGTGCATGAGGCCACCAAACCCCAAATCCCTAACAATTGTTTTCTTCTCGTCGCTCATATTTCTGAATTTCTCACTCGATAGATGGGTTGCACACTTTAGGTCTTTGGTTTGCTGTAGACAAAGCAAAATTAGAGTTAGATATATTTTATTTTGAAAAACTGATTTGATCCAAGACATATATTTGTTCTTACATTTTTTGCATCTTGGTTTTTGCCTTCCATTTTTACTGCAATGAAAAATACATCCAAAGATATCAGTCAGATACACCTATACGGATTCTCATAAGTATTTAATTAGATCAGTTTAAAATGATGTTCAATTCACTCAAACATGCATAAATTATGTCATATACACCCAAGGACAAGCATCATTAGAACAGTTGCAACAGTTGATTATATTACATTATATCAGTTCAAAATATACACCCAACAAATTATGCCATATACACCCAACAAATTACTCTATATACACCCACTAAACTATGCCATATACACCCAAGGACAAGCGATATTACAAGGTCAAGCAACATTAGAACAGTTGCAACAGTTGATTATATTACACTATATCAGTTCAGAAATTTACACCCAACAAATTATGCCATATACACCCAACAAATTACGCAATATACTCCCAAAAATTAATTACGAGAAGAACTAGAACAAGAACAATAAAACCTAGAACAACTAAGAAGAATAGTAAAACCTAGAACCAACAAGAACAGTAAAACCTAGAACAAGAAGAACATTAAAAACAGTAAAATGAGAGATAGAACAAGAAGAACAGTAAAACCTAGAAGAACGTAGAAGAACAGTAAAACCTAGTTCTTTGATTTTGAAATGTTGAAAATCTACAAGATGAGTAAAATATTAATGTACCTTGAGTAATATTTCTTCGTTTTCTCTTAAAATTGTTGATGGAGAGTTCTATCATTTGTTGATGGTTTCTGCTAATCTCCGCGACGAGTTCTATCTCTTCAGTTTGGAAAGCTGCTCGAAGTTTGACGGTTTGTGTTTTCTTCGAAGGAGAAGTAGAAGAGTGCGCCATAACGAGCGCTTTTTGCAAAGCCTAACGGTTGACTGACGCGCGTGGTATTGACGCTCCATTCAAGGGGAGTGAGTGCGCGTGTTGTAACACTTGTAGGCCTTTTTTACTTGTATGTGTAGCAGGCCCCTTTTCAAAAATTTTGGAGGAAAACACTAAGGGGCACCAAACTTAATTTTCAAAAATTAAAGCAAAATAAACAAGAAGACACCAAATTTAAAAATATGACACAAGATTTAAATAAAGAAAAATATTTTTGAAAATTTTTTTGAAAGGAAGTTACCAAAAATCGAAAATTACTGTATGAACAAAAATAAAGACTCAAAGAAACAAAAATTTACCAAGAACATAAATAAAAAGACTCAAACTAAGAACACAAATTAAACAAAGAAAGGACAAATATTTCTTGTAAAAGGTTTAAAAATTTTTGGAATTGAAAAACAGGAACATGTAAGACTCTAACCAAGAACAAGAATTAAACAAAGAAAAGAAAAATATTTTAAAAAAATTTGTTTTTTTTCGAAAATTTTAAGAAGAAAATAAAAATAAAAAACTCAAATAAAAATCTAGGGAGCAAGATAATCCGTCAGTTTGTCCAAACTCGAACAATCCCCGACAACGGCGCCAAAAACTTGGTGCGAACGAATCCCCACACCTTTGTACAATAGTACTAGCAAGTGCATTGGGACATCCAAGTAATACCTGAGCAAGTCAGGATCGATCCCACGAGAATTGTGGTTTGAAGCAAGCTATGGTTATCTTGCAGGTCATAGTCAGGCGGAATCAGAAGGTTTTGGAAGAGTTGTCAAATTTGCATTAAAAGGAATATTGGATGTGAAATTCTGTAAATAAAAAGGAATCAATAATAGGGATATGTTGAAGGATTCGAGTTTCTTTGTCTTTCTTAATTAACTCTGGTAGTACGTGATGAGCGGATATTTTATACGCTTTTTGGGGGTAATTTCATGTAGATATTAGTATGTTTTAGTTAGTTTTTAGTAGATTTTTATTATTTTTTAAGAAAAAATCATATTTCTAGACTTTACTATGAGTTTGTGTGTTTTTCTGTGATTTCAGGTATTTTCTAGCTGAAATTGAGGGAGCTGAGCAAAAATCTTATTCAGGCTGAAAAAGGACTGCTGATGCTATTGGATTCTGACCTCCCTGCAATCAGAATGGATTTTTTGGAGCTACAGGAGCCAAATTGGCACGCTCTCAACTGGGTTGGAAAGTAGACATCCAGGGCTTTCCAGCAATATATAATAGTCCATACTTTGCGCGAAGATAGACGACGTAAACTGGCGTTCAATGCTAGTTTCATGCTGCAGTCTGGCGTCCAGCGCCAGAAACAGGTTACAAGTTGGAGTTCGACGCCAAAAACATGTTACAATCTGGCGTTTAACTACAGAAACAGCCCAGGCACGTGAAAAGCTTAAGTCTCAGCCCCAACACATACCAAGTGGGCCCCAAAAGTGGATTTTTGCACCAATTATCTTAGTTTACTCATTTTCTGTAAACCTAGGTTACTAGTTTAGTATTTAAACAACTTTTAGAGACTTATTTTGTATCTCATGACATTTTTAGATCTGAAATTTGTACCTTTTGGCAGCATGAGTCTCTAAACCCCATTGTTGGGGGTGAGGAGCTCTGCAGCGTCTCGATGAGTTAATGCAATTATTTCTGTTTCCCATTCAAATATGCTTGTTCCTATCTAAGATGTTCATTCGCGCTTCACTATGAAGGAGGTGATGATCCATGACACTCATCACCTTCCTTACCCCATGAACGTGTGCCTGACAACCACCTCCGTTCTACATCAGATTGAATGAGTATCTCTTAGATTCCTTAATCAGAATCTTCGTGGTATAAGCTGGAATTGATGGCGGCATTCATGAGAATCCGGAAAGTCTAAACCTTGTCTGTGGTATTCTGGGTAGGATTCTGGGATTGGATGACTGTGACGAGCTTCAAACTCGCGAGTGTTGGGTGTGATGACAAATGCAAAAGAATCAATGGATTCTATTCCGACATGATCGAGAACTAACAGCTGATTAGCCGTGCTGTGACAGAGCATTTGGACTGTTTTCACTGAGAGGATGGGAAGTAGCCATTGACAACGGTGACACCCTACATATAGCTTGCCATGGAAGGAGCCTTGCAAATTCTGAAAGTAAGAAAGCAGTATGTTGTAGAGATTCAGAGGACAAAGCATCTCCAAAACTCCAACATATTCTCCATTATTAAGTAACAATTATTTATTTTATGCTCTTTTATTTTCTGTAATTCAAACTGATAATTATAATTGATATCCTGACTAAGAATAATAAAATAACCATAGCTTACTTCAAGCCAACAATCTCCATGGGATTCGACCCTTACTCACGTAAGGTATTACTTGGACGACCCAGTGCACTTGCTGGTTAGTTGTGCGAGGTTGTAAGAAATCTTGATTTTGATATTGGCATTACAATTTCGTGCACCAAGTTTTTGGCGCCGTTGCCGGGGTTTGTTTGAGTTTGAACAACTAAAGGTTTATTTTGTTGCTTAGATTAGGAATATAGTATTGATGCTATAGAGTCATTAAATTTGAGTCATTTAATTTCTCTTCAAAAATTTTTCGGAAATATTACTTGTCCCTATTAATTTTTAATTTTTCGTGAATTAGTGTCTTATTCTAAGTTTGGTGTCAATTGCATATTTTATATTTTCCCTTTAAAATTTTCGAATTAGTGTTCATTGTTTTTCCTTGATCTTCAAATTGTTCTTGTCAATTTTTCTTGTTTGATCTTTGGTTTGTCTTGCTCTGTGTCTTTTCTTGTTTTTCTTGTGCTTTTTCAAAACATTAGTTTTCAAAAAAATTTTATTTTTATCTATAAAAATAATACATCTTTAAAACACGTTACATTTATAGCTCAGTTGGCTAGAGCGTTGGCTTATGTTCTTGGCAATTGGGTATCTTCTTTTTAAAACTTTTTCAAAAATAATTTTTCTTTGATTAATTCTTGTGCCAAACTTTAAGTTTGGTATTTTCTTGTTAATCTTTTTATAATTTTCGATAATTTATTTTAGTTTTCCCAAAAATTTTAAGTTTAGTGTTCTTTCTTTTGTTCTTGGTGTTCTTGTGAATCTTCAAAGTGTTCTTGAGTCTTCTTTATGTTTTGATCTTAAAATTTTTAAGTTTGGTGTTCCTTGGTGTTTTTCCTCCAAAATTTTTGAAAATAATGAGCATTAGATCTAAAAATTTTGAGTCTTGTGTCTTTTGTGTGTTTTTCTCTTTCATAAAAAAAATTCAAAATTCAAAAAAATATCTTTCCTAACTATTTTTAAGCTATATTTTCGAATTTTTTTTATAAAAATTCAAATTTCAATTTCAAAATTTTTCAAATCTTATCCCTTTTAAGATTTTAAATTTCAAAAAAAAAATTAGTTGTTTCTTATAAGTCAAGTCAAGATATCAATTTTAAAAAAATCTTATATTTTCAAAATCATTTTCAAAATCAAATTTTTTCTTTTTCTTTTTATTATTTTCGAAAATTATTTAAAAATATTTTTCAAAATCTTTTTCTTAATTTTATTTCAAATTTTCGAAAATTTAGCTAACAAGTAATGTGATTGATTCAAAAATTTTGAAGTTTGTTACTTTCTTGTTAAGAAAGGTTCAATCTTTAAATTCTAGAATCATATCTTTTAGTTTCTTGTTAGTCAATTAATTAATTTTAATTTTAAAGATTAAATCTTTTTTTAATCATATCTTTTTCTCATATCTTTTAGATCATATCTTTTTAAATCATATCTTTTTTAAAAATTTGATTCCAAAATATCTTCTTATCTTCTTATCTTTTCAAAAGATGATTTTCAAATCTTTTTCAACTAACTAATTAACTTTTTGTTTATTTCTTATCTTTTTCAAAATATCCTAACCACTTTCTCTCTCCTCACTTTTTTGAAAATCTTTATAAAATATTTTTAAATTCTTTTTTATTTTATTTTTATTTTTATTTATTTTTATTGTCGTCTTTATTCAATTTTATTATTATTATTTTGAAATTTTTAATAAATAAAATAAATCCAAGTCATCTCCCTTTCTCCATCATGGACCTAAATGGAAATGAACAGTCCAAAAGGACTCTGGGGTCATATGCTAACCCCACTACTGCTTCATATGGGAGTAGTATCTGTATACCCTCCATCGGAGTCAGTAGTTTTGAGTTGAATCCTCAGCTCATTATCATGGTGCAGCAAAGTTGCCAGTATTCCGATCTTCTACAGGAAGAACCTACAGAGTTTCTGGCACAATTTTTACAAATTGTTGACATAGTAGATGATAAGGAAGTAGATCAGGATGTCTACAGATTATTACTGTTTTCATTTGCTGTAAAAGACCAAGCTAAGAGGTGGTTAAATAACCAACCTAAGGACTACATAAAGACATGGAAACAGCTGTCAGAAAAATTCCTGAATCACTATTTTCCTCCAAAACGGATGACACAGCTAAGGCTGAGCATCCAAGGCTTCAAATAAGGAGATAATGAATCCCTTTATGATGCCTGGGAGAGATACAGTGAGATGCTAAGAAAATGCCCCTCTGAAATGTTTTCAGAGTGGGTGCAGTTAGACATCTTCTATTATGGGCTTACAGAAAGAGCTCAGACTTCTCTAGACCACTCAGCTGGTGGATCTATCCACATGAGAAAGACAACTGAAGAAGCTCAAGAGCTCATTGATACAGTTGCCAGAAATCAGCACATGTACCTAAGCAGTGAACCTTCCATGAAAGAAGAGGCTAAAACAGTGACTGTTAAACTCAGTCCTGCAGATCAAGCTACTGAATTTAATCAGCAATTAGATTTTCTAACAAAACAGTTAGCTGAATTCAAGGAAATATTACAAGAAACAAGAATGGCTAATATGAATATGGAAGTACAATTGAAGCAAACAGAACAGCAGTTATCAAAACAGATAACTGAAGAATGCCAAGCAGTTCAATTAAGAAGTGGAAAAACATTAAATACCTCACTTCAAGGCAGCAGGAAGCCAAGAAATGAACAAACGACTACCCAAAATCCCTCTGAGGACAATCAGAGCCCAGAGAGGAATAATGCTGGCACTGAACGCCCAAACCATGCTCAGCCCTAGCGTTCAACGCCAAAAACAAGGAAGGAATTGGCGTTGAATGCCCAAAGAAAGCATAGTTCTGGCGTTCGGACATCAGAAATAGGTGAGGAGTTGGCGTCTAACGCTACTCCAGCTTCCACCCCTGGCATTCAATTGCCAGTGGGAGATCAGACACATACAAGTGCTGATAATAACCCTTCTAAAAAGGCTTCTCAACCCACATCTGTAGATAATAAACCTACAGCAACTAAGGTTGAGGAGTACAAAGCCAAAATGCCTTATCCTCAGAAACTCCGCCAAGCAGAACAGGATAAGCAATTTGCCCGCTTTGCAGACTATCTTAGGACTCTTGAAATAAAGATTCCATTTGTAGAGGCACTTGAGCAAATACCCTCTTATGCTAAGTTCATGAAAGAGATCTTAAGTCATAAGAAGGATTGGAGGGAAACTGAAAAAGTTTACCTCACTGAAGAATGCAGTACAGTTATCCTGAAAAGCTTACCTGAAAAGCTTAAGGATCCCGGAAGCTTTATGATACCATGCACATTAGAGGGTACTTGTACCATGCAAGCTCTATGTGATCTTGGGACAAGTATCAACCTAATACCTGCATCTATTATCACAAAGCTTGGTTTGATTGAAGAAGTCAAACCAACCCGGATATGTCTCCAACTTGCTGATGGCTCCATTAAATACCCACCAGGCGTGATTGATGACATGATTGTCAAGGTTGGGCCATTTGCCTTTCCTACTGACTTTGTGGTGCTAGAAATGGAGGAGCACAAGAGTTCAACTCTCATTTTAGGAAGACCTTTCCTAGCAACTGGCCGAACCCTTATTGACGTCCAAAAAGGGGAAGTAACCCTAAGAGTCAATGAAGATGAGTTCAAGTTGAATGTTGTCAAAGCTATGCAGCATCCAGACACCCCAAATGACTGCATGAGCATTGATATTATTGACTCTCTGGTAAAAGAGGTCAATATAACTGAGAGTCTCGAATCAGAGCTAGAGGATATCTTTAAAGATGTTCAGCCTGATCTGGAGGAATC
This sequence comes from Arachis hypogaea, assembly GCF_003086295.3. Taxonomy (NCBI): domain Eukaryota; kingdom Viridiplantae; phylum Streptophyta; class Magnoliopsida; order Fabales; family Fabaceae; genus Arachis; species Arachis hypogaea. Next base: position 91,538,484 of record NC_092038.1, on the reverse strand, counting down.
AGAGAGAATAATAGAACCTCTGAAAATCCCTCAGGAAGAGGAGAAACCTCCTAAACCCGAGCTCAAACCATTACCACCATCCCTGAAATATGCATTTCTGGGAGAAGGTGATACCTTTCCTGTAATCATAAGCTCTACCTTAGAGCCACAGGAAGAGGAAGCACTAATTCAAGTGCTAAGGACACACAAGACAGCTCTTGGGTGGTCCATTAGTGATCTTAAGGGCATTAGCCCAGCCAGATGCATGCACAAAATCCTATTGGAAGGTGACGCAAGGCCAGTGGTTCAACCACAAAAGCGGCTGAACCCAGCCATGAAGGAGGTGGTGCAGAAGGAGGTCACTAAATTACTAGAGGCTGGGATTATTTATCCTATTTCTGTTAGCCCCTGGGTAAGCCATGTCCAAGTTGTCCCTAAGAAAAGTGGCATGACAGTGGTTCCTAATGAAAAAAATGAACTGGTTCCTACAAGAACAATTACAGGGTGGTGTATGTGTATTGATTATAGAAGGCTCAATACAGCCACTAGAAAGGATCATTTTCCTTTACCATTCATAGACCAGATGCTGGAAAGACTAGCAGGTCATGAATACTACTGCTTCCTGGATGGATATTCAGGTTATAATCAAATTGCAGTAGATCCCCAGGATCAAGAGAAAACAGCATTCACATGTCCATCTGGAGTATTTGCATACAGAAGGATGCCATTTGGCTTGTGCAATGCACCTGCAACCTTTCAAAGGTGCATGCTCTCAATTTTCTCTGATATGGTGGAAAAATTTCTGGAAGTCTTCATGGATGACTTTTCAGTATTTGGAGACTCATTCAGCTCTTGTCTTGACCATCTAGCACTTGTTCTAAAAAGGTGCCAAGAGACTAACCTGGTTTTAAACTGGGAAAAATGTCACTTTATGGTGACTGAAGGAATTGTCCTTGGGCACAAAATTTTGAACAAGGGAATAGAGGTGGATCAAGCTAAGGTAGAGGTAATTGAAAAATTACCACCACCTGCCAACGTTAAGGCAATCAGAAGCTTTCTGGGGCATGCAGGATTTTATAGGAGGTTTATAAAGGATTTCTCAAACCTCTAAGTAATCTGCTAGCTGCTGACACACCATTTATCTTTGATAAGGAGTTTCTGCATGCATTTGAGACTCTGAAAGCTAAATTGGTCACAGCACCAATCATCTCTGCACCAAATTGGATATTACCATTTGAACTGATGTGTGATGCCAGTGACCATGCCATTGGAGCAGTGTTGGGACTGAGGCATGACAAGCTTCTGCACATCATTTACTATGCCAGTCGCGTTTTAAATGACGCACAGAAGAACTACACAACCACAGAAAAAGAACTACTTGCAGTGGTCTACGCCATTGACAAGTTCAGATCCTATTTAGTGGGATCAAAAGTGATTGTGTACACTGACCATGCTGCACTTAAATATCTACTCACAAAGCGTGATTCAAAACCCAGACTCATAAGATGGGTGTTGCTTCTGCAAGAGTTTGATATAGAAATAAGATACAGAAAAGGGACAGAGAACCAAGTAGCAGATCACCTGTCCCGAATAGAACCAGTAGAAGGGGCGTCCCTCCCTCTTGCTGAGATCTCTGAAAACTTTCCAGATGAGAAACTCTTTGCCATCCAGGAAGTGCCATGGTTTGCAGACATTGCAAACTACAAGGCAGTGAGATTCCTACCCAAAGAGTACAGTAGGCAGCAATAAAAAAAATTGATCACAGATGCAAAGTACTATCTTTGGGATGAACCATATCTCTTCAAGAGATGTGCAGACGGAGTAATCCATAGATGTGTTCCTAAAGAAGAAGCACAGAAGATCATCTGGCACTGCCATGGATCAAAGTATGGAGGACATTTTGGAAGTGAGCGAACAACCACAAGAGTCCTCCAATGTGGCTTCTACTGGCCTACTCTCTATAAAGATTCCCGAGTGTTTGTACTTAATTGTGACAGTTGCCAAAGATCTGGTAATCTGCCTCATAGTTATGCCATGCCTCAACAAGGGATCTTGGAGATTGAGTTGTTTGATGTATGGGGTATTGACTTCATGGGGCCTTTTCCACCATCATACTCAAACACTTATATTCTGGTGGCAGTGGATTATGTATCCAAATGGGTGGAAGCTATTGCAACACCCACTAATGACACTAAGTCAGTGTTAAAATTCCTCCAGAAATACATCTTCAGCAGATTTGGTACCCTTAGAGTATTAATCAGTGATGGAGGCACTCATTTCTGCAATAAACAGCTTTACTCTGCTTTGGTTAGTTATGGAGTTAGCCACAGGGTGGCCACTCCATATCACCCACAAACAAATGGGCGAGCTGAAGTCTCAAATAGAGAACTCAAAAGAATCCTGGAACAAAACTGTAATTAATCGTAGAAGGGATTGGGCAAGAAGCTTAGATGATGCTCTGTAGGCATATAGAACAGCATTCAAGACCCCTATAGGGACCTCTCCATACCAGCTTGTGTATGGAAAAGCATGTCACTTGCCAGTGGAACTGGAACATAAGGCCTACTGGGCTACCAGATTCCTGAACCTTGATGCCAAGTTAGTTGGAGAAAAATGATTGCTCCAGTTAAATGAGCTAGAGGAATTTAGACTCAATGCTTTCAAGAATGCAAAAATTTACAAAGAGAAAGTAAAAAGATGGCATGATAAGAAATCGTCATCCAGAGTCTTTGAGCCAGAGCAGAAAGTTCTGCTATTTAATTCTAGGCTCAGATTATTCCCCGGAAAATTGAAATCCCGGTGGAGAGGACCATATGTGATTACAAGTGTGTCACCATATGGATACGTAGAGCTCCAGGATAATGATTCTAACAAAAAGTTCATTGTTAATGGACAGATGGTGGACGAAATTGTTATTCATGTGTTATTCCATTTTGCAAAATTCATTGCTTTTCATTCCCTGGTAATGGCGCCAAAAACATGATGCCAATACCATGGTTCACAACTTCGTTCAACTTAACCAGCAAGTGTACTGGGTCATCCAAGTAATACCTTACGTGAGTAAAGGTCGATCCCACAGAGATTGTTGGTATGAAGCAAGCTATAGTAACCTTGTAAATCTCAGTTAGGCAGATTTAATGGTTATGGGTTTCAAAAAGTTAATAATAAATAGAAAATAAAAAGGGATAGAAATACTTATGTAAATCAATAGTGGAAATTTCAGATAGGCGTATGGAGGTGTTGTGCTCCTCTTGAAACTCTACTTCTCTACTCACTCTTTCTTCAATCCTTCTTACTCCTTTCCATGGCAAGCTGTATGTAGGGCATCACCATCATCAATGGCTACTTTTAATCCTCTCGGGAAAATGGTCCTATGCGTTGTCACTGCACGGCTAATCGTCTGGAGGCATCACCCTTGGTTGATGGCTACATCCCATCCTCTCAGTGAAAATGGTCCAAATGCTCTGTCACAGCACGGCTAATCATCTGTCGGTTCTCAATTAGGTTGGAGTAGAATCCATTGATTCTTTTGCGTTTGTCACTAACGCCCAGCCTTCAGGAGTTTGAAGCTCGTCACAGTCATTCAATACCGGAATCCTACTCAGAATACCACAGACAAGGTTAGACTTTCCGGATTCCCAGGATCCTACTCGGAATACCACAGACAAGGTTAGACTTTCCGGATCCCCATGAATGCCGCATCTATCTAGCTTATACCACGAAGATTCTGTTGGGGAATCTAAGAGATATGCGCCCGGCCTAAGGTAGAACGGAAGTGGTTGTCAATCACACGCGTTCATAGGTGAGAATGATGATGAGTGTCACGGATCATCACATTCATCAATTGTTGTGCAACGTATATCTTGGAATAAGAATAAGAGAGAATTGAATGAAAAGTAATAGTAATTGTATTGAAACTTGAGGTACAGCAGAGCTCCACACCCTTAATCTATGGTGTGCAGAAACTCCACCGTTGAAAATACATAAGTAAAAGGTTCAGGCATGGCCGAATGGCCAGCCCTCTGAGTGATCAAGAGACCGAATGATCAAAGACTACAAAGTCAAAAGATTAAACTGTCAAAAGATGTCTAATACAATAGTAACTTATCCTATTTATACTAGACTAGCTACTAGGGTTTACATGAGTAAGTAATTGATGCTTAAATCCACTTCCGGGGCCCACTTGGTGTATGCTTGGGCTGAGCTTGATCTATCCACGAGCTGAGGCTTTTCTTGGAGTTGAACTCCAAGTTATGACGTGTTTTGGGCGTTCAACTCCGGATCATGACGTTTTTCTGGCGTTTAACTCCAGACAGCAGCATGTACTTGGCGTTCCATGCCAAGTTACGTCGTCAATTTCCGAATAAAGTATGGACTATTATATATTGCTGGAAAGCTCTGGATGTCTACTTTCCAACGCCATTGAGAGCGCGCCATTTGGAGTTCTATAGATCCAGAAAATCCATTTCGAGTGCAGGGAGGTCAGATTCCAACAGCATCAGCAGTCCTTTTGTCAGCCTTTTTCAGAGTTTTGCTCAAGTCCCTCAATTTCAGCCAGAAATTACCTGAAATCATAGAAAAACACACAAACTCATAGTAAAGTCCAGAAATGTGAATTTAACATAAAAACTAATGAAAACATCCCTAAAAGTAGCTTGAACTTACTAAAAACTACCTAAAAACAATGCCAAAAAGCGTATAAATTATCCGCTCATCACAACACCAAACTTAAATTGTTGCTTGTCCCCAAGCAACTGAAAATCAAATAGGATAAAAAAAAGATAATATACTATAAATTCCAGAATATCAATGAATATTAATTATAATTAGATGAGCGGGACTTGTAGCTTTTTGCTTCTGAACAGTTTTGGCATCTCACTTTTTCCTTTGAAGTTCAGAGTGATTGGCGTCTCTGGGAACTTAGAATTTTGGATAGTGTTATTGACTTTCCTAGTTAAGCATGTTGATTCTTGAACACAGCTACTTATGAGTCTTGGCCGTGGCCCTAAGCACTTTGTTTTCCAGTATTACCACCGGATACATAAATGCCACAGACACATAACTGGGTGAACCTTTTCAAATTGTGACTTAGCTTTGCTAGAGTCCCCAGTTAGTGGTGTCCAGAGCTCTTAAGCACACTCTTTTGCTTTGGATCACGACTTTAACCACTCAGTCTCAAGCTTTTCACTTGGACCTTCATGACACAAGCACATGGTTAGGGACAGCTTGATTTAGCCGCTTAGGCCTGGATTTTATTTCCTTGGGACCTCCTATCCATTGATGCTCAAAGCCTTGGATCCTTTTTACCCTTGTCTTTTGGTTTTTAAGGGCTATTGGCTTTTTCTGCTTGCTTTTTTTCTTTTTTCTTTTTTTCGCCATTTTTTTTGTAAGCTTTTGCTTTTTCACTGCTTTTTCTTGCTTCAAGAATCAATTTCATGATTTTTCAGATCCTCAATAACATTTCTCTTTGTTCATCATTCTTTCAAGAGCCAACAATTTTAACACTCATAAACAACAATATCAAAAGACATATGCACTGTTCAATCATTCATTCAGAAAACAAAAAGTATTGTCACCACATCAATATAATTAAATTAAATTCAAGGATAAATTCGAAATTCATGTATTTCTTGTTCTTTTGAATTAAAACATTTTTCATTTAAGAGAGGTGAAGGATTAATCGAATTTATTCATAGCTTTAAGACATAGTTACTACATACTAATGATCATGAAATGAAGACACAAAATATAAATAAACACAACATTAAAAACCGAAAACAGAAAGAAATAAAGAACAAGGAATGAATCCACCTTTAGTGGCGTCTTCTTCTTGAAGGACCAATGATGTCCTTAAGCTCTTCTATGTCCCTTCCTTGCCTTTGTTGCTCCTCCCTCATTGCTCTTTGTTGCTCCTCCCTCATTGCTCTTTGTTCATCTCTTATTTCATGGAGAATGATGGAATGCTCATGATGTTCCACCCTTAATTGTTCCACATTGTGGCTCAAATCTTCTAAGGAGGTGTTGAGTTGCTCCCAATAGTTGTTAGGAGGAAAGTGCATCCCTTGAGGCATCTCAGGGATTTCTTGATGATGAGCTTCCTCATGCATCTCTTGAGAACCGTGAGGGATCTCTCTTGCTTGCTCCATCCTCTTCTTGGTGATGGGCTTATCCTCTTCAATGGGGATGTCTCCTTCTATGATAACTCCAGCTGAGTAACATAGATGGCAAATAAGGTGAGGGAAAGCTAGCCGTGCCATATTGGAGGACTTGTCGGCTATTTTGTAGATTTCATTGGAGATGACCTCATGAACTTCTACTTCCTCTCCAATCATGATGTTGTGAATCATGATGGCCCGATCCACAGTAACTTCAGATCGGTTGCTAGTAGGAATGATGGAGCGTTGTATGAACTCCAACCATCCTCTAGCCACAGGCTTGAGATCCAGTCTTCTTAGTTGGACTGGCTTGCCTTTGGAGTCTCTCTTCCATTGAGCTCCTTCCATACATATGTCCATTAGGCCTTGGTCCAACCTTTGATTAAAGTTGACCCTTCTAGTGTAGGGGCGTTCATCTCCTTGCATCATGGGCAAGTGAAACGCCAACCTCTTGTTCGGATCTCATGTCGGATTTCCAGATACTCATTCTTCTTGAGCTTGAAAGGGACCTCAGGGATCACCTTCTTTTTTGCCACAATATCATAGAAGTGGTCTTGATGGCTCTTGGAGATAAATCTTTCCATCTCCCATGACTCGGAGGTGGAAGCTTTTGTCTTCCCTTTTCCTTTTCTAGAGGATACTCCGGCCTTAGGTGCCATTGATGGTAGTGGAAAACAAAAAAGATTGTGCTTTGACCACACACCAAACTTAAAATATTGCTCGTCCTCGAGCAATAGAGGAAAGAAGAGAAGAAGAAAATATGGTAGAGGGGAAGAGATGTAGGTTCGGCCTAGGTGAAGAAGAAGGGGTTGTGTTGTGTGAAAATGAAGTAGAATGGAAGGGTATATATAAGGAGAGGAGGTAGTGTGTTCGGCCATTTCGGGTGGGAATGGGTGGGAAAATGGTTTTGAATTTTGGAAGGTAGGTGAGGTTTATGGGGAAAAGTGGATGGATGTGAGTGGTGAAGGGGGTGATTGGGAAGAGGAATTGAGGTGATTGGTGAAGAGTGTTGGGAAGTGTGAAATGGGGAATACAAATCACAAAAATAGGATTAGGAGGTAAGGTGAGAATATAGTAGGTGGGGATCCTGTGGGGACCATAGATCCTGAGGTGATCTTGTGGGGTCCACAGATCCTGAGGTGTCAAGTAATTCCATCCCTACACCAAATAGGCATGTAAAATGCCTTTGCACACCATTCTGGCGTTTAAACGCCCATTGGTGCACGTTCTGGGCGTTCAACGCCCATGTAAAGCATGTTTCTGGCGTTGAACGCCAGTTTCATGCTTGTTACTGGCGTTCAGCGCCAGCTCGTCCTCTTAGGCACATTCCTGGCGTTCAGCGCCAGAATGTTGCTTGTTTCTGGCGTTTAGCGCCAGAATGATGCTCTGTTCTGGCGTTGAACGCCGGCCAGATGCATCTTACTGGCGTTGAACGCCAGCCTGTGCGTCCTCCAGGGTATGAATTTTTTTCTTCTGCTGTTTTTTGATTCTGTTTTTAATTTTTATGATTTTTTCGTGACTCCTCATGATCATGTACCTAATAAAACATAAAATAACAATAAAATAAAAATTAGATAAATAAAATTGGGTTGCCTCCCAACAAGCGCTTCTTTAATGTCAATAGCTTGACAGTGGCTCTCATGGAGCCATAAAGGTGCTCAGGTCAATGTTGTATAGTCCCAACACCAAACTTAGAGTTTGGATATGGGAGCTTAACACCAAACTTAGAGTTTGGTTGTGGCCTCACAACACCAAACTTAGAGTTTGACTGTGGGGGCTCTGCTTGACTCTGAACTGAGAGAAGCTCTTCATCCTTACTCTTTTTTGTCACAGAGGGATGGCCATGTGCCTTAAACACAAGGTAGTCCCCATTCAATTGAAGGACTAATTCACCTCTATTGACATCTATCACAGCTCCTACTGTGGCTAGGAAAGGTCTTCCAAGGATGATGCATTCATCCTCTTCCTTCCTAGTGTCTAAGATTATGAAATCAGCAGGGATGTAAAGGCCTTTAACCTTTATTAACACGTCCTCTACTATTCCATAAGCTTGTCTCAATGACTTGTCAGCCAATTGTAATGAGAACAAGGCAGGTTGTACCTCAATGATCCCCAGCTTCTCCATTACAGAGAGTGGCATAAGATTTATCCCTGACCCCAGATCACACAGAGCTTTTTCAAAGGTCATGGTGCCTATGGTACAAGGTATTAAGAACTTGCCAGGATCTTGTTTCTTTTGAGGTAGAATTTGTTGAATCCAGGTATCCAGTTCACTAATGAGCAAGGGAGGTTCACTTTCCCCAGTCTCATTACCAAACAACTTGGCATTCAGCTTCATGATAGCTCCTAAATATTGAGCAACTTGCTCTCCAGTTACATCTTCATCCTCTTCAGAGGAAGAATAGTCTCCAGAGCTCATGAATGGCAGAAGGAGATTTAATGAAATCTCTATGGTCTCTATATGAGCCTCAGATTCCTTTGGATCCTTAATAGGAAACTCCTTCTTGCTTGAGGGACGTCCCAGGAGGTCTTCCTCACTAGGATTTTTGTCCTCCTCCTCCCTTGTGCATTCGGCCATATTGATTAAATCAATGGCCTTGCACTCTCCTTTTGGATTCTCTTCTGTATTGCTTGGGAGAATACTGGGAGGAGTTTCAATGACTTTCTTACTCAGCTGGCCCACTTGTGCCTCCAGATTTCTAATGGAGGATCTTGTTTCACTCATAAAACTGAAAGTGGCTTTTGACAGATCAGAGACTAGATTGGCTAAATTAGAGGTGTTTTGTTCAGAATTCTCTGTCTGTTGCTGAGAAGATGATGGATATGGCTTGCTATTGCTCAGCCTATTGCGTCCACCATTGTTAAAGCCTTGTTGAGGCTTTTGTTGATCCTTCCATGAGAAATTTGGATGATTTCTCCATGATGAGTTATAGGTGTTTCCATAAGGTTCACCCATGTAATTAACTTCTGCCATGGCAGGGTTCTCAGGATCATAAGCTTCTTCAGAAGCTGCCTCTCTAGTACTGTTGGATGCATGTTGCCATCCATTCAGATTTTGAGAGATCATGTTGACCTGTTGAGTCAACACTTTATTCTGAGCCAATATGGCATTCAGAGCATCAATTTCAAGAACTCCTTTCTTCTGAGGTATTGATGAGCGGATAATTTATACGCTTTTTGGCATTGTTTTTAGTATGTTTTTAGTAGGATTTAGTTAGTTTTTAGTATATTTTTATTAGTTTTTAGTTAAAATTCACTTTTCTGGACTTTACTATGAGTTTGTGTGTTTTTCTGTGATTTCAGGTATTTTCTGGCTGAAATTGAGGGACCTGAGCAAAAATCTGATTTAGAGACTAAAAAGGACTGCAGATGCTGTTGGATTCTGACCTCCCTGCACTCGAAGTGGATTTTCTGGAGCTACAGAAGCCCAATTGGCGCGCTCTCAACGGCGTTGGAAAGTAGACATCCTGGGCTTTCCAGCAACATATGATAGTCCATACTTTGTCCAAGATTTGATGGCCCAAACCGGCGTTCAAAGTCACCCTCAGAATTCCCAGCGTTAAACGCCGGAACTGGCACCAAAGTGGGAGTTAAACGCCCAAACTGGCACAAAAGCTGGCGTTTAACTCCAAGAAGAGTCTCTACACGAAAATGCTTCAATGCTCAGCCCAAGCACACACCAAGTGGGCCCGGAAGTGGATTTTTACGTCATTTACTCATCTATGTAAACCCTAGGCTACTAGTTCTCTATAAGTAGGACCTTTTACTATTGTATTGAGATATCGGGGTAGCTACCTTTGTTCTTATGCTATCTTAGATCATTGGGAGGCTGGCCATTCGGCCATGCCTAGACCTTGTTCTTATGTATTTTCAACGGTGGAGTTTCTACACACCATAGATTAAGGTGTGGAGCTCTGCTGTACCTCGAGTATTAATGCAATTACTATTGTTCCTCTATTCAATTCCGCTTGTTCTTGTTCTAAGATATCACTTGTTCTTCAACTTGATGAATGTGATGATCCGTGACACTCATCATCATTCTCACCTATGAACGTGTGCCTGACAACCCCCTCCGTTCTACCTTAGATTGGGTGAATATCTCTTGGATTCCTGATACACGATGCATGGTTGATCGCCTGACAACCGAGCGCTCGCCTGACAACCGAGCCAGCCATTCCGTGAGATCAGAGTCTTCGTGGTATAGGCTAGAACTGATGGCAGCATTCAAGAGAATCCGGAAGGTCTAACCTTGTCTGTGGTATTCTGAGTAGGATTCAATGATTGAATGACTGTGACGAGATTCAAACTCCTGAGGGCGGGGCGTTAGTGACAGACGCAAAAGAATCACTGGATTCTATTCCGGCCTGATTGAGAACCGACAGATGGATAGCCGTGCCGTGACAAGGTGCGTTGAACATTTCCACTGAGAGGATGGGAGGTAGCCACTGACAACGGTGAAACCCTTGCATAAGCTTGCCATGGAAAGGAGTAAGAAGGATTGGATGAAGACAGTAGGAAAGCAGAGAGACAGAAGGAACACAGCATCTCCATACGCTTATCTGAAATTCCCACCAATGAATTACATAAGTATCTCTATCTTTATCTTTATGTTTTATTCGTATATCACCCATATCCATTTGAGTTTGCCTGACTAAGATTTACAAGGTGACCATAGCTTGCTTCATACCAACAATCTCTGTGGGATCGACCCTTACTCGCGTAAGGTTTATTACTTGGACGACCCAGTACACTTGCTGGTTAGTTGTGCGAAGTTGTGTTTATGCCATGGTATTGAACACCAAGTTTTTGGATTCATTACCGGGGATTATTTGATTTGCGAAAAGTATTGATCACAATTTCGTGCACCAAGTTTTTGGCGCCGTTACCGGGGATTGTTGAGTTTGGACAACTGACGGTTCATCTTGTTGCTTAGATTAGGTGTTTTTCTTCAGATTTCTTTAAAAATGCATTCTAGAGTTTCATGATGATCTGTTGAAATCTGGCTGGCTGAGAAGCCATGTCTAATCTTATTGGACCGAGGTTTCAACTTATCATCACAAGAGCTTGTTGATTTCTATCAAACTTGCTATTGGAGCAATGATCTGCTGAGGCTTGGCTGGCCATTGGCCATGTCTAGTGTTTTGGACCGAAGCTTTCTTTGAAAGCTTGGCTGGCTGTGAAGCCATGTCTAATTCCTGGACCGGAGTCTTAGACTAGCATTGCAATGATTCCTGGAATTCAAATTAAGAATTCTGAAACCTTTATTTTCTTTTCCACTTAATTTTCGAAAAACACAAAAAAAAATTTACAAAATCAAAAAAAAAATTATTTTATGTTTCTTGTTTGAGTCTAGTGTCTTATTTTAAGTTTGGTGTCTTGCATGCATTGTTTATTTGATCTTGGTTCTATTTTCAAGTCAATAGTACAGGGAACTGATGATTCAGAACATGCAGCAGAGGAATTACACAGAAAAAGCTGGGCGTTCAAAACGCCCAGTGAAGAAGGACAGACTGGCGTTTAAACGCTAGCCAGGGTGCCTGGCTGGGCGTTTAACGCCCAAAAGGGTAGCATTTTGGGCATTAAACGCCAGAATGGATACCATTCTGGGCGTTTAACGCCAGGATGGCACAAGAAGGAAGATTTTGTTTTCAAATCAATTTTTTTCAAGTTTTCAAAGTTTTTCAAAATCAAATCTTTTTCAAATCAAATTTTTTCAATCAAATCTTTTTCAAAATCAATTTCTTTCCCTTTTCAAAGATACTTGCTATCAATTAATGATTTGATTCAACATTTCAAGTATGTTGCCTTTTCTGTTGAGAAAGGTTTAATGTTTGAATCATATCTTTTCTTGTTAGTCAAGTCATTAATTTTTAAAATCAAATCTTTTTTAAAAATGTTTTTCAAAATATATCTTCTCAATCACATCTTTTTAAACTAATCATATCTTCTGAACCACATCTTTTTTAGAATAGCTTTCAATCAAATCTTTTTGATTTCGAAAATCAATTAGTGTTTTTCAAAGTGTTTTCAAAATTCTTTACTTAATTTTTGAATACTACTTCCCTTCTTCTCACATCCTTCTATTTATGGACTAACACTATTCCTTAATGCACAATTCGAACTCCATCTCTATTGATAAGTTCGAATTTTCTACCTCTGCCTTCTATTTTTCTTTTCCTCTGACACCTCAAGGAATCTCTATACTGTAACATAGAGGATTCCACATTTTCTTGTTCTCTTCTCTTTCTTATGAGCAGGAGCAAGGACAAAAGCATTCTTGTTGAGGCTGATCCTGAACCTGAAAGGACCTTGAAGCGAAAATTAAGAGAAGCTAAGGCACAATTCTCTGTAGAGGACCTAACAGAAATCTTCAAAGAAGAAGAACACATGGCAGCCGAAAACAACAACAATGCCAACAATGCAAGGAAGGTGCTGGGTGACTTTACTGCACCTACTCCCAATTTCTATGGGAGAAGCATCTCTATCCCTGCCATTGGAGCAAACAACTTTGAGCTTAAGCCTCAATTAGTTTCTCTAATGCAACAGAATTGCAAGTTCCATGGACTTCCATTGGAAGATCCTCATCAGTTTTTAGCTGAATTCTTGCAAATCTGTGACACTGTCAAGACTAATGGGGTTGACCCTGAGGTCTACAGACTTATGCTATTCCCTTTTGCTGTAAGAGACAGAGCTAGGACATGGTTGGACTCACAACCTAAAGAAAGCCTGAACTCTTGGGAAAAGCTAGTCAATGCCTTCTTGGCAAAGTTCTTTCCACCTCAAAAATTGAGTAAGCTTAGAGTGGAAGTCTAAACCTTCAGACAGAAGGAAGGAGAATCCCTCTATGAAGCTTGGAAAAGATACAAACAATTAATCAGAAAGTGTCCCTCTGACATGCTTTCTGAATGGAGCATCATAGGTATTTTCTATGATGGTCTTTCTGAACTGTCCAAGATGTCTTTGGATAGCTCTGCTGGAGGATCTCTTCATCTGAAGAAGACGCCTACAGAAGCTCAAGAGTTGATTGAAATGGTTGCAAATAACCAATTCATGTACACTTCTAAAAGGAATCCTGTGAACAATGGGACTAGTCAGAAGAAAGGAGTTCTTGAGATTGACACTCTGAATGCCATATTGGCTCAGAACAAAATATTGACTCAACAGGTCAATATTATTTCTCAAAGTCTGTCTGGAATGCAAAATGCACCAAGCAGTACTAAGGAAGCTTCATCTGAAGAAGAAGCTTATGATCCTGAGAACCCTTCAATGGAAGAGGTGAATTACATGGGAGAACCCTATGGAAACACCTATAATCCTTCATGAAGAAATCATCCAAATCTCTCATGGAAGGATCAACAGAGACCTCAACAAGGTTTCAACAATAATAATGGTGGAAGAAACAGGTTTAGCAATAGCAAGCCTTTTCCATCATCTTCTTAGCAACAGACAGAGAATTCTAAGCAGAACCACTCTGACTTAGCAACCATGGTCTCTGATCTAATCAAAACCACTCAAAGTTTCATGACTGAAACAAGGTCCTCCATTAGAAATTTGGAGGGACAAGTGGGTTAGCTGAGCAAGAAAATTACTGAACTCCCTCCTAGTACTCTCCCAAGCAATACAGAAGAAAATCCAAAAGGAGAGTGAAAGGCCATCAACATGGCCGAATTTGGAGAGGAGGGAGAGGCAGTGAACGCCACTGAGGAAGACCTCAATGGACGTCCACTGGCCTCCAGTGAGTTCCCCAAAGAGGAACCATGGGAATCTGAGGCTCAAAATGAGACCATAGAGATTCCATTGGACTTACTTCTGCCATTCATGAGCTCTGATGAGTATTCTTCCTCTGAAGAGGATGAGTATGTCACTGAAGAGCAAGTTGCTAAATACCTTGGAGCAATCATGAAGCTAAATGACAAGTTATTTGGAAATGAGACTTGGGAAGATGAACCCCCTTTGCTCACCAAAGAACTGGATGACTTGTCTAGGCAGAAATTACCTCAAAAGAGACAGGATCCTGGGAAGTTCTCAATACCTTGTACCATAGGCACCATGACCTTTAAAGAAGGCCTTGTGTGACTTAGGGTCAAGTGTAAACCTCATGCCTCTCTCTGTAATGGAGAAGCTAGGGATCTTTGAGGTGCAAGCTGCAAAAATCTCACTAGAGATGGCAGACAACTCAAGAAAACAAGCTTATGGACTTGTGGAGGATGTTCTGGTAAAGGTTGAAGACCATTACATCCCTGCTGATTTCATAGTCCTAGAGACTGGGAAGTGCATGGATGAATCTATCATCCTTGGCAGACCCTTCCTAGCCACAGCAAAGGCTGTGATTGATGTTGATAGAGGAGAATTGATCATTCAAGTGAATGAAGAATCCTTGGTGTTTAAGGCTCAAGGATATCCCTCTGTCACCATGGAGAGGAAGCATGAAGAGCTTCTCTCAAAACAGAGCCAAACAGAGCCCCCACAGTCAAACTCTAAGTTTGGTGTTGGGAGGCCACAACCAACTTCTAAGTTTGGTGTTGAACCCCCACATTCAAACTCTAAGTTTGGTGTTGGGAGGTTCCAACATTGCTCTGAGTATCTGTGAGGCTCCATGAGAGCCCACTGTCAAGCTAATGACATTAAAGAAGCGCTTGTTGGGAGGCAACCCAATGTTATATTTTATCTATTCTCTTTTGTTATTTTATGTTTTCTGTAGGTGGATGATCATAAGAAGTCACAAAATCAATTGAAAAAGCAAAAACAGAAAGAAAAACAGGAAGAAAAATAGCACACCCTGGAGGAAGAACCTACTGGCGTTTAAACGCCAGTAAGGCTAGTAGTTGGGCGTTTAACGCCCAGTCTGGCACCATTCTGGGCGTTTAACGCCAGAAAGGGGCCCAGACTGGCGTTAAACGCCAGAAAAGGGCAAGCACTTGGCGTTAAACGCCAGAAATGGGCACCAGCCCGGTGTTTAACGCCAGAATTGGCTCAAAACGCATTTTTGCATGCCATTTGGTGCTGGGATGACTTTTCCTTGACACCTCAGGATCTGTGGACCCCACAGGATCTCCACCTACCCTACCACTCTCTCTCTTCTTCACCCATTCACCAATCACCTCAACACCTCTTCCCCAAAAAACCCTTCACCTATCAAAACCTATCTTTCTCTTCACCACTCACATCCATCCTTCATAAAACCCCACCTACCCCACCATTCAAATTCAAACCACTTTCCCTCCCAAACCCACCCATACATGACCGAACCATAACCCCCCCCACTCCTATATAAACCCTTCTTCACTCCTTCATTTTCACACAACCTAAACACTACTTCTTCCCCCTTAGGCCGAACCACAAAGCCTCCCCCATCTCCTTCATTTCTTCTTCTTCTACTCTCTTCTTTCTTTTTTTGCTCGAGGACGAGCAAACCTTTTAAGTTTGGTGTGGTAAAAGCATTGCTTTTTGTTTTTCCATAACCATTTATGGCATCCAAGGCCGGAGAAACCTCTAGAAAGAGGAAAGGGAAGGCAAAAGCTTCCACCTCCGAGTCATGGGAGATGGAATGATTCATCTCAAGGATGCATCAAGACCACTTCTATGAAGTTGTGGCCTTGAAGAAGGTGATCCCCGAGGTCCCTTTTAAACTCAAAAAGAGTGAATATCCGGAGATCCGACATGAGATCCGAAGGAGAGGTTGGGAAGTTCTTACCAACCCCATTCAACAAGTCAGAATCTTAATGGTTCAAGAGTTCTATGCCAATGCATGGATCACCAAGAACCATGATCAAAGTGTGAACCCGGACCCAAAGAATTGGCTTACTATGGTTCGGGGGAAATACTTGGATTTTAGTCCGGAAAATGTAAGGTTGGCATTCAACTTGCCCATGATGCAAGGAGATGAACACCCTTACACTAGAAGGGTCAACTTTGATCAAAGGTTGGACCAAGTCCTCACAGTCATTTGTGAAGAGGGCGCCCAATGGAAGAGAGATTCAAGAGGAAAGCCGGTTCAATTGAGAATGGATGACCTCAAACCCGTGGCTAGGGGATGGTTGGAGTTTATCCAACGCTCAATCATTCCCACTAGCAACCGGTCCGAAGTTACTATAGACCGGGCTATCATGATTCATAGCATCATGATTGGAGAAGAAATAGAAGTTCATGAGGTTATATCCCAAGAACTTTATAAGGTGGCGGACAAGTCCTCTACCTTGGCAAGGTTAGCCTTTCCTCATCTCATTTGTCACCTCTGTTATTCAGTTGGAGTTGACATAGAGGGAGACATCCCCATTGATGAGGACAAGCCCATCACTAAGAAAAGGATGGAGCACACAAGAGATCCCACTCATCATGAGATCCCTAAGATTCCTCAAGGGATGCACTTTCCTCCACAAAACTATTGGGAGCAACTAAACACCTCCCTAGGAGAATTGTGTTCCAACATGGGACAACTAAGGGTGGAGCACCAAGAACATTCCATTCTCCTCCATGAAATTAGAGAAGATCAAAGAATCATGAGAGAGGAGCAACAAAGACAAGGAAGAGGCATTGAGGAGCTCAAGCACTCCATAGGATCTTCAAGAGGAAGAACAAGCCGCCATCACTAAGGTGGACCCGTTCTTTAATTTCCTTGTTCTTTATTTTTCTGTTTTTTCGAAAATTATGCTTATGTTTATCTATGTTTGTGTCTTGTGATCATTAGTGTCTTAGTGTCTATGCCTTAAAGTTATGAATGTCCTATGAATCCATCACCTCTCTTAAATGAAAAATATCCTTAATTGAAAAAGAAAAGAATTGCATGAATTTTGAATTTTATAACAGTTTAATTATTTTGATGTGGTGGCAATATTTTTGTTTTCTGAATGTATGCTTAAACAGTGCATATGTATCTTGAATTTGTGGTTCATGAATGTTGGCTCTTGAAAGAATGATGAAAAAGGAGACATGTTACTAAGGATCTGAAAAATCATAAAAATGATTCTTGAAGCAAGAAAAAGCAGTGAATACAAAAAAAAAGAGTGAAGAAATAAAAAAAAAGAAGAAAGAAAGAAAAAGAAAGAGAAAAAGGAAAAAAAAAGAAAGAAATAAAGTTGTGATCCAAGGCAAAAAAGAGTGTGCTTAAGAACCCTGGACACCTCTAATTGGGGACTTTCGCAAAGCTGAGTCACAATCTGAAAAGGTTCACCCAATTATGTGTCTGTGGCATGTATGTATCCGGTGGTAATACTGGAAGACAGAGTGCTTTGGGCCACGGCCAAGACTCAATAAGTAGCTGTGTTCAAGAATCATCATACTTAACTAGGAGAATCAATGACACTATCTGGATTCTGAGTTCCTAAAGAAGCCAATCATTCTGAATTTCAAAGGATAGAGTGAGATGCCAAAACTGTTCAGAGGCAAAAAGCTAAAAGCCCCGCTCATCTAATTAATACTGATCTTCATAGAAGTTTTTGGAATTCATTGCATATTCTCTTCTTTTTATCTTATTTGATCTTCAGTTGCTTGAGGACAAGCAACAATTTAAGTTTGGTGTTGTGATGAGCGGATAATTTATACGCTTTTTGGCATTGTTTTTAGTATGTTTTTAGTAGGATTTAGTTAGTTTTTAGTATATTTTTATTAGTTTTTAGTTAAAATTCACTTTTCTGGACTTTACTATGAGTTTGTGTGTTTTTCTGTGATTTCAGGTATTTTCTGGCTGAAATTGAGGGACCTGAGCAAAAATCTGATTTAGAGACTAAAAAGGACTGCAGATGCTGTTGGATTCTGACCTCCCTGCACTCGAAGTGGATTTTCTGGAGCTACAGAAGCCCAATTGGCGCGCTCTCAACAGTGTTGGAAAGTAGACATCCTGGGCTTTCCAGCAATATATGATAGTCCATACTTTGCCCAAGATTTGATGGCCCAAACCGGCGTTCAAAGTCACCCTCAGAATTCCCAGCGTTAAACGCCGGAACTGGCACCAAAGTGGGAGTTAAACGCCCAAACTGGCACAAAAGCTGGCGTTTAACTCCAAGAAGAGTCTCTACACGAAAATGCTTCAATGCTTAGCCCAAGCACACACTAAGTGGGCCCGGAAGTGGATTTTTACGTCATTTACTCATCTCTGTAAACCCTAGGCTACTAGTTCTCTATAAGTAGGACCTTTTACTATTGTATTGAGATATCGGGGTAGCTACCTTTGTTCTTATGCTATCTTAGATCATTGGGAGGCTGGCCATTCGGCCATGCCTAGACCTTGTTCTTATGTATTTTCAACGGTGGAGTTTCTACACACCATAGATTAAGGTGTGGAGCTCTGCTGTACCTCGAGTATTAATGAAATTACTATTGTTCCTCTATTCAATTCCGCTTGTTCTTGTTCTAAGATATCACTTGTTCTTCAACTTGATGAATGTGATGATCCGTGACACTCATCATCATTCTCACCTATGAACGTGTGCCTGACAACCACCTCCGTTCTACCTTAGATTGGGTGAATATCTCTTGGATTCCTGATACACGATGCATGGTTGATCGCCTGACAACCGAGCGCTCGCCTGACAACCGAGCCAGCCATTCCGTGAGATCAGAGTCTTCGTGGTATAGGCTAGAACTGATGGCGGCATTCAAGAGAATCCGGAAGGTCTAACCTTGTATGTGGTATTCTGAGTAGGATTCAATGATTGAATGACTGTGACGAGCTTCAAACTCCTGAGGGCGGGGCGTTAGTGACAGACGCAAAAGAATCACTGGATTCTATTTCGGCCTGATTGAGAACCGACAGATGGATAGCCGTGCCGTGACAGGGTGCGTTGAACATTTCCACTGAGAGGATGGGAGGTTGCCACTGACAACGGTGAAACCCTTGCATAAGCTTGCCATGGAAAGGAGTAAGAAGGATTGGATGAAGACAGTAGGAAAGCAGAGAGACGGAAGGAACACAGCATCTCCAAACGCTTATCTGAAATTCCCACCAATGAATTACATAAGTATCTCTATCTTTATCTTTATGTTTTATTCGTATATCACCCATATCCATTTGAGTTTGCCTGACTAAGATTTACAAGGTGACCATAGCTTGCTTCATACCAACAATCTCTGTGGGATCGACCCTTACTCGCGTAAGGTTTATTACTTGGACAACCCAGTACACTTGCTGGTTAGTTGTGCGAAGTTGTGTTTATGCCATGGTATTGAACACCAAGTTTTTGGATTCATTACCGGGGATTATTTGATTTGTGAAAAGTATTGATCACAATTTCGTGCACCAGGTATCCCATTATTCACGGAATTCCTCTCAGAAGTGTACATGAATTGGTTGTTTGCAACCATGTCAATGAGTTCTTGAGCCTCTTCAGGCGTTTTCTTTAGGTGAATAGATCCACCTGCAGAATGATCCAATGACATTTTCGAAAATTCAGAGAGACCATAATAGAATATATCTAATATGGTCCATTCTGAAAACATGTCAGATGGACATCTTTTGGTCAACTGCTTGTATCTTTCCCAAGCTTTATAGAGGGATTCACCATCTTTTTGTTTGAAGGTTTGAACATCCACTCTCAGCTTGCTCAGCTTTTGAGGAGGAAAGAATTTATCCAAGAAGGCAGTGACCAGCTTATCCCAGGAGTCCAGGCTATCCTTGGGTTGTGAATCCAACCATATTCTAGCTCTGTCTCTTACAGCAAAAGGGAAAAGCATGAGTCTGTAGACTTCAGGATCAACTCCATTTGTCTTTACAGTCTCACAGATCTGCAAGAACTCAGTTAAAAACTGATAAGGATCTTCAGATGGAAGTCCATAAAACTTGCAGTTTTGTTGCATTGAGGCAACTAGTTGAGGCTTAAGCTCAAAATTATTGGCTCCAATGGCATGAATGGAGATGCTTCTTCCATCAAATTTGGATGTTGGCTTTGTGAAGTCACCAAGCATTCTCCTTGCATTATTATTATTTTCGGCTGCCATCTCCTTCTCTTGTTCAAAAATTTCTGAAAGGTTACTTTTAGAATAATTTAATTTAGCTTCTCTTAATTTCCTCTTCAGAGTCCTTTCAGGTTCTGGATCAATTTCAACAAGAGTGCCTTTTTCCCTGTTCCTGCTCATATGAAAGAGAAGAAAACAAGAAAAGAAAGAGGAATCCTCTATGTCACAGTATAGAGATTCCTTTATGTTAGTAGAAGAAGAAGGGGGTAGAAGAATGAAGAAGGATGGATTCGGATTTTTGGATGAAGAGAGGTGAAGAGAAGTGTTAGTAATTAAATAATTAAATAGAATAAGAAAAGAGAGGGAGAAATTCGAAATTAATTTTGAAAAAAAGGGGTTAGTAATTTTCGAAAAAAAAATATAAGGTATAATTAAAATTAAAATTTAAAACAAAAAGAATTTTTGAAAAAGAGATGAGATATTTTCGAAAATTAGAGAGGGAAAAGTAGTTAGGTGGTTTTGAAAAAAAAAAGATAAGAAACAAACAAAAAGTTGATTAGTTAGTTGAAAAAGATATTAAAATCAAAATTGAAAAGATAAGAAGATAGGAGGTTAGATAAGATATTTTGAAATCAAATTTTGAAAAAAGATAAAGTTTTTGAAAAAGATAAGATAAAAGGTAAAAGATTTAATTTAAAAATTTGAAATTACTTACTTCACTAACAAGAAACTACAAGATAAGATTCTACAACTTAAAGATTGAACCTTTCTTAGCAAGAAAGTAACAAACTTCAAATTTTTGAATCAATCACATTAATTATTAGCTAATTTTTCGAAAATTAGATATAAAAGATAAGAAAAAGATTTTTGAAAAAAATAATTTTTAAAAATTTCGAAAATAAGAAAAAAAATGGAAAAGATATGATTTTGGAAAAAGATTTTGAAAAGATAAGATTTTTTTAAAATTGAAATTTTGACTTGACTTGTAAGAAACAACTAATTTTAAAAATTTTTGACCAAGTCAACCCAAAATTTCGAAAATTTGGAGGAAAATAAGGAAAAGATATTTTTTTGATTTTTGAATTTTTAATTATGAGAGAGAAAAACAACAAAAATACTCAATGCATGAAATTTTTAGATCAAAACAATGAATGCATGCAAGAATGCTATGAATGTCAAGATGAACACCAAGAACACTTTGAAGATCATGATGAACATCAAGAACATAATTTTGAAAAATTTTTGATGCAAAGAAAACATGCAAGACACCAAACTTAGAAATCTTTAATGCATGGACTCTAACAAACAAAAAATGCATATGAAAAACAACAAACAACACAAAACAAGAAAACATCAAGATCAAACAAGAAGACTTATCAAGAACAACTTGAAGATCATGAAGAACACTATGAATGCATGGGATTTTCGAAAAATGCAAGAAAAATTTTTAAAAGCATGCACTTGACACCAAACTTAAAAATTGACTCAAGACTCAAACATGAACACAAAATATTTTTGATTTTTATGATTTTATGATTTTTTTGTATTTTTATTAATTTTTTCGAAAATAAAGTTTGAAAAAAAAACGAAAAATAAAAGAAAAATTTTGAAAAAAGATTTTTGGAAAGAAAATAACCTAATCTGAGCAACAAGATGAACCGTCAGTTGTCTATACTCGAACAATCCCCGGCAACGGCGCCAAAAACATGGTGGACGAAATTGTTATTCATGTGTTATTCCATTTTGCAAAATTCATTGCTTTTCATTCCCTGGCAATGGCGCCAAAAACATGATGCCAATACCATGGTTCACAACTTCGTTCAACTTAACCAGCAAGTGTACTGGGTCATCCAAGTAATACCTTACGTGAGTAAGGGTCGATCCCACAGAGATTGTTGGTATGAAGCAAGCTATAGTCACCTTGTAAATCTCAGTTAGGCAGATTTAATGGTTATGGGTTTCGAAAAGTTAATAATAAATAGAAAATAAAAAGGGATAGAAATACTTATGTAAATCAATAGTGGAAATTTCAGATAGGCGTATAGAGGTGCTGTGCTCCTCTTGAAACTCTACTTCACTACTCACTCTTTCTTCAATCCTTCTTACTCCTTTCCATGGCAAGCTGTATGTAGGGCATCACCATCATCAATGGCTACTTTTAATCCTCTCGGGAAAATGGTCCTATGCGTTGTCACTGCACGGCTAATCGTCTGGAGGCATCACCCTTGGTTGATGGCTACATCCCATCCTCTCAGTGAAAATGGTCCAAATGCTCTGTCACAGCACGGCTAATCATCTGTCGGTTCTCAATCAGGTTGGAGTAGAATCCATTGATTCTTTTGCGTTTGTCACTAACGCCCAGCCTTCAGGAGTTTGAAGCTCGTCACAGTCATTCAATACCGGAATCCTACTCGGAATACCACAGACAAGGTTAGACTTTCCGGATTCCCAAGATCCTACTCGGAATACCACAGACAAGGTTAGACTTTCCGGATCCCCATGAATGCCGCCATCTATCTAGCTTATACCACGAAGATTCTGTTGGGGAATCTAAGAGATATGCGCCCGGCCTAAGGTAGAACAGAAGTGGTTGTCAATCACGCGCGTTCATAGGTGAGAATGATGATGAGTGTCACGGATCATCACATTCATCAATTGTTGTGCAACATATATCTTGGAATAAGAATAAGAGAGAATTGAATGAAAAGTAATAGTAATTGTATTGAAACTTGAGGTACAGCAGAGCTCCACACCCTTAATCTATGGTGTGCAGAAACTCCACCGTTGAAAATACATAAGTAAAAGGTTCAGGCATGGCCGAATGGCCAGCCCCCTGAGTGATCAAGAGACCGAATGATCAAAGACTACAAAGTCAAAAGATTAAACTGTCAAAAGATGTCTAATACAATAGTAACTTATCCTATTTATACTAGACTAGCTACTAGGGTTTACATGAGTAAGTAATTGATGCTTAAATCCACTTCCGGGGCCCACTTGGTGTATGCTTGGGCTGAGCTTGATCTATCCACGAGCTGAGGCTTTTCTTGGAGTTGAACTCCAAGTTATGACGTGTTTTGGGGGTTCAACTCCGGATCATGACGTTTTTCTGGCGTTTAACTCCAGACAGCAGTATGTACTTGGCGTTCAACGCCAAGTTACGTCATCAATTTCCGAATAAAGTATAGACTATTATATATTGCTGGAAAGCTCTGGATGTCTACTTTCCAACGCCGTTGAGAGCGCGCCATTTGGAGTTCTGTAGCTCCAGAAAATCCATTTTGAGTGCAGGGAGGTCAGATTCCAACAGCATCAGCAGTCCTTTTGTCAGCCTTTTTCAGAGTTTTGCTCAAGTCCCTCAATTTCAGCCAAAAATTACCTGAAATCATAGAAAAACACACAAACTCATAGTAAATTCCAGAAATGTGAATTTAACATAAAAACTAATGAAAACATCCCTAAAAGTAGCTTGAACTTACTAAAAACTACCTAAAAACAATGCTAAAAAGTATATAAATTATCCGCTCATCAGCAGAGAGTCAAAC
Source organism: Arachis hypogaea (assembly GCF_003086295.3). Classification (NCBI taxonomy): domain Eukaryota; kingdom Viridiplantae; phylum Streptophyta; class Magnoliopsida; order Fabales; family Fabaceae; genus Arachis; species Arachis hypogaea. The sequence goes on along the minus strand of NC_092038.1, from coordinate 91,514,918 downwards.
ATTATCTTGAAAGCAATTTTGAGCAAGAATTCTCAAAACTGAGACTTAAATAAAGCTCAGTAATAGTCCAACTAAAGACAATAAAGAAGCACTTGCTGGGAGGCAACCCAGCCATTTACAAAGCTTATTTGTTAATTAATTAATTTTTACAGGTATATGTCAAGTATCTTCAAGGTAAAATAGCAACTGCTTAAGTTCACAGAGTTACAGAAGGAATCAGAGAATAAAACAGCAAAAAAGGAAGTTCACTGGTGCGAAAAAGCCAGTAAAAGCTGTTTTGGGCGTTGAATGCCCAAAAGAAGCACCTACTGGGCGTTCAACGCTAGTAAGGATAGCCATTTGGGCGTTAAACACCAGAAAGGAGCATCTTCTGGGCGTTGAATGCCAGAAAGAAGCACTTTCTGAGTGTTCAACACCAGATTTGCAGCGTCCTGGGCGTTCAGAAAAACGCCCAGTGACAAAGGACTTCCTGGCGTTCAATGCCAGAAAGAAGCAACAGCTGGGCGTTGAACGCCCAGGAGAAGCTGCACATGGGCGTTAAACGCCCAAAACATGCAGCGTTTGGGCGTTTAACGCCAGGATGGTGGGGAGGAGGTAAATTCGTTTTTACTTCAATTTTTTAATTTTTTATGTTTCAATTCATGATTTCTTGCATAAACATGTTACAAACTCTCATCCTTCAATTCCAAAATTTTTAATCCTAATTTCTAAAATCCTTTTTAAAATATATATATATATATATATATATATATATATATATATATATATATATCAAATGTATCTTAATCCATAAACACAAATCTTTTTCCAATCCAATCCAACTCTTTTTCAAATCTTTTTCAACTCATCATATCTTTTGAATTTCAAAATTGCCTCTCCTTCTATTCCACTCCTTTCCTTTCTTTTGCTTGAGGACAAGCAAACCTCTAAGTTTGGTGTGATTTGCCATGATCACTGAGCTAAAACTCATCAAGATCATGGCACCTAAGGGAACAGGAAGAGCAAGGATGTAACTTGAAGGAACTAAAGTGTCAGAAATTATCTCTTGAAGGACCAAGCACCCCACAGACTAGAGGAACATCCACTTCCTAAAATAAAGGTTGTTGAGTCCTAATCTTTGCCTTAACTCTGTGATAATTGTTCTTATTATAAATTTACCTTAGAAGTTATATATTAGTAGTAGTAATTAATATCTCTATTTTGATTTTATCTCCAATTAAGCTATAATTTATTTTTCTCATTATCATCAAACATGAATAAAATAGTAGATTTTTAGAATAAAGAGGCAATAATTTTTTTTGAGTTTTTAATAAGGAAAATTCTAATTATTTATATGTGGTGGCAATACTTTTTGTCTTCTGAATGAATGCTTGAACAGTGCATATTTTTTATATTGAATTTTATGAATGTTAAAATTGTTGGCTCCTGAAAGAATGATGAATAAGAGAAATATTATTGTTGATCTGAAAAATCATGAAATTGATTCTTGAAGCAAGAAAAAGCAGTGAAAAAAAAGAAGAAAAAAAAGAAAAAAAAGGGGGGAAAGAAGCAAAAGAGGTAGAAAAAGCCAATAGCCCTTTAAACCAAAAGGCAAGGGTGAAAAGGTTCCAAGGCTTTGAGCATCAATGGATAGGAGGGCCCAAGGAAATAAATCCAGGCCTAAGCGGCTAAATCAAGCTGTCCCTAACCATGTGCTTGTGGCATGCAGGTCCAAGTGAAAAACTTGACACTGAGTGGTTAAAGTCGTGATCCAAAATAAAAGAGTGTGCTTAAGAACTCTGGACACCTCTAATTGGGGACTTTAGCAAAGCTAAGTCACAATCTGAAAAGGTTCACCCAGTTATGTGTCTGTGGCATTTATGTATCCGGTGGTAATACTGGAAAATAAAGTGCTTAGGGCCACGGCCAAGACTCATAAAGTAGCTGTGTTCAAGAATCAACATACTAAACTAGGAGAATCAATAATACTATCTGAATTCTGAGTTCCTATGGATGCCAATCATTATGAAATTCAAAGGATAAAGTGAGATGCCAAAACTGTTCAGAAGCAAAAAGCTACTAGCCCCGCTCATCTAATTAGAATCTGAGCTTCACTTGAAACTCTGAGATATTATTGTTTCTTAATTTCTGTTTATCCTATTTTATTTATCTAGTTGCTTGGGGACAAGCAACAATTTAAGTTTGGTGTTGTGATGAGCGGATATTTTATACGCTTTTTGGGGATAATTTCATGTAGATTTTAGTATGTTTTAGTTAGTTTTTAGTAGATTTTTATTAAATTTTAAGAAAAAATCATATTTCTAGACTTTACTATGAGTTTGTGTGTTTTTCTGTGATTTCAGGTATTTTCTAGCTGAAATTGAGGGAGTTGAGCATAAATCTTATTCAGGCTGAAAAAGGACTGCTGATGTTGTTAGATTCTGACCTCCCTGCACTCGGAATGATTTTTTGGAGCTACAGGAGTCAAATTCGCGCGCTCTCAATTGGGTTGGAAAGTAGACATCCAGGGCTTTCCAGCAATATATAATAGTCCATACTTTGCGCGAAGATAGATGACGTAAACTGGCGTTCAATGCTAGTTCCATGCTGCAGTCTGGCGTCCAGTGCCAGAAACAGGTTACAAGTTGGAGTTCGATGCCAAAAACACGTTACAACTTGGCGTTCAACTCCAGAAACAGCCCAGGCACGTGAGAAGCTTAGTCTCAGCCCCAGCACACACCAAGTGGGCCCAGAAGTGGATTTCTGCAACAATTATCTTAGTTTACTCATTTTCTGTAAACCTAGGTTACTAGTTTAGTATTTAAACAACTTTTAGAGACTTATTTTGTATCTCATGACATTTTTAGATCTGAAATTTGTACCTTTTGGCAGCATGAGTCTCTAAACCCCATTGTTGGGGGTGAGGAGCTCTGCAGCGTCTCGATGAATTAATGCAATTATTTCTTTTTCCCATTCAAATATGCTTGTTCCTATCTAAGATGTTCATTCGTGCTTCACTATGAAGGAGGTGATGATCCATGGCACTCATCACCTTCCTCACCCCATGAACATGTGCCTGACAACCACCTCCGTTCTACATCAGATTGAATGAGTATCTCTTAGATTCCTTAATCAGAATCTTCGTGGTATAAGTTGGAATTGATGGCGTCATTCATGAGAATCCGGAAAGTCTAAACCTTGTCTGTGGTATTCCGAGTAGGATTCTGGGATTGGATGACTGTGACGAGCTACAAACTCGCGAGTGTTGGGCGTTATGACAAACACAAAAGAATCAATGGATTCTATTCCGACATGATCGAGAACCAACAGCTGATTAGCCGTGCTGTGACAGAGCATTTGGACTGTTTTCACTGAGATGATGGGAAGTAGCCATTGACAACAGTGATACCCTACATATAGCTTGCCATGGAAGGAGCCTTGCAAATTCTTAAAGTAAGAAAGTAGTATGTTGCAGAGATTTAGAGGACAAAGCATCTCCAAAACTCCAACATATTCTCCATTATTAAGTAACAATTATTTATTTTATGCTCTTTTATTTTTCGTAATTCAAACTGATAATTATAATTGATATCCTGACTAAGAATAATAAAATAACCATAGCTTGCTTCAAGCCAACAATCTCCGTGGGATTCGACCCTTACTCACGTAAGGTATTACTTAGACGACCGAGTGCACTTGCTGGTTTGTTGTGCGAGGTTGTAAGAAATCTTGATTTTGATATTGGCATTACAATTTCGTGCACCAGTACTGTTTTGTTTGCTTGTGAGTGATTTCTTCAATGGCAGGCTGTATGTGATTGACACCGGTTTGAGCAGCCCCCAATACTCCTCCAGATCTAAACCACAGGTTTAGTGCGGATCCATTCTGATTGAGGATGAAGCTCATACAGTCTATTCTCCTTAATGATCCTACTCAAAATACTATAGATAAAGTCGGATCTTCTGGATCAGAGAATGTTGTGCCTTGGATTCTAGCCTCTACCACAAAGACCCTAATCTCCACGTAAATCGGCTGAACTGATGTCTCGAGAAGTCCCCAATGAATTCGTGGATTAGCCGTCTAAGAGACGTATATTCAAGCAAATGGTTCATCATTGTCCGATGAAAGACGCACTCTAAACCCATGTAGAATGTGATAACCTTGTGCCAGTTCAACGTATTCATATTGATGAAGAACGAATATACATCTTAGAATTAATCAACCACGGATTGAAGAGAAACAGTAATACTTTTATTAATTCATAGGTCTCAACAGGGCTTCTCACTTCAACCAAGGAGGTTTAAAAACTCATACTAAAATTAAAATACAATGGTAAAACATGTATGGCTGTAAAGTATGCGTGATGTCTAAATGATTATGTAAAATACACTTTAAATACTAAACAGATGACTAGTAAGCGTAAAACAACCTATTTAGTGCTAAAATCCACTTCTCTTGCCCACTTTGTGAGTGTTTGGGATGAGCTTTGATGAGATCCACGTTCTTTGAGGCTCCTACGGCATGAAATGCTAGCTAGGGGGTCTTCTCTGGGCGTTTGGACGCTGGTCTCGGACGCCCGGAATGGGGCAGAAAGCTTACATTTGACGCCTATTTTGGGCCTTCTAATCCGAAGTAAAGTATAGACTATTATATAATGCTGTAAAGCTCTTGAAGTTAGATTTCCAAAGCCATTTAGACCCTTCCTTTTGGACATTTGTAGCTCGAGAAAAGCACTTCCGAGTGCAAGAAGGTCAGACCTGGACAGTATCTGCATTGCTTTCTCTGTCTTTGAATCAGACTTTTGCTTTAGCTCCTCAATTTCAGCCAGAAATTACCTGAAATTGTACAAAATCACAAAAACTCATAGTAGAATCCAAAAATATGAATTTAACATTAAAACCTATAAAAACTTAATAAAAACTAAATCAAACACACTAAAAACTATATGAAAGTTATGTCAAAAAGCGTATAAAATTTCCGCTCATCAATCTTCAATAGATGGATGGGGACCACTTTGATTCTTATGACTGGCGCCTAACATGGATGGGAGTGGTGCCTAACTTGGACCTGGCCGAATTAGATTGAGTGATTTAGTTGCACCTGGCGCCTAACTTGGCCATTCCTGGCACCTGACATGGAGGTGGCCGAATCACATTATGCGTGCTTGTTGTGCTTGGCGCCTAACTTAAAATTTCTCAAGTTAGGCGCCACCTTGGCCATGTCCCCATAAAGCTCTTCCTTGTCCTGGCATGTAACTTGGGATTTGCCAACTTAGGCACCACCTATAGAGCTTGCAATTAATGGATTATGTGTATCTTGGCGCTTAACTTGAGAAACCTCAAGTTAAGCGCCACCCTTACTGAGTTGCTGGAAACCTATGAAAGCTAGCTTTCCAACGCCATTGGAACCACGTCAATTGGATCAGTAGCTCGAGTTATTCAAGTTAGAGTGCATAGAGGTTAGGGTTGACAGCATCATTTGCTTTCTTCTCATTTTCTACAGAAACTCTATCAAATCCATCCAAATACTACCTGAAATAAATCGAATTGCACACAACTCAAAGTAGCATTCATAGTGGCTAAAAGATAATTAATTCTTGATTAAACTCAATAATTTGAATGCAAATTCACTAGAAAAAGATAGGAAAGATGCTCACGCATCAAATGCTCTATTTCTTTTTAATAGAATAGGGACTTTCTCTGATCGTGCAGTGTGTGTTTGTTATTTATTGATTTTGGGTTGCATGCTTTTTAAATTTTTTTTCTTGTTTTGTTATGTTGTAGATGGAAGCCGAAGTGTTAAATATAATGTTTCATCATGGGGAAAATTTTGATAATGGGATGGATGGGAGGTGGACATATTATCCTGACAATAAGCACTATTTAGGTGAGTGATGAGCGGATATTTATACACTTTTTAGTACTGTTTTCTTTGTGTTTTTGGTTATGTTTTGTTAAGTTTTATTAAGTTTTAGTAGATTTTAATGCAAAAATCACTTTTTGGATGTTACTTTAAGTCTTTGTGGTTTTTCTATGATTTTAGGTGGTTTTTGGGTGATTCTAGCAACATTTGGAAAAGTTTGATTTACAGACAGAGAAAGAATTGCATATGCTGTTAGATTTTGACCTCCGTGCATTCAAACAAGAATTTATGGAGCTATGGAGGTTCAATTGACGTGCTCTTAACGACTTTGGAAAGCAAACTTCTAGACTTTCCAAGCAATATATAATAATTCATATTTATCTTTGGAAATGATGGCCTAAAACGAGCGTTGAATGCCCAAAAATACCCCCTTTCTGGCTTTCAATGCCCCAAAGGGAGTAAGCTAGAATTTGGACGCCCAAGAGGGATCAAACTCGGTGTCGAATGCTCCAAGAGGAGCACTAGGACGTGGATTCACAAAAAGCTCAGCCCAAACACTCACCAAGTGGGCTCGGAAGTGGATTTTCGCACCCTTTAGCTTAGTTTATCACATTTTTGTAATTTTTAATTATGAGTAACATCATTTAGGTCTAGTATCTTTTATTATAAATAAGAGACTTCCTTCCTCTTGAGGGTTATGCCTCCCAAGACGGGAGAAGCACAGACACATTACTACTATTATTTTCTATAAGCTATGAGCAACTAAACCTCCTAGGTTAAGGTTATGAGCTCTGCTGATTCTCATGGATTAATAATATTATTATTTCTATTTCAATCTATGTTTGATTCCATTCTAAAATGTATCTTTGTTCTTCAAACTAATGAATCCGGGTGGAACGAGAGTACGACCCATTTTCTACAAGGGTTCTTGCGAGACCCTGGAGGGAAAGTATTGAATCACAAGCTTGATTATACATCTCTTAGACGGCTAATCCACGACTCCGTTGGGGACATGGGAATATCTATTCAACCAAGGTACGGGTGATTAGGGCCTTTGTGGTATAGACTAGAATCATAAAGCTTCATTCTCCGATCTGGAAGATCTGACCATGTCTGTCGTGTTTTTAGTAGGATCACGAGGGATTGAATTACTAGAGCTTTACCGTCGTTCAGATTGGATGACCATTAGCACCGGCGTGTGATCTGAAGCACAGGAGATTAATGACCACTGTCCCCGGCGTTATCATTTACTGTTTGCATGGAATGATTCATCCAGTGTTGGAGTAGACAGTAAGAAAAGTTGATTCAGAAAGAATAAGCGTCTCTGAAGCCTCAACCGATTTCTTATCACTGTTTTCACACCAATTCAAAAATTCTTTCCTTATTCTATTTTTATGCGTTTTTTACAACGACTATCTTTTCTATTCGCTTGACTAATATTTTCAAGATAGCTATTGCTTGCTCATCCGACAACCCGGTGCACTTGCCGGTTCGTCTGTGCGTAATTTGCGGAGTTCAATTTCATGCACCAAGTTTTTGGCGCTGTTGCTGGGGATCGTTCGAGATTGACAAACTACCGGACTATCTTGTTGCTTAGATTAGGTACTTTTTATGGTTTATTGACAAACTACCGAGCTATCTTGTGTCAGTTTTAAAGTTTGGTGTCCCTTTTGTGTTCATCTTTTTATTTGAATGTTTGAAATTATTCTTGTTTTCTTTCTTGATGTTCGAGTTTTTCTTGATAATTTTTCTGGTTTGATTTCAAAATCTTTAAAGTGGTGTCTTTTTGGTGTTTCTTGGTTTTTCTTTGCTTTAGTTTTTTGAAAATTTTCATTGAGTGTTCTTTATAGTATTCGAACTGTTCTTGTTATTTTCTTCTGTTTGATCTTTAAAATTTTTATGTTTGGTGTCCTTTTGTGTTTTCCTCTTCAAATATTCGAAAATCTTAGCTTTTGATTTAAAAAATTTTTAAGTTTGGTGTCCTAATTAGTTATCTTTTTCTTATCTTTTCAAAATTTTAAATTTTCTTGTTTATCTTATTAATCTTTTTCAAATCTTTATCTTATATCTTTTTATCTTTCTTTGGATTTCAAAAATCTTATCTTATCTTGTTTTAAACTCAAATTTTAAATTTCAAATTCAATTTTTAAAATTTTAAAATTCAAATTTCAAAATTTAAAATTTCGATTTTAAATTTCAAATTTCAAATTTTCAAATTTAAAAATCAAATCTTTTCAAATCTTTCAAATCTTATCTTTCTCAATCTATTTTTGACATTTTCTTTCCAATTTTAATTTTCAAGATCTTCTTTTGACTTTCCCTTATTAAATTTCAAATTTTCAAAATCAAATCTTTTATTCTTTTCAAATCTTGTTAGTTAGTTAGTTGTTTGTTTTATCTTATTCTAATTTTAAAAGTTGGGTATCTCTTTTATTCTCCTTTCTCTTTCCTCTTTTAATTTCAAAACTTTTTAAAAATCAAATCTTCTATTTTAATATTAAAATCTTATCTTATCTTGTTTGATTTTTCTTTTCAAATTTCAACTTTGCAAATCTTTGATTGACTCTTTCTTTTTTTTTAAATTTCAAAAATTTTCAAAATCAAATGTTTTATCTTGTTTTAAGTTTCAATTTGGTATTTCTTTAAATTTTCTTTTATCTTTCTTTTTGAATTTCAAACATTTTTACACACATTTCTTTCTAATTTTTTTTAAAAATTTCGAATTTCATAATTATATTTTCTTTCTATTTTTATTTATTTTCGAAAAAATAAAAGAGAATTTTTAATTCTTGTTCCTTCTTCTTGGGTATCTCACTATGAGTTCTTTATACTTTGAGAAAGAGACTCTCTCACTTTCCTTTGCCTTTTGCTTGTGCAGGAATACCAAAAATCACCATGGATCCAAATGAAGATGCACAACCCAAAAGAACCTTGGGATCTTATACAGCTCCCACTCCTGACTTCTATGGAAGGAGCATTAGTATACCTCCTACTGGAGTAGCTCATTTTGAGTTCAACCCACAGTTAATCATCTTTGTGCAACAAACTTGCCAGTTTCATGGTCTTTCTCAGGAATACCCCACAAGATTCCTCTCTGACTTCCTGCAGATCTGTGATATTGTAAAGACCAAGGGAGTGGATCCTGAAGTCTATAGGATAATGTTTTTCCCATTTTCTTTGAGAGATCATGCAAAGGATTCGTTGGATGTCCAACCGAAGGGGAGCTTGAATACTTGAAGTTAGGTAGTCAGCAAATTTCTGAACAAGTACTTTCCCCTAAAGAAGCTAACCCAGCTAAAACTGGACATTCAAGGCTTTTAAACAAGAGGATAATGAGTCTCTTTATGACGTTTGGAAAAGTTACAAGTTGATGCTCAGAAAATGTCCCATTGAAATGTTCACAGAGTGGGTTAAGCTGGATATCTTCTATGACGTACTCTCTAAAAGAGCCAAGGTATTCCTAGATAATTTTGTGGGTGGCTCTTTACACATGAAGAAGACTCTAGAGAAGGCCAACGAAATAATTGAGATGGTGGCTAACAACCAATATCTATACTAATCAGAGAAGACCTCAATGAAAAGGGAGGACAACGGAGAGTCAACCAAATTTGCTATCCATGAACAAAATGAATCTTTAGTCCAACAACTGATCTTTCTCACACAATAAGTGTTGATGCTGCAAAGTTCAGTTAACAACCCTCCTCCCCAGCCTCCACAGCCTCGGAGTACTCTTGACCTGGAACCTGTAATAGCAAAACTTGTAAAGAGCCAACAAGGCTTCATGCAGGAGACCAAAGCCTCCATAAGGAATATGGAAGAACGGTTGAACCAGGCTAAATAGCACTTGTTTGAACAGATAAGAGAAGAGTACCAAGCTCTTCAATTAAGGAGTACCCTGAACATCCAGCCTCAGAACAGTAAGAGGCGGGGAGAAGAGATGGCAGGAGATGAACAAGTTGTAGTTCAAGGCAATCATGAGAGTGATTAATGCCCAGAGTGGGGCAGCCAAAGCGTTCAACGCCCAATAGGGGGCAGCCCGGGTGTCCAACGCCTAGAAAGGGGCAGCCCAGGCATTGAACGCCAATCCAAGGGAGGCCAGACACGTGTAAGTGCTGAAAACACCTCTCCTAATCAAGCTGGTAGCCCTTCTATAGGCATTATAGTCACTCATCCTGCGCCACTCATGGCCTTTGAGTACAAGGCCAAGTTACCATACCCTCAAGGACTCTAGAAAGCAGAAAAGGATAGGCAATTTTTCAAATTCTTAGAAGCTTTCAAGAAACTAAAGATTAAAATCCCTTTGCAGAGGCTCTTGAGCAAATGCCTTCATATGCTAAGTTCATGAAGGAAATACTGAATAACAAGAGGGATTGGATGGAAGTAAAGACAGTGGTGCTTACTAAGGAGTGTAGTGTGGTCATTCAAAGGAACCTTCCTTAGAAACTTTAGAGACCCCCTAACACTCTTCCTAGAAACATAGAAGTGAATCCAAGAAAAGAGTGTAAGGCTCTCATTAATACCACGGAGGTTGAGTCTAAGATGGTACACACTGTTGAGGAACTAGATAAAGAAGAGACTCAAGAAGAGGCTGGAAGCACACTGTTACACGCCCCTTTTGTGAGAAGAAAACTTGAAGTACCACACCCTCAGAAGACCCAAAGGGAGACCAAGGACAAGCACTACTCACAATCCTTGGAAGGCTCTATGAAACTGAAAATCAATTTTCCTTTTGCTGAGGTTTTGGAGCAGTGGTCTCTATCTACTGGAAGAAACCTCTCTGATGCTAAGAGAGGCGAATTGGTGATAAAGAGGATTACATTATCATCAAGGTCCTTAAACCTCCACTACCTCCTGACAAAGGAGGTACTTCCATACAGAGTACAATACCGAAGCCTCCTTCCTTAGTAAAAACTCATATAGTTTCCCAAGACATCTAATTTATGTTTGGTGTTGGATAGTCACCACCTACCAAGGAGGAAGGTCTCAAGAGGAAGATGCATAGGGGATGGAGAAACAATACAACCCCTACCCTAAAAAGCAAGGAGAATCAAGCTGATAAAAATAAAAGAAAGCTTGTTAGGAGGAATTCAAATCCGAGGGCACTGATCTCCTCTCTTTTCCCTTTGGAGTCATTTCTGCTAACCAACTGGAGGAAGAGGAAGAAAGTCAGCAATCGAGTGTCAAGCTAATGACATTAAAGAAGCGCTTATTGGGAGGCAACCCAACCATGAGTAGGATACTTTTGTTTCTCTTTCTTTTGTTCTTTTCAATTGAGTTCATTTTAAATGTCTGTGATCATGTGCAGCACTTAGAACAGAGACAGAGACGCTTGAGATGGAAAACAAAACACCCTAGGAAGAGTCCCTTGCTGGCGTTGAACGCCAGACAAGGAGGAAGTTGGGCGTTCAACGCCCACTCAGAAGTACTTACTAGCGTTGAACGCCAGAATAGGAGCAACTGGGGCATCTAACGCCCCTTCAAGAGGAGCTCTAGACCAATTTTTGGTCCCCTTTGGGCGTTCAACGCCCATTCTTGGCACTGAACACCAGAATTCTTTATCCCTTTCTAACACTCTTACGTTATGTTTTTAGTTTTCTTTGCTTGAGGACAAGCAAACTTTTTAAGTTTGGTATTACAGAGCAAGCTCTAGGTTTTTATTATCATCAATCGCACCAAAGGAAGCTTAATTATTTTCACAGAAGCACAGCCTGAGCCACCATCAGTACTAAGGTGGTTGAGTTTCATTCCCCCTTTCTTTCTTTTTTTTAGTATTTCATTCCATTTTCTTCTAATTTCTATTCTAGCTTTTGCATGATTACTCTTAGGATTCTGCTTTAGTTGTTTATTTTCAAGTACTTTATGGTTATAAGATATCCAATGTTTCCCTCACTAAATTTAAAAAGAAATTTTTTTAGAAGTGGTGAATGCATGATTTTCTAGTACATCATGACTATGTTCTAATTATTTTGATATGGTGGCTTTGCATTGATTTTCTGAATGTATGAATTAACTATGCATATTTTATAGTGAAGTTAAGTGTTTTAGCTCTTGAAGAACAGTAGATTTAGAGAAGTATTATTGATTCTCTAAAAAATAAAATATATTTGATTCTCGGAGCAAAAAAAGTAGCAGAAAAAGGCAAAGCAAAAAGAAAAAAAAAAGAGAAGAGAAAAAGAAAAAGCCAAAAGAAAAAGCAAGAGAAAAATCCAATAAAGCTCAAAATAAAGGAAAAGGAGAGCTCGGATCCAAGGTTTTGAGCATCAATGGTTAGGAGGGATTCACAATAAAAAGGCCTAAAAGTTCAAATAAGCTGCTTTCCTGACTATATGCTTGTGGCGTGAAGGTGTCAAGTGAAAAACTTGAGACTGAGCAGCTAAAGTCGTGATTGATGACCCCGTTGATGAGAGAACTTTTGTGTGGTCTAGAAATTTGCGGATAAATCCTCGTTGCAAGTATAGTTTCTAAACCTTCAAAAGTCCTTTCATACAAACGTTTTGGTTGTCACAAGTAACAAACCCCCTTGAAATTGATAACCAAGTATTCAAACCTCGGGTCGTCTTCTCAAGGAATTGCAGGGAGGTATGTTCTTATTATTGGTTATGAGTTTGTAGATTAGGGGTTTTAGAAATTAGGGAGCAGTATGTTGCATAAGAAGAAATAAAATAAATAAATAACTATAAAATAAACTCTTGGCAAGGTACGAAAACAGGAAGTCCTATCCTGGTTATCCTTATCAATTGTAAAGAGAATTGGATTCTTTTCCCACTTTGTTAACCTCTAACTATGAAGGTAAGTTAGGTGGATGAATTAATTCTAATTCCTCAGGTCCTAGTCTTTCCTTGGGAAAGACTACAGTTATTGGAACTTGAATTAATTCTTGAAGAATTCCAATTTTCAATCAACAATGAGTTTGATAACTCAAGGGTCACCAATTATTTAACCAAAGCCGAAAGGGAAAAATAAATCTAAATTGAATTGAAAGCAATCTTAAACAGAATAAAACAATCATAATTTGAAATACCTCAAAATGCATTAATAAAAGAAATCAATTCTAACATGAAGTTCGTAAACCAACATTAACAAACTGAAATAAAATAATAGAATAAATAAAGAACCTGGGATTGAGAGCCACTCCTAAAACTAAGAGAAATCCTAAATCCTAATACTAAGAGAGAGGAGAGAACCTCTCTCTCTAAAAACTACATCTAAAACATGAAAAGTGAATTATGAGAGCCTCCTTATGAATGGATGCATTCCCCCACTTTATAGCCTCTAATCTGTGTTCTCTAGGCCGAAAACTGGGTCAGAAACAGCCCAGAAGTCACTTCCAGCGCTTTCTGGTCCGTACAGGTCGCGGAAAAGTGACGCGGCCGCATGGCTCACGCGGCCGCGCGGGTTGCGTTCCTACCAGGTCACGCGTCCGCGTGACTCACGCGTTCGCGTCGCCTGGCGTCAGGGCAGCTATAGCAAATTATATATCAAATCGAAGCCCCGTACGTTAGCTTTTCAGCGCAACTGAAACCGCGTTGTTTGGACCTCTGTAGGTAAAGTTATAGCCGTTTGAGTGTGAAGAGGTCAGGCTGGACAGCTTAGCAATCTCTCCAACTTATTGTATTCCTTCCACTTTTGCATGCTTCCTTTCCATCCTCTGAGCCATTCCTGCCTTATAATATCTGAAAACACTTAACACACATATCAAGGCATCTAATGGTAATAAGAGAGGATTAATAATAAGCAAATATAAGATCAAAGAAGCACGTTTTCAATCATAGTACAAAATCAGGAAGGAAATATAAAACTATGCAAATATTATGAATAAGTGGGTAAAGAGTTGATAAAATCCACTCAATTGAGCACAAGATAAACCATAAAATAGTGGTTTATCACCCATTTTTAGGGTTTATCATGTGTTGAATTTATAGCATTTTATTAACCTTTCCTCACATTTACTCAATGAATTAGCATAGTTTTGTGATTGTCTCCCTATTTGTGCTTAGATGTGAAAATATACTTTTTAGACCTTTAACTTAATGATTTTTATCTCTCCTTGATTCCATTAGATGCCTTGATGTGTTTGCTAGTGGTTTCAGATTGAACAGGGCTAGGAATGGATCAAAGGAGTGAAGAGAAAAGCATGCAAAGAGGAGAAATCATGAAAAGCCAAAGATTTGGAAAATGCCATGGGCGCGTATGCGCACCGTACGCTCCCGCGCAGATTGAGGAAATCTCCATGGACCCGCATGCGCACTGTGCGCGTCCACGCCGAAGGCCGCATGTGACCCCTTAGTAGAACTCGTGCCTAGCGATTTTGGAGGGTTTCCAACCCCATTTGGAGCTGACTTTTTGGCAGGAAAAGATAAAAGAAATCAAGGATTGAATGGGAAGGCATCATTCACTCGAGGATTCATTCATGACATGGAGATCTAGTTTTAGTTTAGTCTTTTTAGAGAGAGAAGCTCTCACTTCTCTAAAAAAATTAGGAATAGGATTAGGTTTAATTCTTCCTTAGATCTGTGTTTAATTCTTGCTTTGTTTCACTTTTCTTCTATCAATTCTTGCTCCTCTACTCTTTCTCTATCTAGTTTTGTGCTTTAATTCTTGTAATTCTCATACTTTGTTGTGGATCTACTTTTGTTCTTTTGTTTCTCTTTTAATGCAATTTGAGGTAATTCATGATGATTGTGATTTCCTTGATTGTTATTGTTAATTCTTTACATTTGATTGTTGATAGATTCTATTCTTGTTGTGACTTTACTGTGCTTTCTTTTTATGCCCTCCAAGTGTTTGGTGAAATGCTTGGAAGGATTTTAGAGTAGAATTTTGTGTTCTTGGCTTAGGAAGGTAACTTAGGATTCCTTGAGTTACTAATGTCCAAGTGATTGATGATTGATAGCCATTAACTCTAGTTCTCACTAAGTCAATTAGTGGAAAGCTAGGATTTATGGATTTGGATTGATATAGCTCACTTGACTTTCCTCTACTGTTAGTTAGAGGATGACTTAGTGGGATTGATCCTTGCAATTATCATATTGTGGTTAGTGATTAGGATAGAGATCTTTGACCACCAACCCTTTTCAAGACCTTTTTGTCATTTGATTTCCTTTACCATTTACTTTTCATGTTTCTCATCCAAAACCCCAAAAACATACCTCATAACCAATAACAAGACACTTTATTGTAATTCCTAGGGAGAACGATACGAGGTTTAAATACTTGGTTTATAATTTTAGGGGTTTGTTTTAGTGACAAACAATCTTTTGTATGAAAGGACTATTGTTGGTTTGGAAACTATACTTTACAACGAGATTTCATTAGTGAAATTCTAAACCGTTAAAAATCCATTCATCAGTGATCCAATGCAAAAGAAAGAAAAGAGTACGCCTAAGAACCTTGGGTACCACTGTATGGGAATTTTAGCAAAGCTGAATTACAATCCAGTTGGGTTCACCCAGTTAAGTGCCTGTGGCATTTATGTATCCGGTGGTAATACTAGAAAACAAAACGGTTAGGGTCACGACTAGGCTCAAAGGTGCAAAGCACCAAAACAAGTTGTGGGTCAAGAATCAAGAAAAACTCAACTAGGAGAACCAA
This sequence comes from Arachis hypogaea, assembly GCF_003086295.3. Lineage (NCBI taxonomy): Eukaryota > Viridiplantae > Streptophyta > Magnoliopsida > Fabales > Fabaceae > Arachis > Arachis hypogaea. The sequence continues at coordinate 91,499,486 of NC_092038.1, read as the reverse complement.
TAATACCATCCGAATTCCAATTCCAAGAGATGCCAATATTTCTGACCTTCAAAGGAAAGTGAGATGCCAAACCTATTCAGAAATCAAGAAGCTAATTGCCCCCTATTTAGATAAATGGATCGAAGCTTCATTGAGAGCTCTGAGAGTCATTGTAATCTACTCTTCTTTATCCTTTTTTGTTTTTGGTTGCATGGGGACAAGCAATAGTTTAAGTTTGGTGCTTTGATGAGCGGATATTTTATACACTTTTTAGTACTGTTTTCTTAGTGTTTTTAGTTATGTTTTGTTAAGTTTAATAAAGTTTTAGTAGGTTTTAGCGCAAAAATCACTTTTTAGATGCTACTTTGAGTCTTTGTGATTTTTCTATGATTTTAGGTGGTTTTTTGGTGATTCTGGCAAGTTTTGGAAAAGTCTGATTCAGAGACAGAGAAAGGACTGCAGATGCTGCTAGATTCTGACCTCTGTGCATTCAAACAAACATTACTGGAGCTATGGAGGTCCCATTCACGCGCTCTTACAAGCTTTGGAAAGATAACTTCCAGAGCTTTCCAACAATATATAATAGTCTATACTTATCTTTGGAAATGATTGCCGAAAACGGGCGTTGAACAACCAAAAACACCCCCTTTCTGGCGTTCAACGCCCAAAAGGGAGCAAGATGGCATTTGGATGCCCAAAAGGGACCAAACTCGGCGTCCAACGCTCCAAGAGGAGCACTAGGACGTGGATTAACCAAAAGCTCAAGCTAAACACTCACCAAGTGGGCCCAGAAGTTGATTTTCGCACCCTTTAGCTTAGTTTATCACATTTTGGTAATTTTTAATTATGAGTAACATCTTTAGGTCTAGTATCTTTTATTATAAATAAGAGACTTCCTTCCTCCTGAGGATTATGCTTCCCAGGAAGGAAGAAGCACAGATACATTACTACTATTATTTTCTGTAAGCTATGAGCAACTAAACCTCCTAGGTTAAGGTTAAGAGCTCTGCTGATTCTCATGGATTAATAGTATTACTGTTTCTATGTCAATCTATGTTTAATTCCATTATAAGATGTATCTTCATTCTTCAAACTAATAAAACCGGGTGGAATGAAAGTTTGACCCATTTTCTACATGGGTTCTTACGAGTCCCTAGCGGGAAAGCATAGAATCACAAGCTTGATTATACATCTCTTACACGGCTAATCCACAACTTCGTTGGGGACATGGGAATATATGTTCAGCCGAGGTATGGGGCAATTAGGGTCTTTGTGGTATAGACTAGAATAATAAAGCTTCAATCTCTAATCTGAAAGATCCGACCTTGTCTGTGGAGTTTTGAGTATGATCACCAGGGATTGAATTGCTAGAGCTTCACCGTCGTTCAGATTGGATGACCATTAGCACCGACGGATGATATGAAGCAGAGGAGATTAATGACAACTAGCCTCGATGTTAATCACTTATAGTTTGCCATGGAATGATTCATCCATTGCTAGAGTAGGCAGTAAGAAAAGTTGATTCAGAAAGAAGAAGCATCTCCGAAGCCTCAACTGATATCTTATAACTATTTTCACACCAATTCAGTAAGTCTGTCCTTATTCTATTTTTATGCATTTTTCACAACCACTATCTTTTCTATCCGCCTGACTAAGATTTGCAAGATAGTCATTGCTTGCTCAATCTGACAATCCTCGTGAGATTCGACCCTCACTCGCCTGAGGTATTACTTGGACGACCCGGTGCACTTGCCTGTTCATCTGTGTGGAATTTGCGGAGTTCAATTTGGCGCACCAAGTTTTTTGTGCCGTTGTCGGGGATCGTTCGAGATTGACAAACTACCAGACTATCTTGCAGCTAAGGTTAGGTACTTTTTATGGTTTATTTGCTCTTTTAATTGTGTTTCTTGTTTTCTATTTCAAAAACTTTTCAAAACCTTTTCTTTTCTTTAGTAATCTTTATCTTTTGAAAATCTTAGCTTTTGATTTCAAAAATTTTTAAGTTTGGTATCCTAATGAGTTATCTTTTGCTTATCTTTTCAAAATTTAAAATTTTCTTGATATGTCTTATTAATCTTTTTCAAATCTTTATCTTATTTTTTTATCTTTCTTTGAATTTCAAAAATCTTATCTTATCTTGTTTTAAATTCAAATTTTAAATTTCAAATTCAATTTTCAAAATTTTAAAATTCAAAATTCAAATTTCAAATTTCAAAATTCAAAATTTTCAAAATTCAATTTTCAAATTTTAAAAATCAAATCTTTTCAAATCTTTCAAATCTTATCTTTCTTAATCTGTGTTTGACTTTTTCTTTCTAATTTTAATTTTCAAGATCTTCTTTTGAGTTTTTCTTTTTAAATTTCAAATTTTCAAAATCAAATCTTTTATTCTTTTCAAATCTTCTTAGTTAGTTAGTTGCTTGTTTTATCTTATTCTAATTTTAAAAGTTGGGTATCTCTTTTATTATCAAATCTTTTTAAAAATCAAATCTGCTGTTTTAATTTTAAAATCTTATCTTATCTTGTTTGATTTTTCTTTTCAAATTTCAATTTTTCAAATATTTGATTGACTCTTTCTATTTTTTAATTTCAAAAATTTTCAAAATCAAAGTTTTTATCTTATTTTCAAATGTTTTTAATTAATTATTCGCTTTATCTTGTTTTAATTTTCAATTTGGTATTTCTTTAATTTTTTTTCTCTTTCTTTTTGAATTTCAAACATTTTTACACACATTTCTTTCTAATTGTTTTTAAAAATTTTCGAATTTCATAATTATTTTTTCTTTCTATTTTTATTTATTTTCGAAAAAAAAAAGAGAATTTTTAATTTTTGTTCCTTCTTCTTGGGTATCTCACTGGGAGTTCTCTATACTTTGATATAGAGACTCTGACTTTTCTTTGTCTCCTGCTTGTGTAGGAATACCAACTCCTGACTTCTATGGAAGGAGTATTAGTACACCTCCTATTGGAGTACCTCATTTTGTGTTCAACCCATAATTGATCATCTTGGTGCAACAAACTTGACAGTTTCATGGATTTCCTCAAGAAGACCCCACTAAATTCCCCTCTGACTTCCTGCAAATATGTGATACTGTAAGGACCAAAGGAGTGGATCCTAAAGTCTACAGGATGATGCTTTTCCCATTAGCTTTGAGAGATCAACCAAAGGATTGGTTTGACATCCAACCCAAGGGGAGCTTGAATACTTGGAGTCAGGTAGTCAGCGAATTTCTAAACAAGTACTTTCCCCCAAAGAAGCTAACCCAGCTAAGAGTGGACATTCAAGGCTTTAAACAAGAGGATAATAAATCTCTTTATGACCTCTAGGGAAGGCATTAGTTGATGCTCAGAAAATGTCCCACTGAAATGTTCCCAGAGTGGGTCAAGCTAGATATCTTCTATGACAGACTCTCTGAAAGAGCCAAGGTATCTCTGGATAATTCTGTGGGTGGCTCTTTACACATGTAGAAGACTCTAGAAGAGGCCAACAAACTCATTGAGACGGTGGCTAACAACCAATACCTATTACTAATTAGAGAATAGCTAAATGAAAAGGGAGTACAACGGAGTGTCAACCAAATTTGCTATCCATGAACAAAATGAATCTTTAGTCCAGCAGCTGAACTTTCTCACAGTACAAGTGTTGAGCCTGCAAAGTTCAGTTAACAACCCTCCTCCTCAGCCTCCACAGCCTCAGAGTACTCTTGACCTAGAACCTGTAATAGCAGAACTTGTAAAGCCTCTATTAGGAATATGGAAGCACGGTTGAACCAGACTAAATAGCACTTGTCTGAACAAATAAGAGAAGAGTGACAAGCTCTTCAATTAAGGAGTACCCTGAACACCTAGCCTCAGAACAGTAAGAGGTAGGGAGAAGAGCTGGCAGAAGATGAACAAGCTGTAGTTCAAGGCACTCATGAGAGCACTGAACGCTGGTGCACGAATTTCCACACTTCTTACAACTGAAACAGCAAGTGCACTGGGTCATCCAAGTAATACCTGAGTGAGTCAGGGTTGATCCAACAAGGATTGTGATTTGAAGCAAGCTATGGTTATCTTGTAGATTTTAGTCAGGTGAATAGAAGAAGTAGGTATATTGTTTAAAGCGTATAAAATTGGAATAAAATGGAATTATAATGTTTGATTATAACCAGTGATAAGAAGATGGTTAAGGCTTGGAGATGCTTTGTTCTTCTGGATAACTCTAGTTTTACTGTCTTCTTCAACTGTGAATGATTTCTTCTATGGCAGGCTGTATGTAATTAATGCCGGTTGAGGGGTCGCCAATGCTCCTCCAGATCTGAACCCCAGGGTTAGTGTGGATCCATTCTGATTGAGGGTGAAGCTCCTGTAGTTCATTCTCCTTAATGATCCAACTCAAAATACCACAGACAAGGTCGAATCTTTTGGATCAGAGAATGCTGCGCCTTTGGGTTCTAGACTCTACCACAAAGACTCTAATCTCCCCATACCTCAGCTGAAGTGATATTTCGAGAAGTCCCCAACGAAGTCGTAGATTAGCCATCTAAGAGAGGTATAATCAAGCTAGTGGTTCATCATTGTCCGATGAAAGATGCATTCTGAACCCATGTAGAATGAAGATGAGTGTCACGGATCATCCCATTCATAAGGTTGAAGAACGAAGATACATCTTAGAATAGAGAATCAAACACGGATTGAAAAGAAACGGTAATACTTTTATTGATCCATAAAACTCAGCATGGCTCCTCCCCTCAACCTAGGAGGTTTAGAAACTCATACTAACAGAAAATACAATCATAAACGTGTAAAGTGTGCATCTTGAACAAGGGTGATCCTTGTTCTATATATACTAATCTACTAACTTAGGATTATATAAATAGGGTAAAACAGTCTTTTACTGCTAAAATCCACTTCTGGGACCCACTTGGTGAGAGTTTGGTCTGAGCTTGATTGAGATCCACATGCTAGGAGGCCTCTAGGATTTTGAACGCTGGTTAGGGGGTCCTTTATGGGCATTGGGCGCTGGTCTCTTCTCCTTTAGGCGCTAGAATAGGGCAGGAGGCTGGCGTTGGATGCCAGTTTTGGGCCTTTAATTCTGAAGCAAAGTATGGTCTATTATATATTTTTGGAAAGCTCAGAAAGTTATCTTTCTATAACCATTGTGAACACTCCATTTGCACTTTTGTGGCTCCAGAAAAACTCTTTCGAGTGCAAGGAGGTCAGATCTGGACAGCATCTGCAGTGCTTTCTCTGCCTCTGAATCAGACTTTTGCTCTAGCTCCTCAATTTCTGCCAGAAAATACCTGAAATTGCCTAAAAACATAGAAACTCAAAGTAGAATAAAAAATGTGAATTTTACGCTAAAACCTATGAAAACATAATAAATAGATTGTGATTCAGTTTTGCTAGAATCCCCAGATAGAGGTGTCCAGAGTTCTTAAGAACACTCTTTTTGCTTTGGATCACGACTTTAACTGCTCAGTCTCAAGCTTTTTACTTGACACCTTCACACCACAAGCATATAGTTAGGGACATCTTGGTTGAGCCGCTTAGGCCAGAATTTTATTCCTTTTAGGCGCACCAAACCATTGATGCTCAAAGCCTTGGATCCTTTTACCCTTGCGTTTTGGTTTAAAGGGTTATTGGCTTTTTCTGCTTTTTATTTCTTTTTTTTCGCATGCATTATTTTCTTTTATTGCAACATGCTTTTCTTTTTCATTTTGCTACTTTTTCTTGCTTCAATAATCAATTTATTTAGATTTTTCAGATTACCAATAATATTTCATTTTTATCATCATTGTTTCAAGAGCCAACATTTTTAATTTCAACTTCAAATATGCACTGTTTATTCATACATTCAAAAAACAAAAGCAATGCCACTACATCAAGATATGAACTATTCTTAAGATAAACTCGAAATTCATGTATTTCTCAATTCTCTTCAAATAAAATTTTCTTTTAAGTAATGGTGATAGATATATGGTACATTTTATAGCTTAAAGACATAGATGGAAATGATCATTCAATAAGAATAAGAGAACAAATAATACAATATAACAAAAAACAGAAAAATAACATAAGAAAAGGGGATTAAGAAAACGAATCCAACTTAGTGATGGCGTTTAAAAATAGAGAGTGCAAGGCCATTGTTATAATCAATATGGCCGAATGCACAGAGGAGGAGAAAGACGTGAATCCCAGTGAGGAAGACCTCCTGAGACGTCCTCTGAACAAAAAGGAGTTCCAAACTGAGGAACCTAAGGAATCTGAGGCTCACCTAGAGACCATAGAGATTCCATTGAACCTCCTTTTGCCATTCATGAGCTCTGAGAACTATTCTTCCTCTGAAGAGGATGAAGATGTAACTGAAGAGCAAGTTGCTCAATATCTAGGAGCCATCATGAAGCTGAATGCCAAGTTGTTTGGTAATGAGATTTGGAAAGGTGAACCTCCCTTACTCATTAGTGAACTAGATACATGGGTTCAGCAAACTCTACCTCAAAAGAAACAAGATCCTGGAAAATTCTTAATACCTTGTACCATAGGCACCATGACCTTTGAGAAGGCTCTGTGTGACCTGGGGTTAGGTATAAATCTTATGCCACTCTCTGTAATGGAGAAGCTAGGGATCTTTGAGGTACAAGCTGCAAGAGTCTCATTAGAGATGGCAGACAAGTCAATAAAACAAGCTTATGGATTGGTAGAGGACGTGTTACATCCCTGCTGATTTCATAATCCTAGACACTGGGAAGGAGGATGATGAATGCATCATCCTTGGAAGACCCTTCCTAGCCACAGCAGGAGTTGTGATTGATGTTGACAGAGGTGAACTAGTCCTTCAATTGAATGGGGACTACCTTGTGTTTAAAGCTCAAGGTTATCCTTCTGTAAACATGGAGAGGAAGCATGAAAAGCTTCTCTTAATACAGAGTCAAACAAAGCCCCCACAGTCAAACTCTAAGTTTGATGTTGGGAGGCCACAACCAAACTCTAAGTTTGGTGTCGAACCCCCACATTTAAACTCTAAGTTTGGTGTTGGGAGGTCCCAACAATGCTCTAATGATCTATGAAGCTCCATGAGAGCTCACTGTCAAGCTATTGACATTAAAGAAGCGCTTATTGGGATGCAACCCAATTTTTATTTATCTATATTTTCTATTGTTCTTTTATGTTTTATTAGGTTCATGATCATGTGGAGTCACAAAACAATTGCTAAAATTAAAAATAGAATAAAAAACAATAGAAGAAACAGCACACCCTGGAGGAAGAGCCTATTGGCGTTTAAACGCCAATAAGGAGCATCTGGCTGGCATTCAACGCCAGAACAGAGCATGAATCTGGCGTTGAACGCCAGAAACAAGCAACAGTCTGGTGTTTAAATGCCAGGATTGCACCCTGAGGAAAGCTGGCGTTTAACACCAGCAACAAGTATCAGGCTGGCGTTTAACGCCAGAAACATGCTACATCTGGGCGTTTAACACCAGAAACAGGCTTAAGTCTGGCGTTAAACGCCAAGATTGCATGCAGAGGGTGTTTTACACGCCTAATTGGTACAGGGATGGTAAATTCTTGACACCTCAGGATTTGTGGACCCCACAGGATCACCTCAGGATCTGTGGACCCCACAAGATCCCCACCTACCTCAACTCACCTTCTCTCTTCTTCACCCAATCCAATAACACTCTTTCCCATACACCTTTCACCAATTACCTCAATCTCTCTTCCCCATCAACTCTTCACCACTCACATCCATCCACTTTTCCCCATAAACCCCACCTACCTTCAAATTCAAAATCTCTTTCCCACCCAAACCCACCCTAAATGACCGAACCTACTACCATCTCCCTCTCCTCCAAATCTTCTTCTTCTTCTTCTTCTATTCTTTTCTTTTCTTTGCTCAAGGGCGAGCAACATTCTAAGTTTGGTGTGGTAAAAGCATAGCTTTTTTGTTTTTCCATAACCATCTATGGCACCTAAGACCAGAGAAACCTCTAGAAAGAGGAAAGGGAAGACAAAAGCTTCCACCTCCGAGTCATGGGAGATGGAGAGATTCATCTCAAGGGTCCATAGCTTAGTAGTAGAGCATTTGACTGCACATCAAGAGATCCCACTCATGGACCTCAACAAGAGCTTGAGGAATTCCCTCATCAAGAAATTCCTGAGATATCTCAGGGGATACATTTTCCTCCAACACAACTATTAGGAACAACTCAACACTTCTCTAGAAGGATTGAGTCATGACATGACCCAATTAAGGGTAGAACACCAAGAGCACTCCATCATTCTCAATGAGATTAGAGAAGATCAAAGAGCTATGAGGGAGGAGCAACAAAGGCAAGGAAGAGATATAGAGGAGCTCAAGAACACCATTGGTCCTTCAAGGAGAAGGTGCCACCATCACTAAGGTGGACTCATTCCTTAACTTCCTTGTTCTTATCTCTCTATTTTTCGGTTTATGAGCTTCATGTTTGTCTATGTTTGTGTCTTTATTACATGATCATTAGTATTTAGTAACTATCTCTTAAGGCTATGAATAATTCCATGAATCCTTCACCTTTCTTAAATGAAAAATGTTTTTAATACAAAAGAACAAGAAGTACATGAGTTTCTAATTCATCCTTGAATTTAGTTTAATTATATTAATGTGGTGACAATACTTTTTGTTTTCTGAATGAATGCTTGAACATTGCATATTTTTTATCTTGTTGTTTATGAATGTTAAAATTGTTGGCTCTTGAAAGAATGATGAAAAAGAGAAATGCTATTGATGATCTAAAACATAAAAAAAAATTGATTCTTGAAGCAAGAAAAAGCAGTGAAGAACAAAAGCTTGCGAAAAAAAAGTGGCAGAAAAAAATAAAAATAAAAGAAAAAGAAAAAGCCAATAACCCTTAAAACCAAAAGGCAACGGTAAAAAGGATCCAAGGTTTTGAGCATCAATGGATAAGAGGGCCCAAGAAAATAAAATCCAGGCCTAAGCAGCTAGATCAAGTTGTCCCTAAACATGTGCTTGTGGCATGCAGGTCCAAGTGAAAAGCTTGAGACTGAGTGGTTAAAGTCATGATCCAAAGCAAAAAGAGTGTGCTTAAGAGCTCTGGACACCTCTAACTGGGGACTTTAGCAAAGCTGAGTCACAATCTGAAAAGGTTCACCCAATCATGTGTCTGTGGCATTTATGTATCCGGTGGTAATACTGGAAAACAAAGTGCTTAAGGCCACGGCCAAGACTCATAAAAGTAGCTGTGTTCAAGAACCAACATACTTAACTAGGAGAATCAATAACACTATCTGAACTCTAAGTTCCTATAGATGCCAATCATTCTAAACTTCAAAAGATAAAGTGAGATGTCAAAACTGTTCAGAAGCAAAAAGCTACTAGTCCCGCTCATCTAATTAGAACTAAGCTTCATTGATATTTTGGAATTTATAGTATATTCTCTTATTTTTATCCTATTTGATTTTCAGTTGCTTGGGGACAAGCAACAATTTAAGTTTGGTGTTGTGATGAGCGGATAATTTATACGCTTTTTGGCATTGTTTTTATGTAGTTTTTAGTAGGATCTAGCTACTTTTAGGGATGTTTTTATTAGTTTTTATGCAAAATTCACATTTCTAGACTTTACTATGAGTTTGTGTGTTTTTCTGTGATTTCAGGTATTTTCTAGCTGAAATTGAGGGACCTGAGCAAAAATCTGATAGAAGGCTGACAAAGGACTGCTGATGCTGTTGAATTCTGATCTCCCTGCGCTCGAAATGGATTTTCTGGAGCTATAGAACTCTAAATGGCACGCTCTCATATGCGTTGGAAAGTAGACATCTAGGTCTTTCTAGCAATATATAATAGTCCACACTTTATTCGAGTTTAGATGATGCAAACTGGCGTTCAACGCCGATTCCACACTGCATTCTGGAGTAAAACGCTAGAAACACGTCACAAACCAGAGTTAAACGCCAAAATCACATTACAACTTGGCGTTTAACCCCAAGAGAAGTCTCTGCACGTGTAAAGCTCAAGCTCAGCCCAAGCACACACCAAAGTGGGCCCCGGAAGTGGATTTCTGCACTAAGACTTATTTCTGTAAACCCTAGTAACTAGTTTAGTATAAATAGAACTTTTTACTATTGTATTGAGTGTCTTTGACCGGGTCCTTTTTTCCTATTTTCGAATTCATATGCCATTTGTGGAGGCTGGCCATTTGGCCATGCCTGGACCATCACTTATGTATTTTCAACGGTGGAGTTTCTACACACCATAGATTAAGGGTGTGGAGCTCTGCTGTTCCTCGAGTATTAATGCAATTACTACTATTGTCCATTCAATTCAACTTATTCTTGTTCTAAGATATTCGCTTCACTCCAACCTGATGGATGTGATGATCCATGACACTGATAAACCACTATTTTATGGTTTATATTGTGTTTAATTGTGTGGTTTTATCATGATCCTTACCCACTTATTCATTAATTTAGCATGCATTTATATTTCCTTCCTGAAATTATTACATGATTGAAAACTGCTTCCTAGAGACTTTTTAATTATGCATTTTAGTTCTCCTTTATCCCATTCGATGCCGTGATTTGTGTGTTAAGTGTTTCAGGCTTTATAGGGCATAGATGAGTTGGAGATTAGAAAGGAAGCTAGTAAAAATGGAAGGAACACAAGAAATTGATGAGGTAATCAGCGAGAAGTGACGCAGCCGCATGGCTCAAGTGTTCGCGCGAAAGAGGAAAAATCGCAGTGACGCGGCCGCATGGCTCACGCGACTGCGCGGAATGGAAAAGCACAAGTGACGCGGAGGCGTGGGACGACGCGAACGCGTGGCAGTGGAAAATGCGAATGACGCGTCCGCATGGATGACGCGATCGCGTGACGTGTGTGATCTGCAGAATCTGCAGATTCCATTGGGAGCGATTTTGGGCCCTATTTTGACCCAGTTCTCGGCCCAGAACAGCAGACTAGAGCCAGAGAACATGCAGAAACCAGAGACAACATTCATTCTACACAGTTTTAGTTTTAGATCTAGTTTTTACTCCTCATCTAGGTTTTTTCTCTCTACACATTGATAGTTTTTAGGATTTTATTTTTCTATCACTTTTTGCATTGGGATATTGAGAAGAGTTATTACCTCATCAAGACTTCGTCATTCTAGTTCGTTTTCTTTACTTGGCTTTACTCTTCCATGTCCTTTGCTTTGTTAATTTTACCATTGGAATATTATTAGGATTTATTTAATACAAGGATTACTTTTATTTTTATTTGATTATTTTGATTTTATTTACAATATCTTTCTTTAATTCCTTTTCATATGTTATGAATTTTACATTCACAATGAGCGAGTAGTTCCCTAACTTGATGGGGAGTTGATTGAAAGGAACCGATTGAGTTGGAAGGCTTGAAAGAAAGATTGTAATTGGGTTATTGTTGGCTTGCCCTCTAGTCACTAACACCAATCTCTTTTAATTAAATGGGTTGCAACTTGGGAATGGGCATAGCATCCCAACTTGTTTGACTTTCCCTTACCTAGTAAGAGATAACTAAACAGGATAACCTTTTATTATCAATTAATCTAGAGAGTAATCCAACAACAGCGGAACTTCCAACTAATCAACTCCCAATCAAGGCTTTCATTTACATTTTTCAAATTCTCCAATTTTATTTCCTGTTTACTCAACTCAAACCTTTTTGAAAACATCTGATTAATAAAATAGCACACTTTTCTGCAACTCGTTGGGAGACGACCTGGGATTCATACTCCCAGTATTTAAAATTTAAATTTCTGTGACACCTTTCTAAATTGATAAGTGGATTTCTGGTGAGTTAAGAACTATACTTGCAACGTACACATTTTAATAATTTTTAATTCACCAATTTTCGCCGCATCAGACACTCATCATCATCCGTCTCTATGAACACATGCTTGACAATCACTTCCGTTATATCTTAGGCCGAGCGTGTATCTCTTGGATTCCTTGATCAGAATCTTCGTGGTATAAGCTAGAACCCTTTGGCAGCCACTCTTGAGAATCCAGAAAGTCTAAACCTTGTCTGTGGTATTCCGAGTAGGATTCAAGGATTGAATGACTGTGACGAGCTTCAAACTCGCAATTGTTGGGCGTAGTGACAAACGCAAAAGAATCAATAGATTCTATTCCGGCATGATCGATAACCGACAGATGATTAGCCGTGCTGTGACAGAGCATTTGGACCATTTTCACTAAGAGGATGGAAAGTAGCCATTGACAACGGTGATGCCTTACACACAACTTGCCATGGAAAGGAGTATGAAGGATTGAAGGAAGGTGGTAGGAAAGCAGAGATTCAACAGGAAAAAAGCATCTCCATACACTTATCTGAAATTCCCACCAATGATTTACATAAGTATCTCTATCTCTATTTTATGCTTTATTTATTTTATATTCGAAAACCATCATAACCATTAGAATCCGCTTAACTGAGATTTACAAGATGACCATAGCTTGCTTCATACCAACAATCTCCGTGGGATCGACCCTTACTCACGTAAGATTTATTACTTGGACGACCCAGTGCACTTGCTGGTTAGTTGTGCAAAGTTTTGAAGAATGTGAGTGAACCATAGTAGTGTGCCTATCAAGTTTTTAGAGCCATTGCTAAGAATTGTTCGAGTTATGAAAAAAGTAAATCACAATTTTGCCTATTGGTGGGCGAAATTGTGATCATCAATGGCGCCATCAACATGGTACGCTCAATTGCAATCTCAACTCTTTATCACAACTTCGCACTACTAACCAGCAAGTGTACTGGGTCGTCCAAGTAATAAACCTTACGCGAGTAAGGGTCGATCCCACAGAGATTGTTGGTATGAAGCAAGCTATGGTCACCTTGTAAATCTTAGTTAGGAAAACTCAAATGGTTATGAATGATGAATAAAACATAAAGATAAAGATAGAGATACTTATGTAATTCATTGGTGGGAATTTCAGATAAGCGTATGAAGATGCTTTGTCCCTTCCGTCTCTCTGCTTTCCTACTGTCTTCATCCAATCCTTCTTACTCCTTTCCATGGCAAGCTGTATGTAGGGTTTCACCATTGTCAGTGGCTACCTCCCATCCTCTCAGTGAAAATGTTCAACGCACCCTGTCACGGCACGGCTAATCATCTGTCGGTTCTCAATCAGGTTGGAATAGAATCCAGTGATTCTTTTGCGTCTGTCACTAACGCCTAGCCTTCAGGAGTTTGAAGCTCGTCATAGTCATTCAATCATTGAATCCTACTCAGAATACCACAAACAAGGTTTAGACCTTCCGGATTCTCTTGAATGCCGCCATCAGTTCTAGCTTATACCACGAAGATTCCGGTTAAAGAATCTAAGAGATACCCACCCAATCTAAGGTAGAACGGAGGTGGTTGTCAGGCACACGTTCATAGGTGAGAATGATGATGAGTGTCACGGATCATCACATTTATCAAGTTGAAGAACAAGTGATATCTTAGAACAAGAACAAGTTGAATTAAATAGAAGAACAATAGTAATTGCATTAATACTCGAGGTACAGCAGAGCTCCACACCTTAGTCTATGGTGTGTAGAAACTCCACCGTTGAAAATACATAAGAACAAGGTCTAGGCATGGCCGAATAGCCAGCCTCCCAATGATCTAAGATAGCATAAGAACAAGGATAGCTACCAAGATGAAAATACAATAGCAAAAGGTCCTATTTATAAAGAACTAGTAGCCTAAGGTTTACAAAGATGAGTAAATGACATAAAAATCCACTTCCGGGCCCACTTGGTGTGTGCTTGGGCTGAGCATTGAAGCATTTTCGTGTAGAGACTCTTCTTGGAGTTAAACGCCAGCTTTTATGCCAGTTTGGGCGTTTAACTCCCATTCTTGTGCCAGTTCCGGCGTTTAACGCTGGGAATTCTGATGGTGACTTTGAACGCCGGTTTGGGCCATCAAATCTTGGGCAAAGTATGAACTATCATATATTGCTGGAAAGCCTAGGATGTCTACTTTCCAACGCCATTGAGAGCGCGCCAATTGGGCTTCTGTAGCTCCAAAAAATCAACTTTGAGAAAAGGGAGGTCAGAATCCAACAGCATCTGCAGTCCTTTTTAGTCTCTGAATCAGATTTTTGCTCAGGTCCCTCAATTTCAGCCAGAAAATACCTGAAATCACAGAAAAACATACAAACTCATAGTAAGGTCCAGAAAAGTGAATTTTAACTAAAAATTAATAAAAATATACTAAAAACTAACTAAAACATACTAAAAACAATGCCAAAAAGCGTATAAATTATCCGCTCATCACAACACCAAACTTAAATTGTTGCTTGTCCTCAAGCAACTGAAAATCAATTAAGATAAAAAGAAGAGAATATACAATGAATTCCAAAAACATCTGTGAAGATCAGTATTAATTAGATGAGCGGGGCTTTTAGCTTTTTGCCTCTGAACAGTTTTCGCATCTCACTCTATCCTTTGAAATTCAGAATGATTGGCTTCTTTAGGAACTCAGAATCCAGATAGTGTCATTGATTCTCTTAGTTAAGTATGATGATTCTTGAACACAGCTACTTATTGAGTCTTCCAGTATTACCACCGGATACATACATGCCACAGACACATAATTGGGTGAACCTTTTTCAGATTGTGACTCAGCTTTGCTAGAGTCCCCAATTAGAGGTGTCCAGGGTTCTTAAGCACACTCTTTTTACCTTGGATCACAACTTTATTTCTTTCTCTTTTTTCTTTTTTTTTTCGTTTTCTTTTCTCCCTTTTTTTGTTTTTCACCTTCTCTTTTTTTTTTGTATTCACTGCTTTTTCTTGCTTCAAGAATCATTTTTATGATTTTTCAGATCCTCAGTAACATGTCTCCTTTTTCATCATTCTTTCAAGAGCCAACATTCATGAACCACAAATTCAAAAGACATATGCACTGTTTAAGCATACATTCAGAAAACAAAAATATTGCCACCACATCAAAATAATTAAACTATTATAAAATTCAAAATTCATGCAATTCTTCTCTTTTTCAATTAAGAACATTTTTCATTTAAGAGCGGTGATGGATTCATAGGACATTCATAACTTTAAGGCATAGACACTAAGACACTAATGATCACAAGACACAAACATAGATAAACGTAAGCATAATTTTTGAAAAACAGGAAAATAAGGAACAAGGAGATTAAAGAACGGGTCCACCTTAGTGATGGCGGCTTGTTCTTCCTCTTGAAGGTTTTATGGAGTGCTTGAGCTCCTCAATGTCTCTTCCTTGCCTTTGTTGCTCCTCCCTCATGATTCTTTGATCTTCTCTAATTTTATGGAGGAGAATGGAATGTTCTTGGTGCTCCACCCTTAGTTGTCCCATGTTGGAACTCAATTCTCCTAGGGAGGTGTTCAGTTGCTCCCAATAGTTTTGTGGAGGAAAGTGCATCCCTTGAGGCATCTCAGGGATTTGATGATGAGAGGGATCTCTTGTTTGCTCCATCCTCTTCTTAGTGATGTGCTTGTCCTCATCAATGGGGATGTCTCCCTCTATGTCAACTCCAACTGAATAACAGAGGTGACAAATAAGATTAGGAAAGGCTAACCTTGCCAAGGTAGAGGACTTGTCCGCCACCTTATAAAGTTCTTGGGATATAACCTCATGAACTTCTATTTCTTCTCCAGTCATGATGCTATGAATCATGATAGCCCGGTCTATAGTAACTTCGGACCGGTTGCTAGTGGGAATGATTGAGCGTTGGATAAACTCCAACCATCCCCTAGCCACAGGCTTGAGGTCATGCCTTCTCAGTTGAACCGGCTTCCCTCTTGAATTTCTCTTCCATTGGGTGCCCTCTTCACAAATGACTGTGAGGACTTGGTCCAACCTTTGATCAAAATTGACCCTTCTAGTGTAAGGATGTTCATCTCCTTGCATCATGGGCAAGTTGAATGCGAACCTTACATTTTCCGGACTAAAATCCAAGTATTTCCCCTGAACCATAGTAAGCCAATTCTTTGGGTCCGGGTTCACACTTTGATCATGGTTCTTGGTGATCCATGCATTGGCATAGAACTCTTGAACCATTAAGATTCCGACTTGTTGAATGGGGTTGGTAAGAACTTCCCAACCTCTTCTTCGGATTTCATGTCGGATCTCCGGATATTCACTCTTTTTGAGTTTGAAAGGGACCTCGGGGATCACCTTCTTCAAGGCCACAACTTCATAGAAGTGGTCTTGATGCACGCTTGAGATGAATCTCTCCATCTCCCATGACTCGGAGGTGGAAGCTTTTGCCTTCCCTTTCCTTTTTCTAGAGGTTTCTCCGGCCTTGGATGCCATAAATGGTTATGGAAAAACAAAAAGCAATGATTTTACCACACCAAACTTAAAAGGTTTGCTCGTCTTCGAGCAAAAGAATAAAGAAGAGAGTAGAAGAAGAAGAAATGAAGGAGATGGAAATGGCTTTGTGGTTCGGCCAAAGGGGGAGAAGTAGTGTTTAGGTTGTGTGAAAATGAAGGAGTGAGGAGGGGTTTATATAGGGGTGAAGAGAGGGGTAGGGTTCGGCTATGGGAGGGTGGGTTTGGGTGGGAAAGTGGTTTAAATTTGAATGGTGAGGTAGGTGGGGTTTTATGAAGGATGGATGTGAGTGGTGAAGAGAAAGATGGGATTTGATAGGGGAAGGGTTTTTGGGGAAGAGGTGTTGAGGTGATTGGTGAATGGGTGAAGAAGAGAGAGAGTGGTGGGGTAGGTGGAGATCCTGTGGGGTCCACAGATCCTGAGGTGTCAAGGAAAAGTCATCCCTGCACCAAGTGGCGAGCAAAATTGCTCTTTATGCCAATTCTGGCGTTAAACGCCGGGCTGGTGCCCATTTCTGGCGTTTAACGCCAACTTCTTGCCCTTTCCTGGCGTTTAACGCCAGTCTGGTGCCCCTTTCTGGCGTTAAACGCCCAGAATGGTGCCAGACTGGGCGTTAAACGCCCATCTGCTAGCCTTACTGGCGTTTAAACGCCAGCAAGATCTTCCTCTAGGGTGTGTTGTTTTTCTTTCTGTTTTTCATTCTGTTTTTGCTTTTTCAATCGATTTTGTGACTTCTCATGATCATCAACCTACAGAAAACATAAAATAACAAAGGAAAATAGATAAAATATAACATTGGGTTGCCTCCCAACAAGCGCTTCTTTAATGTCAGTAGCTTGACAGTGGGCTCTCATGGAGCCTCAGAGATGCTCAGAGCAATGTTGGAACCTCCCAACACCAAACTTGGAGTTTGAATGTGGGGGTTCAATACCAAACTTAGAAGTTGGTTGTGGCCTCCCAACACCAAACTTAGAGTTTGACTGTGGGGGCTCTGCTTGACTCTGTTTTGAGAGAAGCTCTTCATGCTTCCTCTCCATGGTGACAGAGGAATATCCTTGAGTCTTAAACACAAAGGATTCTTCATTCACTTGAATGATCAATTCTCCTCTATCAACATCAATCACAGCCTTTGCTGTGGCTAGGAAGGGTCTCCCAAGGATGATGGATTCATCCATGCACTTCCCAGTCTCTAGGACTATGAAATCAGCAGGGATGTAATGGTCTTCAACTTTTACCAGAACATCCTCTACAAGTCCATAAGCTTGTTTTCTTGAATTGTCTGCCATCTCTAGTGAGATTTTTGCAGCTTGCACCTCAAAGATCCCTAGCTTCTCTATTGCAGAGAGAGGCATGAGGTTTACACTTGACCCTAGGTCACACAAGGCCTTCTTGAAGGTCATGGTGCCTATGGCACAAGGTATTGAGAACTTCCCAGGATCTTGTCTCTTTTGAGGTAATTTCTGCCTAGACAAGTCATCCAGTTCTTTGGTGAGCAAAGGGGATTCATCCTCCCAAGTCTCATTGCCAAATAACTTGTCATTTAGCTTCATGATTGCTCCAAGGTATTTAGCAACTTGCTCTTCAGTGACATACTCATCCTCTTCAGAGGAAGAATACTCATCAGAGCTCATGAATGGCAGAAGTAAATCCAATGGGATCTCTATGGTCTCAGTGGGAGCCTCAGATTCCCATGGTTCCTTATTAGGGAACTCATTGGAGGCCAGTGGACGTCCATTGAGGTCTTCCTCAGTGGCGTTCACTGCCTCTCCCTCCTCTCCAAATTCGGCCATGTTGATGGCCTTGCACTCTCCTTTTGGATTTTCTTCTGTATTGCTTGGAAGAGTACTAGGAGGGAGTTCAGTAATTTTCTTG
This sequence comes from Arachis hypogaea, assembly GCF_003086295.3. NCBI lineage: Eukaryota > Viridiplantae > Streptophyta > Magnoliopsida > Fabales > Fabaceae > Arachis > Arachis hypogaea. The sequence continues at coordinate 91,481,322 of NC_092038.1, read as the reverse complement.
CTCAGCTGACCCACTTGTGCCTCCAAATTTCTAATGGAGGACCTTGTTTCAGTCATGAAACTTTGAGTGGTTTTGATTAGATCAGAGACCATGGTTGCTAAGTCAGAGTGGTTCTGCTTAGAATTCTCTGTCTGTTGCTGAGAAGATGATGGAAAAGGCTTGCCATTGCTAAGCCGGTTTCTTCCACCATTATTATTGTTGAAACCTTGTTGAGGTCTCTGTTGATCCTTCCATGAGCGATTTGGATGATTTCTCCATGAAGGATTATAGGTGTTTCCATAGGGTTCTCCCATGTAATTCACCTCTTCCATTGAAGGGTTCTCAGGATCATAAGCTTCTTCTTCAGACGAAGCTTCCTTAGTACTGCCTGGTGCATTTTGCATTCCAGACAGACTTTGAGAAATCAAATTGACTTGCTGAGTCAATATCTTGTTCTGAGCCAATATGGCATTCAGAGTATCAATCTCAAGAATTCCTTTCTTCTGATTAGTCCCATTGTTCACAGGATTCCTCTTAGAAGTGTACATGAATTGGTTATTTGCAACCATTTCAATTAGTTCTTGAGCTTCTGTAGGCATCTTCTTCAGATGAAGAGATCCTTCAGCAGAGCTATCCAAAGACATCTTGGACAGTTCAGACAGACCATCATAGAAAATACCTATGATGCTCTAATCAAAAAGCATATCAGAGGGACACTTTCTGATTAATTGTTTGTATCTTTCCCAAGCTTCATAGAGGGATTCTCCTTCCTTCTGTCTGAAGGTTTGGACTTCCACTCTAAGCTTACTCAATTTTTGAGGTGGAAAGAACTTTGCCAAGAAGGAATTGACTAGCTTTTCCCAAGAGTTCAGGCTTTCTTTAGGTTGTTAGTCCAACCATATCCTAGCTCTGTCTCTTATAGCAAAAGGGAATAGCATAAGTCTGTAGACCTCAGGGTCAACCCCATTAGTCTTGACAGTGTCACAGATTTGCGAGAATTCAGCTAAAAACTGATGAGGATCGTCCAATGGAAGTCCATGGAACTTGCAATTCTGTTGCATTAGAGAAACTAATTGAGGCTTAAGCTCAAAGTTGTTTGCTCCAATGGCAGCGATAGAGATGCTTCTCCCATAGAAGTCGGGAGTAGGTGCAGTAAAGTCACCCAGCACCTTCCTTGCATTGTTGGCATTATTGTTGTTTTCGGCTGCCATATCTTCCTCTAGTTTGAAGATTTCTGTTAGGTCCTCAGAAAGTTGTGCCTTAGCTTCTCTTAGCTTTCGCTTCAAGGTCCTTTCAGGTTCAGGGTCAGCCTCAACAAGAATGCTTTTGTCTTTGCTCCTTCTCATATGAAAGAGAAGAAAACAAGAAAATGTGGAATCCTCTATGTCACAGTATAGAGGTTCCTTGAGGTGTCAGAGGAAAAGAAAAATAGAAGGCAGAAGTAGAAGAATTCGAACTTATCAAGAGAGATGGAGTTCGAATTGTTCATTGAGGAATAGTGTTAGTCCATAAATAGAAGGATGTGAGAAAGGGGAAGAAATTTTCGAAAATATTAAAAAGATTTTTAAAAAAAATTTGAAAAACTTTAATTGATTTTCGAAAATAAGAGTGGAAAAGAAATCAAGTGATTTTTGAAAAAGATTTTGAAATTAGAAATTAAAATGATATGATTGAAAACTATTTTGAAAAAGATGTGATTAAAAAGATATGATTGGTTTTAAAAAGATGTGATTGAGAAGATATGATTTGAAAAACATTTTAAAAAGATTTGATTTTAAAAATTAATAACTTGGCTAACAAGAAAAGATATGATTCAAACATTAAACCTTTCTCAACAGAAAAGGCAACATAACTGAATTGTTGAATCAAATCATTAATTGATGGCAAGTATTTTTAAAAATGGAAAGAAATTGATTTTGAAAAAGATTTGATTGAAAATATTTGATTTGAAAAAGATTTGATTTTGAAAAATTTTGAAAACCTGAAAAAAAATTTGATTTGAAAACAAAATCTTCCCTCTTGTGCCATCCTGGCGTTAAACGCCCAGAATGGTGCACATTCTGGCATTTAACGCCCAAACTACTACCCTTTTGGGCGTTAAACGCCCAGCCAGGCACCCTGGCTGGCGTTTAAACGCCAGTTTGCCTTCCTCACTAGGCGTTTTGAACGCCCAACTTTTTCTGTGTAATTCCTCTGTTGAATGTTCTGAATCTTCAATTCTCTGTATTATTGACTTGAAAAGACACAAATTAAAAATATTTTTGGATTTTTAATAATAAGGAATAATCAAAATGCAACTAAAATCAAATAACAATGCATGCAAGACACCAAACTTAGCAGTTTGTATACTATTGACACTAATAACATGAGAATGCATATGAGAAACACAAAACACTCAAGTCAAGAGAATTTAAAGATCAGAGCAATGAAATCATCAAGAACATCTTGAAGATCACTTAAGACACATGAATGAATGCAAGAAGAACAGAAACATGCAATTGACACCAAACTTAACATGAGACTCTAGACTCAAACAATAAACATAGAATATTTTTGGTTTTTTATGATTTTGTAAATTTTTTTTTTTTTGGATTTTTCGAAAATTAAGTGGAAAAAGAAAATAAAGGTATCAAAATTCTTAATAAGAATTCCAGGAATCCTTGCAATGCTAGTCTAAGACTCCGGTCCAGGAATTAGACATGGCTTCATAGCCAGCCAAGCTTTCCAAGAAAGCTCCGGTCCAAAACACTAGACATGACCAATGGCCAGCCAAGCCTTAGCAGATCATTGCTCCAACAGAAAGATTGATAGAAATCAACAAGCTCTTGTGATGATAAGTTGAAACCTCAGTCCAATAAAATTAGACATGGCTTCACAGCCAGCCAGACTTCAACAGATCATCATGAAACTCTAGAAATCATTCTTAAGAATTCTGAGAAAAAAATACCTAATCTAAGCAACAAGATGAACCGTCAGTTGTCCATACTCGAACAATCCCCGGCAACGGCGCCAAAAACTTGGTGGGCGAAATTGTGATCATCAATGGCGCCATCAACATGGTACGCTCAATTGCAATCTCAACTCTTTATCACAACTTCGCACTACTAACCAGTAAGTGTACTGGGTCGTCCAAGTAATAAACCTTACGCGAGTAAGGGTCGATCCCACAGAGATTGTTGGTATGAAGCAAGCTATGGTCACCTTGTAAATCTTAGTCAGGCAAACGCAAATGGTTATGAATGATGAATAAAACATAAAGATAAAGATAGAGATACTTATGTAATTCATTGGTAGGAATTTCAGATAAGCGTATGAAGATGCTTTGTCCCTTCCGTCTCTCTGCTTTCCTACTGTCTTCATCCAATCCTTCTTACTCCTTTCCATGGCAAGCTGTATGTAGGGTTTCACCGTTGTCAGTGGCTACCTCCCATCCTCTCAGTGAAAATGTTCAACGCAGCCTGTCACGGCACGGCTAATCATCTGTCGGTTCTCAATCAGGTTGGAATAGAATCCAGTGATTCTTTTGCGTCTGTCACTAACGCCCAGCCTTCAGGAGTTTGAAGCTCGTCACAGTCATTCAATCATTGAATCCTACTCAGAATACCACAGACAAGTTTTAGACCTTCCGGATTCTCTTGAATGCCGCCATCAGTTCTAGCTTATACCACGAAGATTCCGGTTAAAGAATCCAAGAGATACCCACCCAATCTAAGGTAGAACGGAGGTGGTTGTCAGGCACACGTTCATAGGTGAGAATGATGATGAGTGTCACGGATCATCACATTTATCAAGTTGAAGAACAAGTGATATCTTAGAATAAGAACAAGTTGAATTTAATAGAAGAACAATAGTAATTGCATTAATACTCGAGGTACAGCAGAGCTCCACACCTTAGTCTATGGTGTGTAGAAACTCCACCGTTGAAAATACATAAGAACAAGGTCTAGGCATGGCCGAATAGCCAGCCTCCCAATGATCTAAGATAGCATAAGAACAAGGATAGCTACCAAGATGAAAATACAATAGCAAAAGGTCCTATTTATAAAGAACTAGTAGCCTAAGGTTTACAAAGATGAGTAAATGACATAAAAATCCACTTCCGGGCCCACTTGGTGTGTGCTTGGGCTGAGCATTGAAGCATTTTCGTGTAGAGACTCTTCTTGGAGTTAAACGCCAGCTTTTATGCCAGTTTGGGCGTTTAACTCCCATTCTTGTGCCAGTTCCGGCGTTTAACGCTGGGAATTCTGATGGTGACTTTGAACGCCGGTTTGGGCCATCAAATCTTGGGCAAAGTATGGACTATCATATATTGCTGGAAAGCCCAGGATGTCTACTTTCCAACGCCGTTAAGAGCGCGCCAATTAGGCTTCTGTAGCTCCAAAAAATCCACTTCGAGTGCAGGGAGGTCAGAATCCAACAGCATCTGCAGTCCTTTTTAGTCTCTGAATCAGATTTTTGCTCAGGTCCCTCAATTTCAGCCAGAAAATACCTGAAATCACAGAAAAACACACAAACTCATAGTAAAGTCCAGAAAAGTAAATTTTAACTAAAAACTAATAAAAATATACTAAAAACTAACTAAAACATACTAAAAACATACTAAAAACAATGCCAAAAAGCGTATAAATTATCCGCTCATCACCTATCACTCTCTTTAATTTCCCTGCACCCAAATCCCCATTTACATTTCATGCAATTTACATTCTGTTGTCATTTACATTCAGCTCTTTTACTTTCTTGGCATTTACGTTTCAAGCAATTTACCTTCAGCAATTTAAATTCCATGCAATCTGTATTTTGCCAAGTCAATTTCACTCGATTCACCAACTGGTAGCTTAATTAGACTAATCACTGATGAGGGAAAAACGATTCCACATAGACTCACCGGCAAGTGTATCGGGTCGCATCAAGTAGTAATAACTCACAAGAGTGAGGTCGATCCCACAGGGATTGATTGATTGAGCAATTTTAGTTAGGTGATGAATTTAGTTAAGCAAATATTTGATGATTTGAGTGAATTTTGATTAACAGAAGCTAAATTGCAAGTAAATAAACGTGCAAAAGGTAAATTGGACAGAAAAGTAAAGTGCAGAAGAGATAAATTGTAGAAACTTAAAGTGCAAGAAAGTAAAAGAGCTGAAACTTAAATTACAAGAAAAGTAAATTGCAGAAACTTAAAGTGCAAGAAATGTAAAGTGTTGAATCTAAATTGCTAAGAAATGTAAATTGCTTGAAGAATTAAAGGGATTTGGGTGCTGGAATTCAGAATTGAACAAGAAAATGCAAGTTAAAGTAAATCAGAGACTATGAGATGAAGAGATTCAGCTAAGTAGTAAAACATAAATGGAAAATTGCTTGAAGAAACAAACAGCAAGAGAACTTAACTCAATTATGAAATTCTAAAAGAGAAACTAAAGATCAAAGAAGAGCAACGAGATTAGAAAGCAGATCTAAATCTCAATCACTCCCTTGATCAAACAGAAAAGAACTTGCAGAAGAAATGAAAATGAAAGCAGCAAAGGAAATTCAGATCCAATTCCTCAATTCTCAGAACTATGTAGAGGAAAAGCAAAGATGAATTTCAGATCAAGAAATGAAATGGAATTCTTCAATCTCAATCCAAAATCCCAATATAGAAAGTAGAAGTTTCAAAAGCAAGAAAATGAAAACAGAAAGCAAACTAGATCTAATCCCAATTCCCAAAAAACAAATTAAAATTAAAAGTGAGAAAACTAAAATGAGCTAAAGGTCCTTTACAAATCAAATTAACTCCTATTTATACACTTTCTATTTTGGTCTTCAAAGCTTGGAGTGGGCTTTTCAAATTTGAATTTTGAAGGAAAGTGGATCCGGGTAGCTTTGGTTCAAGTGGCATGGGTTGGAGGCATTTGATCCGCTCCCAGGGTAGCGCTCCATTGGGTTTTGTGAGCGTAGCACTTATTGTGCCAAGGTGTGCTTCCTCAAGTGCCACATTTTGGCCTCTTTGGTGCGTGCCTTGCTCGAGAATACTCACAAAAGTGAACGCTATGTTCACTTGAGTGAGCGTTGGCCTTGGTGTGTCTCCCTTGTGTCATGACATACACCACCTAGCGCTCAATAAGTGAGCGCTGCGCTCAATAAGTGAGCGCTGCGCTCAAATAATGAGCGTTACTCCTTGTGTTGAATGCATGCCCCCCTCTTCGAACCTTGGTGTACCCTTTTTTTGAATGCTGCGCTTCCTCAATTTCCTTGGTGAAGGTTCGAAAATGCTCACTCTAGTGAGCATAGCGCTCACCTCTTTGAGCACCAGCCTTGCTTTGCCTCGCTTTCCTTGCGCGTGCATTGCTTCCTTGGTTCTAAGGCACGAAAATGCTCACTCTAGGAAGCATAGCGCTCACTTCTTTGAGCGCCAGCCTTGTGAACTTTGGCCTTCGTGAGCGCTCCCTTGGTTCTTTGGTTGAGGAGCACGAAAATGCTCACTCTAGTGAGCATAGCGCTTACTTCTTTGAGCGCTCCTTGTCTTGTCCTTTGTTGAGCACTCCCTTGGTTAAGCGCTCCTTTGGTTGAGCACTCCCTTGGTTGAGCGCTGGCCTTGTGCTCCTTCATGGTGCCTTGCCCTCCTTTCTTCTTCTGCAAGAAACCACACAAACATGTCAAAGTATCACCAAATTCACAAGGTTTCTAAATCATTCATAAAATCAACTAATTCTAGCTTAAACCCTATGATTTTATGTCAAACAAATGATGGTTGATTGATTTAACATAATCATGAAAATCTACTCCAAATCACTTACTTATTGTGCAAGAAAGTACATAAAATTTAATGAAACAAGTGAAAAATGCTTGAAAAGCTAGCATAAGATGACTTGTCATCACTAACCTTACTAAAGTTGCTTGATCCATCAATCCCCATCGGATCAACGTCACTCTTGTGAGTTTTACTACTTGATGCGACCCAGTATACTTGCCGATTAGTTTGTGCGGAATCCAATTTTTCGCCATCAAGTTTTTGGCGCCGTTGCCGGGGATTGATTTAGATCAACAATGATTAAGTTAGTGATAAGTCTAGATTAAGCATTTTCTTTGTTTTTGCCATTTAAAGTTCTTTTAATTTTCTGTTTTCTCTTGACACTATGGTGTTTGTGTTATTGCCTCACTAAGAAATTCTTCTCTGTGACATGAGGAATTTCAATCTCCTTTGGTCATTGTGTTCTACAAAATTCAAATGGAGTTCACCTCATCTTTTGATCAAACAAATTTCTTGGGATATTTTCTACCATCACAAAATGACAATTCTAATGGTGGCTGGGAATATCACCAAGAAATGACAGATTTTGAGCAATCCACCCAGTGGGTATATGCTCCAGGGCCACAAAATGATCAAGACAATTTCAATGGATATTACCCAACACCACAAAATGATTTATGTCATTATTTTAATGGTGGATGGGAGTATCAACAAGGAATGATGGAGTATGAATGCCTTCCAAAGACACAACATGACTCATACTTTGATGAATCTAACAACTATTCATGTTGTGGCTGGGAAGGTCAAAACCAAGGAGATTTTAATGATCCATATTTAGCTCATCAAGAGACATCATCATTTGATTGTGTTGTTAATACATTCATGCAAAATTGCTCCCCAGTGTCACAAAATGATCCATATTGTGATGAATTCAACAATTCTTCAAGTTGTGTTTGGGAAGATCAAACTCAAAGAGCATTCGATAGTCCATACTCCATTCATCAAGAGCCATCATCACTTGAGAGTACCTTCAATGCATTTATGCAAAATTTTCCAACCCTACCTCCCAGTTTTTCATTTGAAGATTCTTCATCACATGACTATGCTTCAACACAAAGTTCCCTCCAAAATCCATACAATTCATTTTACCAACCACAAAACACATTTGATTACTCGCAACGTTCGTTCCATATCCCTCAACACAACTTCACCACAACATCCACAAATCCACAAAATCCGCCCCAACCTTCCCCTCTCTTGCTACAAGCAGAACAATGTCTTTAAAGTGCCATAGAATCCCAGAAAAGAGCTAGAGACTTCTTGGAAAGACAAGAACAATTCTTGGAAAATCAAGAATAATCCTGGAAAGAATAAGAAATCCTCTTCAATGAGATGGATGGGCATTTAGAGCAAATAAGAAAACAGAGAGGAGTGCTAAGCAAGGAAGATGAAGACCAATCTGAGGGTGTGAAAGGGAGAATTAGAAGAACAAGATGAAGAGGCCCTGTATCAAGCGAAATTTCAATGAAGAATGAGGTGGTGGAGGTATGTGAGCCTAAGATTTCATATCCACAGAGGCTATTTGAGGTGACAAACGAACAAGAAGACTCACTCCAAAGGACTTAGTGGAACATCTTGAAGAAGAAGCGGAGGAAGTCAATCAAGGGAGTGATGACATGTCATCATGTCATATTTTTCTATGCCTTTTCATACAAGAAATTGATAATTATTGCTTAAATATTGCATTCTTTTATGCTTAAATGGTATATTTCCTTGATCTTTTGATTTTATAAATTTTGTAGGAAATAAGTGAAAAAAGAAGCAAAATAGCACAAAATCAATTCAAAAGAAGAAAAGAAGGATTTTGGGACACACTTTGATGTTTGAGCACGCTTGGAACTTTAGGCCACGCTTTTAAAAGCGTGGCCCATGACTAAGAAGCCTTGGCCTTATTATCTTGAAATATCATGCATGCATGCATTTAATGAATTAAATGAATGAGCTTTACAGCATTACTAAGTAATTAAAATTAATGAAAGCATGAGAACACACCTCCTAGATGGCTAATCCACAACTCGTTTGGGACATGGGAACCAGGATTTGGGGTGATTAGGGCTTTTGTGGTATAAACTAGTTTGTTGAACTTTACCCTCTAATTCAAATTGAATGACCACTAACCATGGCGTTTGATGAGGATTAGAGGAGATTAAATTGCTAAGGAATTAGAGTTTAATCACTTACACCAATTCTTTACTACTTTCGTTGTTATTTTGTTTTATGCGTTTTCAACAACTTTTTTTACTGTTTACCTGACTAAGCCCAGTAAGATAACTACTGCTTGCTCAATCCAATAATCCTCGTGGGATCGACCCTCATTCACCTGAGGTATTACTTAGATGACCTGGTGCATTTGCCGGTAAAATTGTGCGAGTTTAATTTTTGCGCACAAAATCGTCTAGACCGGCTTGGTTGTGAGGTGTTTCCAGAAATCCTCATTCATTAGCCTGTTGGTCAGACACAGACTACCCATTGAGTTTGTTAGCCCGTTGGCCGTTAGGCATTCGTCGCAAAACCTGCCTATGTATTTCCTTGTGGGTTCGTATAGACGTTGTGTGATTCCGATCAGGCTGATCGGGTGCTTCACCTTTGCAATCCTTGTGGTGAATTGTGCCATAAATTTTCAGGAGATGTCGGCAAAACAAGATATGGAGCCATTCCAGAGGGCGTTGAACCACTTTATTGTTGGACCAGCTGGTGTAGCCCTTTATTGAAGGTTCCCTCTAGGTTCATCTTGGTCTTAAAAATCGTTAGGTGCTCCTGAGAGTCCTTGGTGCCATCATACTTCAAGTTAGTGGATTTATATAAAAATTTCGTTAGTTTGGCCTTCAGGACATTTTCGGTGAATGGAGCGGCTCCCATTATTGTATACTCGCTCTTCCTTCATTTGGAATATCTCTCGTGTCTCCTCTCGTCGTCATCTTATTGGAGCTCAGATTCGTGAGGCCTACTGCGATTTCGACGTCTGACGTGATGTCGGCTGGGTGATGTTTCGTTCCTCGCTTTTCGTCGTGATACGCTCTTGGAGATCGCTTCGCTTGCGTGTTCCAACCCGTACCGTTTCTTGGAAGCAACTCGACCTTCTATGGTTTTTAGTCGTTGGTAGAGTTCTTGAATTATCCGGATCACTTGCCCTCCCAGGCCGTTGGTTGCTCTGACCTCGTCGGATCAGCGGTCGTCTTCTCGCGGTCGCTGTCTGCTAGGGGTTGGCTGGGGATGGATGACGATAGTTATCCCCCTGCGGTTAAGGAATGATAATCATTTCGTGGCCCATGTGTCAGGGGAGGTTGGTGGGTTTGGTTCCTGATGGTGGTTCGAGAAGCGTTCTTCGAGTTCATCTGTCATGTTGTCAAGGTTCAGTGAGTCCCCACAAACAGCAACAATGTACATGACCTCGCTAGTACTGGTTGAAGGAATGATCGGGTTCTCGCCGGTCTTGGTGATGACGTGATCAGACCTTTGGAACAGCGAGAGATGACACCTACAAAGACACTCCAACGCTCAAGTCAGAATGGATCTAAGATGTGTAGGTGAGGGTTAAGAACGTGTAACTTACCTGAGGGAGCCCCTGACTTCCTTTATATAGTTTTGTGTTGTTATCTTATCTTATTGGCTAAGAAAAGTAAAATGTTTGTATTTGAATTTAATGTTAACTACTGGTCCAGTTTTCTATCCTGGTTTGGACTGCACAGAGGACTTTGGCATGGGAGTCGGGCCATTATTTGGCCAGTTTTGGGACCCAAATGCTAGGCCCGAAACAAGATACAAATCCAGGTAGAGAAAAGTTTCTTGCTTGCTTTCCAAGTTATGTCAGATCTCGGGTTGTAAATCCCTAAATTGAACCTATTTGGCATGGGGGCCAACCCATTCGGGAGGTTCCTGCCCAGCCTATTGGGGAAGGTTGGATGCAAAAGGCCTTGATTGGCAAGGTGGACTCGAGAAAGTGGATTTGGACCTTTGCGTTTTGGGCCTATGTAGGAACAGTGTCTATCCCTTTTAATACTCGATTAGCTATATTATCCCAAGTAGCTTGTTGGTTGAAATCATGTACTTTTAACCCAAGTGAACTTGGTTCGAAGCTGGCACTCAGGAATGAGAGCTATATTCTGGGTAGAATGACCTTTCATTCTACAGTGTTTCTTAAATAAACAACTTACTAATAAAAATCAACAGATAGCAGCAATATATCACCGAAAACAGTTTGACAGAGTCACTCGTCCAAAACATATTAATTTCAGCAGAAATTTGGCACCCAATGAATATTTTGGTAATAGGCACATACATAAATGCATTGACTACAGCAGAACATAAAACTACTCAACTTCGGAATGTTGCATTAAAAAACCGGAAGAATAATGAAATAATGAGCTTCCAAAACAGGGGACTTTCTATAAGGGCCAGTTATGTCCTCCACCTCTGGTCAAAGATAATGCACAAGCTAGAAATGATGCATTCTACTCAACAAAGTAATTACAAAGAACAAAGCATATTATGATCGCCTTATAAGAACCTATCGTCTAAAAAAGAATGAGAGGAATAGGGTGCAATTGACTCAGCTTCCTCTTTCTAGCTCCTTTCTCCAAACGGGTACTCTAAAATGAATCTTATATTTGGTTTCTTCTTTTTCTCTCTTTTTTTTTTTTTTCATTTTCCTGTTGGATGGTTGGTTAGCTGCGTGCGTCCAATATGAGATAACCTTGACGATGATGTAATTAGTGGTGCTTCTTCATCGATGTCCCTTTCAGATGTTGGAACGTTGCCTCCATTGCTTCCCGCATCATCACTAATATTGTCTGGTGTATAAATATCAGATGATTTTTTCTCAAATTTCCAATCCTGTACAACATAAATGGCCAATGCACCTCTTAATGAGATCTGACGAAACTATACATGGAAATGGCATGCTGAAATATACATTTAGCACTTACTAACCCACAGATGTTAGGGAACTGAGTTAAGGTGCTAAGAGAGTAAAGGTTTTTTAACTTTAAGGCATTCTTGAACTTAAACTAATTATTTGACAAGAACATCATAAGAATTTGCATACTTGATTTCTAACGGCATATAACTAATTATCAAGTTAACAAAGGATAGCATATGTTAAACGAAATCAACTGATTTAATAAGATATGCAGAGACTAGACCTTTGTGATACGATCTGGTAAACTATCAGCAGGTGATTGAGAGGTGCGGACATCCTTAACCTTTATGTAATTGTACATCACAACTCCACACAGCGCTGCATGGTAAAATTTGTAAAAGATGAGAGGCATGGTGGAAGATTGAAAGACATACTAATTAAAACAAAACCTACCAATAGCATAGCCAATTATATTCAACCCAGTTATTGTAGATTCCGGAAATATGACGGTTGAAAGGGCTATCAATATCCAGTCTTTTAGCACACCAGCAACCCGGATAGTTACAGCACCCGTTCTACCAATTACTAAGAAAATGGAGAAATTCAAGGCTAGAGCACATATAGCATTGGAGAAAAAGATCCAAAAATTGAACTGAATCTGTGAAACTTCCATCACAGGCTTCTCCAGTAGGTACCAAGGCACAAATAGAAACACAAAACTGCGTATAAAACTGCAGAAATTAGCAGCTCACATTGCATGTGTGTGCTTATATGCAAAACATCAACAATCCCAAAAACACAGCTATCTTTTGAACCTAATAAGTCAAATGATCAACTATATATATAACATAAATTAGTCAAAGAAACCAAAGGATACCTATTATACGTGCAAGATGTGCACTTTACAATATACGAAAATTGTGATATTGTCTTAATGAAATGTATGTTGCAGAGATAAGTATCTTGGAATTATCAACAGAAATACCTGCATGGTGCTATGTAATATAAGCTCGTAATTGGATTTAATGTCAATCCCTTCTTCTGCAGAAGAACTTGTGTTAAGACCAGTCTCAATGCTTCAGCAAAGATGCCCGTGACCTGGTAAACTGTACCAATTATATTAAAATGAATTTCCCCGTAGGAGGAAACGACAACTCCAACACTGACCAGCACCATGTTCAAGAACACATCACACCTTGCTTTGTCAGTGCCGCACAAAACAGCCATGATGAAAGTTGCCACGGGCACTGAAATATCGAACCTTAGAAGTAAGCAAAAACTTCAGCAAAAGAAGAGAAACATTTTAACTTCACAGAAAACGTACTTAGAGCCTTGAGCATCTGGATAAAAGCTACAGAGATGTGCAAGTAGGCAGTGTTACCAAACCTGTAGCAACCAAAAACAGTTTGCTCATTATATTTGTTGCTTCAGTGATATTAATAGGCATCTTTAGAATACAAAAGACAGTATTGCCCACTACCTAGGAAATATTTCAACCATACAAATAAGCAACCACAACTTCATAGAAACAACATACTTGGAACATATGTAAATAACAGAAAATGAAAATTTTCAAATATTGGTGGGAGATAACAGAAAGTAAGCTGTAGCCATGAACATATTCCAGTATCTCAAGGCAAGGAATTACAATAGCCCACATGAAGCTAGCCAGCTTTCTTTAAGGTTTCTGTCATATCTGATATTGACATTTCATTGCCTGTTGTCTATAGAATGCAAAGTAATGCTAGGTACCAAATGATGGTCATAATTAAACAAAGGGAACATCTAGGAATTGAAGTTTGTACTTTGTACTGGTTTGAATAGTCAATGCTGGTAGTATCAACTTCAGACTGGAAAAATATTAAAACGAGCTAGAGAGTGAATATCTCAATTTGAAGGTATCGGAACTATCCTTAAAAGCGATATTGAGATTGCATACACAGATTTTTATAGACCTAGATTAATCTGATAGATACTTCATCCATGTTTATTCAAGCACAAACAGATTGAATGCAACACACTTGACTGAGTAGGGGAGAAACTATTAATGTCATTAATTCCACGAGATATAAGAAACTTCACCACGTCTTTCTTGAACATGCCTGAACAAGTCTAATTTTCCTGAAATTTGAAGCTTTTTGGACAATATGATGTTAACTCCAAAATTTTTGGCTATTTAAAAATGTCTTTGGTCTGCATTGCAAATGCAGAAAATACAATCTTTAAAAGCATTATTCACAAAGTTGGCAAAGGGAACTGCTACTGATTCGGAAACCTTCAATGCAAACCTGGCAAGGAAGGGACACCATCTATTATCTATTACTTTTTCTAATCTTGAACATAATTTAAAGTGCAAGTTCACATGGTACATGGATTTGCATTTTTCAGTCTGCTACCAATGCCCTATAACCAAAAAAAACTGTCATACTAGGATTGAAAGGCACAACTGAACCTTTTTTTATGTTAACACTATCTAATGCAGAGAACCAGGGGGGAATGAAAGCACATACACAAGGCTTATGCCCCCCATTGTCAAAACAAACTTGATTAACAGAATCCAAATTAGGAAAAATTAAGTTTACCCATATTGCAGTGCTTACCAAAGACTTGATGCAAAGAAGGCACTTATTGGTACCACACATGTTGCATATCTGCAACCGAAAGAAAAGTGATTTAGAAAAAAAAGTATTAACAAAGGACAACTAAATATAAATAAGGATACAAATCAATCAAATGCTTACATTTCAAATGTCATTTTGACAGGTGTCACAACCTGAAATTACAGAATGGAGTACTATAAGTTAACTTACCAATCAAATCAGCAGAAAAAAAGCAATCAAGCAAGGTAAGTAAAAGAAGAGGCAGGAAAACAGGCATATAGGATAGCTTTTTTCATAAGGTAACACCATAACAGTATAAAATCCTAGTTTAAGTTAAAACATGTTCAATCGTGAATAATATGCACAAGAAAAAAGAAAGAAACAAAAAAGAAGAAAATACATGAACTACCAACTAAGTAAAGCATTTTTCGCTGTGATAACTTATGAGAGTCACGCCATGCCGAATACGTTAAACTAATAACACAGCACATATACCAACTTGCACTTAATATGTGCACCTTATCTGTAATTCTCCTATGGACCGGATGCATTTCTCGCAATAACTTAAGACATCATGTAGAATTCATTTATAGAATTGACAGATCAACCAACGTAACCTGTATTTAGTAGCTTATTAGTTTTGCTAACAGGAAGAGGAAATCGGTAAGTTCTCTTTTTTAGTGAAGGGTGGATATAAAATATTAATAACAATATAACACATAAAAGGAAGCTAATGTAAAAACGCTAACGTTTTATCCTTGATAGTATAAATGTTAACAAAAATGAGTAAGCTCAACCTTAAGAATTGTTATATAGGATTTATTATTTTTTCTTCTTTCTTTTTGATACAATTAATACTTATGTAGTATTTAAAATAGCATCATCTAATAAGAAGTATTGGTAAAGTAGATGCAATGAAGATCACATCCTACAGTCAAGACTCAAGACCATGGCAATACCAAGAATTCAAACCTACCATGCAATGTTACATCTTTGTCAACAAATCGAACACTTGATCCTTAACAATGTTGGTTAATTATAGACAATGATAAAGAAAGGAGTGAGTAAAAAGAAAAGTGACCAATCATCTACAATAATTAAAAATCGAACAAGATGAGTGTAACTAAAGGAAGTCCAATTTACAATGATGACCCTCCAAAACACAACTATCACTCTCATCTCATAATTAATAATCACAACTAACAGAAAATCATGACATTCAAAATTCCAAATCTGACATCATGACAAGAATCGAACCTACAAATCCGTAATTGCAACAAAAGCAAAGACACATATCACATAATGAACATAAATATTTACAGAATTAGAAACATCCATACATACCTTAAAGACTCTAACAAGCAAAAATGCCACTGCCCCAGAAAATCCCATATGAATCATGGTGAGCGTTATAGGAAGAGGAAAGTTAAAGTACTTCGGAGACAGAACCCACTGCAAAGAAAAAGAAAGAACCCCAGTAATTAAACAAAAAATGCTTAGTCACAAAGATTAGTTAAATAACACTAGTTAAGCAAAAAGAGAAGAAAAGGGGGTAGCTATCTACCTTGTTGTACAAAATGACCCCAGAAGAAAGCAAAATGTAGATGAACAAGTAGAAGTAAGTGAGGAAAAGCGTTTTGTTAATCCCCATCTTCTGTTGACTTTGATTTTTGGGATTCCAAAACAAATTAATGAATAAACCTAAACCCACCAAAATATGAAGAGAAAAGGCAAAAGCTTCTTCTGCTATCTATAACATGTAGCAATGGCGAATTAGCACACGACTTAGAAGCAGATTCGCGGGAAATCAAGAACCTGAAGCTCGCTGAAGTTATCCAGGAGCAGCAAGGTTCGTTTCCTAGCACCGAAAACTTCGCAATGAGAAAAGAAGTGAACACTGCAAAAGGGGGAGAAATAATAAAACGAAAGAAAGAAAGAGAGGAATGAACAGAAAAGGAGCTAAAAGAAATGCACATAAATTACAAAGTGAAAATTGAAGAAGAGATCGAGTACTGTACAGTGGGGAAGAGTTGAAGAGAAATGGACAGTGTTTTTGTCTAAGCGTTGATCGGATCTGTGTATAGAGAGAGAGAGAGAGGGAGAAGGGTACCCCCAAAGAAGAGAAGAAATCCGAGGAGGTACCCGCAGGTGTAAGAAAACGACGGTTCCGAATCGAGAGAGAGAGAGAGAGTAGTGGATGGGTGGTTGGCAGTGTTGTCTGAATGGATAATCAATTAAAAGAAATTTAAGAACGGTGCCTGCGTTGTGAATTTGTGTGTGTATTATTACTATTACTTGGCGGTTGAAGTCAGGAAGATGATGCTTGTTGCTATGCAAATGCCAGATGTGGTGGCCTTTGACATATTTCAATATCATTGTGTTGGTATTTAGATTTATTCAATTTTTTGAATTAAGATTAAATTAACTTAATTTTTAATATTAAATAAAAAAAGTTAAAACTACAAAAAAATTTAAAAAAAAAAGAAATTTTAGTTAAAAAAATATTTTATTATTTAAGTATTTATTATAAATGACTCACATACTCAAATTTTAACTCTTAACCCTTATTTATAGTTATTTACTTTTTTAATGAATAATTAAAATTAAATCTAATCAACGATCTAGATTTATCATCTAAAATCTTCACTATAAATATCTATCTTACCACAACTTTCTAAATACCTTTAGATTATTTCATACTATTTTTCATATTTTTATATACACCCACACTCTTCTAGAATACTCTATGATCTTTCAGAGTCTTCTAGAATCTTTTAGGGCATTTTGAGACCTTTTAAAACATTCTAAAACACTCCAGAAAACTATACAAACACCATTAAATTTAATCTTCTAAAATTTATGGTGACATTCTCCGTCACCTATTGCATAGACGTCCTCGTCGCATTCTATTCATGATAGCGCTCTAAGTATTCTTGAAATTGCCACAGATCTTCACGGCTCAACTAACTTCGGTTATCGGAGTAATTTTCACTTGATCAAGTATTGGATACTTGGTGGTACTCCTCTGCGCTCACAATGCGATTAGTTAATATCTCTTCGATTTCCTTATCAAAGGATCTAATCATCACGGGAGGAGCACGATTCGAGTCACCACTACTCGGTTCCTCTCGGTCTCCATGATATGATTTAAGCATACTTATATGAAAGACGGGATGGATCTTCATAGAGGGAGAGAAATGTACTTTGTAAGCAACCTCCCCAATACGTCCAATGATCTCAAATTGCCCTTCATATTTGTATATCAAACCCTTATGAACTTTGCGAAAGGCTTTGAATTGTTGTGGAAGAAGTTTAATCATTACCTTGTCTCCCACTTAATAGTTTGCATGCCTCCTCTTCCTATCTGCTCATTTCTTCATCCTTTTTGTGGCTTTGCCGAGGTAAGAACGAGTGACATCTGCTTGTTCTTTTCAAGACTTAATCATATGATAAGCTCCACGGCTCTTTTCTGAGTAAGAGGAAGAAAGAAAGTGTGGTGTAAGCAGCTGTTGTCCTATCGCATTCTTGAACGGATTCTTCCCTATGGACTCACTCCTTTGCAGATTGTATGAGAACTGGGCAACATCTAGAAGTTTTGTCCAATCCTTCTGATTAGCGCTTATAAAATGCCTCAAATAACACTCGAATAAGGCATTCACTCTCTCTGTCTGCCCATTAGTTTGAGGATGGAAGCTTGTTGAGAAGTGAAGTTCCGATCTAAGAAACTTGAACAGCTCTGTCCATAGTCGTCCTGTGAAGGGTAGATCTCGATCACTAATGATGCTCTTAGGTAATCCCAATACTTCACCACATTCTTGAGAAATAATCATGCTGCTTTCTCTGCAGTGCAATCAGTAGGGGTAGGTATAATGGAATCATATTTCGAGAATCGATCCACTACTACCAGGATAGATCTAAACCCCTTGGACTTTGGTAAAGCAGAGATGAAATCTAGAGATACACTTTTCTACGGTCGCCCCGGCAGAGACATAGGTTCTAACAACTCACTTGGTATCTTGTTTTTAATCTTATCTTGTAGGCATACGAGACAAGTCTTCACATAACTTTCCACTTCATTTCTCATTTGAGACCAATAATAAGAAGATTGAATGAGTGCCAAGGTCCTTCATTGTCCTTGATGACCAGCCCACTTAGTCTCATGTCATTTTTTTACCAACTTTCTTATCATATTTTTCCATTTAGGGATGTATAATCTTCTTTCTTTGGTGTATAGAAGGTTATCTTCTAGCCAAAATATTTTAGTTTTACCTTCTCTAGCCAACTCCGCCAACTTCTTGCCTAATGGATCATGATGTAACCATTTCTTAATGGTATGCACAATATCTCCTTCAACTATAGAAATGGCTGCCAACTCAACCTTGCAATTCAGCGCATCTGCTACCACATTAGGCTTGCCTGACTTGAATTCAAATTTGAAATCAAACTCAGCTAAGAAATCTTGCCACCTAGCTTGTTTTGGGCTTTTTCTGACTTTAGAAGTAGCTTGTAGCCACATTGTCTGTCTTGATGATGAAGTGTAAACCAAGCAAGTAGTGACACCAAGTTCTCAGATAATGCACTACGGTGGTTATCTCCTTTTCTTGGACGGTATATCATCTCTTTGAATCATTTAACTTGTGACTCTCAAAGGCAATAGGATGTCCTTCTTGCATCAGAATCCCTCCAATAGCGTAGTCAAAAGCATCAATGTGGACTTCAAACACCTTTGAATAGTCGAGCAGTGTTAGTACTGGTCTTTCTGTTATAGCAGCCTTTAACTCATCAAAGATCTTTTGACACTCCTTTAACCATTTCCAAGAGTGATTCTTCTTGAGAAGATCAATTAATGGTGTAGCTTTGGTGGAGTATCCCTTAATAAACCTCCGATAGTAATTAGCCAACCCAAAGAATGACCTCAATTTAGATACCTTGTTTGGCGGCTCCCACTCTATGATAGCTTTCACCTTCCCTTAATCCATCCAGAGAGTTCCATCTATCTTTAATGATGTGTCCCAAGAAGTGGACTTCATCCATTACAAAGAAACACTTTTCTTTCTTCACATATAGGTTATTCTCTCGCAAGATCTTGATCATGATCACGGTTTGTAAGTGTTCTACATGTTCATAGGAGCATTGGTTAAGAGAAAAGGCATCACCAACCACTCATAGGATCCATACCTTGTGACACACGTGGTCTTAGGCTTATCACCATCGACAATCCTCACTTGGTGATATCCTAACCTCAAATCCATCTTATTAAGTTCTCGATAGTCGATGTATAGTCTTAACGAACCATCATGCTTCTTTTGGAATAAGACTGGTGCGCCATAAGGTGCCTTAGATGGACAGATGACCCGGCATCTAGCAACTCCTTAAGTTGTTTCTTCAACTCCTCAAATTCCACCGGTGCTATCCTATAAGGTGTTGAGGCAAGTGGCTTCACTCCTAACTCTAATTTAATCTTATGATCCACCTTTCTCCTAGGTGGTAGTTGCTTTGGCAACTTGAGAGGCATCACATCCTTATTTTTATCAAGAACTTCCTTGATTTCAGTAGGAACGTCTTCTCTTTCAGATGTTGACTCCTTTTATAATAGAGCCAAATATGTAATCTTTCCCTTCTTGAACCCTTTCTTGAGTTGCATAATAGAGAGCATCGGTGGTCCTTTAGCTTTAGAGACTGTAGGCACCATGCATAGAGACCCTTTCTCCATGACGCATACTATGTCGTAGTGTGGCATAGCTATTATATTTGCCTTTCTTTGCAAATCGAGCTCGATAACTATTTTGAAATCGTCCATGGGTGTTACTGAGAAATCCACAAGGCCCTTCCAAGAACCAAGAGTAATCTCAACCCCTTTTGCTTCTCTCTTAAGGGGTTTACCCTTGATGTTCACAAGTTTGAACTAACTATTCTTTTCGGTGATCTTCAATCCAAGCCTCTTTGCTTCATCAAGCATGATGAAGTTGTGTGTAGCACCAGTGTCGATCATAGTCATGATGGGTTTTTCATTGATAAAGGCTTTGACACACATCAATCATTTCTTTTCTGCAGTGCTTGCCTCTTTGCCCTTCACAGCATTCATGGTTTGGACAAATCCAACATACTCAGTTACTTTTGATTGAGCCTCTCGTTTCTCGCCAATAGATGCCAAAATCCCTAGCGTAGGATAGTCCTTCATTTGATGTGGTCCCTTACACATGAAGTATCCTTTTTTGGACACAAAAGCCTTCTTCTTTTTCCCATACTCTTTCTTTGAAGAGTACTTCCCTCCGTTCTTGATTGAGAAACTCTTCCCCTTGTCTTCCCCACCCTTAATGAAACTAGGTTTGGAGAAAGACTTGGATTTAGAGTGTAAACCCCACAAAATTAATAAATAATTAGCCAATAAAATAATTATTATTCAAAAAAATTAGGAAAATTATTTTTTATAATTTAGAGGAGTAGAAATATTAAACATATGAATTTTGACACTAATTTTAAAGATTTTAGCCTAAAACCAGGCCAACACCAAACTGGTTGTTCCGAGGGTTACCTGAAACTAAAGGTCAATTTCGGACGAGATCCTCTGTGCTGGTCGGTGCTGCTGTGCTGGTCGGTGCTGCATAAACGTGCTTTATGCAGGTTTTTTGTAGAATCAGAGTATGAGTTATACCTGGATGCTCCTGTGTATTTATAGTAGTGTGGAGTGACCTTTCTTGAGATAAGTTAGTTATCTTATCTTATCTTTGAGTAAAGTCATCTTATCTTTTAGGCCAGCCGCCTTTAAAGTGGGTTGCGTCCTTTTGTTTGGGCCTACTTGGGCCTCTATGGCGTTTTGGCCGACCTCTTTTGGAAGAGGTCGGTAACGACCAACCTTTACAAGAGGTCGATCGCTTTTGTCTTTGTCCAATCCAGATCATGTAGTTCGACATAAGGTATGAACAGTGCCCCTACTCGAGTTCGAGCTTTCCCTTGAGGTCGTGTCCTTAGACTTCGACCCCTTTGAGGAAGTCGTGCTCGAGCATTCGCTTTTTGGTCGATCTCTTGTATAACTCCTATTGGGATTGCTTCTGCTTGAATGCGAAGCAATTCTTTCTTTCTTTTTTAATTGTAGCGCGTGTTGCTTTCTTGGGAATGTGCTAGGGCTTTAAAGGCTCATTTAATTTCCTTTTGCCGTGTCTTCTTTTCCCTCTTTGCATTTTGTTTTGAAATAAAAGAAGCGGTTTTACTCTCACTTTTCAGTTTCTTCCTCCCTTTCTCTTCTTCGCTCTTTGTTCGCTAAGTATTTCGTTCATCTGGCTTTTCTGTTTTCATGCCCCCAAGCTTCCTATCTTCTTTGCTCAAGAGCGTTCGTTGGCGCGGATTGTCGGTGTTTCTATCTGAGTCTTCTCTCGTGCTTGTTCTTTCTTCTCTGCAGGTTGGTATTCTCCTTCCTTTTTATGCTTCGATAGTTGCCTTTATGTATGCTTTCGCTGTTGCATGTCTGCAAAGTTTTTATTTTTATTGATTTTGCACTGAGAAGCTTAATCCTTTCCGAAAAAGATTGCATCTTTGTTTGATCGACGTTGTGATTTTATCCATGCTGCTCCTGTTTTAGGAAGATGTGCACTTTTTAGGTCTCCGTTACTATCTCCAGTAGTTTGCTTTTGTTTGAGAGGTTGTAGGGTTTTTGATTTTTTGCGTTGTTTTTGTGTTTCGTACTGCTGCCTCCAAAGGGTGCCCCTGGGTTTTGCTGAATATTCCTTGTTTTCGTAGACTCTGGGGTGCCTTTTTTGTTACCCCACCTCTTTGTTTATTAATTGTTCCTTCTCTTTTTTTATTTTGTCCGAGTTGCATAGTAGTGACCCATTGTTATCTTCCTTTGCTGTAGGTGTAGTTTGTCGTATGTCTTACCAAAAAAACATTGTTGAGATGTCTACCAAGATTCCTGCTGGCATGGCCGATTGGCTAGACCCTATAGTTCTGATGTGTGTTACTGTGGCCAATTCGAAGTAATGTGAGAGGCTTAGGAGATTCCATAGCATCTGTAGCAATAGGGATGATAAAAAGAATTATGAGCTATTGTCACTCGACCCTGAGGAGAGGGTCAGTTTCCCCCTTGACTCAGGGAGAACGCCCCTTCTTTTATGCTTATGACTATTTCTTTAGTCAGCTGAATATCACCCTCCTTTTTACTACTTTTGAGACCGACCTTTTATGGACTTGCAATGTGGCCCCTTCCCAGCTTCATCCGAACTCTTGGGCCTTTATTAAGATTTTTCAGCTGTTGTGCCAGGAATTAGGTGTCCGACTTTCCATATCTCTCTTCCTTTATCTGTTTCTATTGACCAAGCCTGGAGTAGCCAAGAAAAAGGCTTCTTTGGTCTCATTCTGAGCTACCCAGGGGAAAAGGTGTTTTCTATGTATGATGAGTGATGAGCGGATAATTTATACGCTTTTTGGCATTATTTTTAGGTAGTTTTTAGTAGGATCTAGCTACTTTTTAGTATATTTTTGTTAGTTTTTAAGTAAAATTCACATTTCTGGACTTTACTATGAGTTTGTGTATTTATTTGTGATTTTAGGTAATTTCTGGCTGAAATTGAGGGACCTAAGCAAAAATCTGATTCAGAAACTGACAAAATGACTGCTGATGCTGTTGGATTCTGACCTCCCTGCACTTGAAATGGAATTTTTGGAGCTACAAAAACCCAAATGGCGCGCTCTTAATTGAGTTGGAAAGTAGACATCAAGGGCTTTCCAGAAATATATAATAGTTCATACTTTGCTCAAGTTTTGATGACGTAAACTGGCGTTCAAACGCCAACTTTCTGCCCTATTCTGGTGTTAAACGACAGAAACAGGTTACAAGCTAGAGTTAAATGCCAAAAACAGGCTACAAACTGGCATTTAACTCCAAGAGAAGTCTCTACACGTGAAAACTTCAATGCTCAGCCCAAGCACACACCAAGTGGGCCCTGGAAGTGAATTTCTGCATCATTTACTTATTTTTGTAAACCCTAGTAACTAGTCTAGTATAAATAGGACCTTTTACTATTGTATTATACATGCTGGGATCTTTGATCAGTTTTATGCTATCTTAGACATTGGGGGCTGGCCTCACGGCCATGCCTGGACCATCATCACTTATGTATTTTCAACGGTGGAGTTTCTACACACCATAGATTAAGGTGTGGAGCTCTGCTATTCCTCGAGTATTAATGCAATTACTACTGTTTTCTATTCAATTCATGCTTATTCTTGTTCTAAGATATCCATTCGTACACAAGAACATGATGAATATGATGATTATGTGACGTTTATCACCATTCTCACTTATGAACGCGTGCCTGACAAACACTCCCGTTCTACATGCAAACGAGCTTGAATACATATCTCTTAGGCTTCTGGTTCACGATCAGAGTCTTCGTGGTATAAGCTAGAATCAATTGGCAGCATTCTTGAGATCCGAAAAGTCTAAACCTTGTCTATGATATTCCGAGTAAGATCTGAGATGGGATGACTGTGACGAGCTTCAAACTCACGAATGCTGGGCGTAGTGACAGATGCAAAAGGATCAATGGATCCTGTTCCAACACAAGTGAGAACCGACAGATGATTAGCCGTGTGGTGACAACGCATTTGGACCATTTTCACTGAGAGGACGGACGGTAGCCATTGACAACAGTGATCCCCCAACATACAGCTTGTCATAGAAAGGAGTATGAAGGATTGGATGAAGGCAGTAGGAAAGCAGAGATTCAAAAGGGTTAACACATCTCCACACACTTATCTAAAATTCCCACCAATAAATTACATAAGTATCTCTATCTTTATTTTATGTTTATTTATCCTTTAATTATCAAAACTCCATAACCATTTGAATCCGCCTGACTGAGATTTACAAGATGACCATAGCTTGCTTTAAGCCGACAATCTCCATGGGATCGATCCTTACTCATGTAAGGTTTATTACTTGGACGACCCAGTACACTTGCTGGTTAGTTGTGCAAAGTTGTTAAAAAGAGTTGAGATTACAATTGTGCGTATCAAGTTGGTGGCACCATTGAGATCACAATTTCGTGCACCAAGTTTTTGGTGCCGTTGCCGGGAATTGTTTGAGTTTGGACAACTGACGGTTCATCTTTTTGCTTAGATTGGGTAATTTTATTTTATGTTTAAGCTTTTTACTTTTTAGTTTCAAAAAAAATAAATAAAAATAAAAATTTTATTTTGTTATTCAGAATTTCTAAGACTGAATTCTAGAGTTTCATGATGATATGTTAAAGCCTGGCTGGCTGTAAAGCCATGTCTAATTCTTTTGGACTGAGGCTTCCACTTATCATTACAAAAGCATGTTAGTTTACTCCCATCAATTTGGTTGTTACACACATAGCTATTGTATACAATGTTCTGCTAAAGCTTGGCTGGCCATTAGCCATGTCTAGTGTTTTTGACCGAAGCTTTCACTTGAAGCTTGGCTGGCTAGTAAGTCATGTCTAATTCCTAGACCGGAGCTTTAGACTAACATTGCATGATTTCGGGAATTCTTATTAAAAATTTTGAGTTTTTATTTTCTTTTTCAAAATAATTTTTGAAAAAAACCAAATTTTTTTTAATAAAATCATAAAAACCAAAAAATAATTTGTGTTTCTTGTTTGAGTCTAGTGTCAGTTTTTAAGTTTGGTGTCAATTGCAACTTTTTAATTTTCTAAAATTTTTTTTCGAAAATTCATGCATTGCATTCTTCATGATCTTCAAGTTGTTCTTGATAAGTCTTCTTGTTTGATCTTCATATTTTCTTGTTTTGTGTATTTTGTTGTTTTTCATATGCATTTTTTTTATCCATAGTGTCTAAACTTTGAAAATTTCTAAGTTTGGTGTCTTGCATGTTTTTCTTTTCTTGAAAATTTTTCAAAAATAAGTCTTGATGTTCATCTTGATCTTCAAAGTATTCTTGGTGTTCATCTTGACATTCATAGTGTTATTGCATGCATCATTTGTTTTAATCCAAAACTATTATGTGTTGAGTCATTTTGTGATTTTTCTCTTTCCTCATTAAATTCAAAAAATAAAAAAATATATTTTCCTTATTTTACTCATAAATTTCGAAATCTTTGGGTTGACTTAGTAAAAAAATTTTTAAAATTAGTTGTTTCTTGTTAGTCAAGTCAAGATTTCAATTTCAAAATCTTTTTCAAAATCAAATCTTTTCTTTTTCCTTTTATTATTTTTGAAAATAATTTAAAATTAATTTTCAAAAATCTTTTTCTTACTTTTATCTTTTATTTTCGAAATTAATACTAACAATTAATGTTTTGATTCAAAAATTTCAAATTTGTTACTTTCTTGTTAAGAAAGATTCAAATTTTAAATTTTAGAATCATATCCTTTTATTTCTTGTGAGTCAAGTCATTAATTCTGATTTTAAAAATTAAATCTTTTTCAAAATAAATTTCAATCATATCTTTTCAATCATATCTTTTCAAACATATCTTTTTCAAATCATATCTTTTTCAAACTTTAATTTCAAAATCTTTTCTAACTTCTTATCTTTTCAAAATTGATTTTCAAATCTTTTTCAATTAACTAATTGACTTTTTGTTTGTTTTACTATTTTTTATCTTTTTCAAAACCACCTAACTACTTTTCTCTCTCTAATTTTCGAAAATCACTTTCTTCTTTTTCAAAAATCTTTTTATTTAACTAATTATTTTAAATTTTAATTTTATTTCTTCTCTTAATTTTCGAACTCTAAAAAATTTTTAAAATAAAAACAAAAATTTTTTCCTTTTCCTTTTAATTATTTTCGAAATTTTCTTCCTCCCATCTCTTTCTATTTATTTTATTTATCTACTAACACTTCTCTTCTACTCATAATTCGAATCTTCTCTTCTCTCTGTGTTCGGATTTTTCTTCTTCTCTCTTCCTATTCTTATTCTTCTTCTCTTCTACTCACATAAAGGAATCTCTATACTGTGACATAGATGATTTCTCTTCTTTTCTATCCTCTTCTTTTTCATATGAGCAGGAGCAAGGACAAGGACATTCTTGTTGAAGATGACCCTGAACCTAAAAGAACTCTGAAGAAGAAGCTAAGAGAAGCTAAAGCACAATAATCCAGAGAAAACCTTACAGAGAATCTCAAAAAAGAAGTAATGGCCGAACCCAACAACAATGCAAGGAAGATGCTTGGTGACTTTACTGCACCAAATTCCAACTTCCATGGAAGAAGCATCTCAATCCCTGCCATTGGAGCAAACAACTTTGAGCTAAAGCCTCAATTAGTTTCTCTAATGCAACAGAATTGCAAGTTTCATGGACTTCCATCAGAAGATCCTTTTCAGTTTTTAACTGAATTCTTGCAGATCTGTGATACTGTTAAGACCAATGGAGTTGATCCCGAGGTCTACATGCTTATGCTTTTCCCTTTTGCTGTAAGAGACAGAACTAGAACATGGTTGGACTCTCAACCTAGAGATAGCCTGAACTCTTGGGATAAGCTGGTCACAGCTTTCTTAGCCAAATTTTTTCCTCCACAAAAGCTAAGCAAGCTTAGAGTGGATGTTCAAACCTTCAGGCAGAAAGAAGGTGAATCCCTCTATGAAGCTTGGAAAAGATACAAGCAACTAACCAAAAAGTCTCCTTCTGACATGCTCTCAGAATGGACCATCCTGGATATATTCTATGATGGTCTGTCTGAATTGTCAAAGATGTCATTGGACCATTCTGCAGGTGGATCTATTCACCTAAAGAAAACACCTGCAGAAGCTCAGAAACTCATTGAAATGGTTGCAAAAAACCAATTCATGTACATCTCTGAAAGGAATCCTGTGAGTAATGGGACGCCTCAGAGGAAGGGAGTTCTTGAAATTGATGCTCTGAAATGCCATATTGGCTCAGAACAAAATATTGACTCAGTAAGTTAATATGATTTCTCAGAGTCTGAATGGATTACAAAATGCATCCAACAATACTAAAGAAGCATCTTCTGAAGAAGAAGTTTATGATCCTGAGAACCCTGCAATGGCAAAGGTGAATTACATGGGTGAAGCCTATGGAAACACATATAACCCCTCATGGAGAAATCATCCAAATTTCTCATGTAAGGATCAACAAAAGCCTCAACAAGGCTTTAACAATAATAATGGTGGAAGAAACAGGTTTAGCAATGGCAAGCCTTTTCTATCATCCTCTCAGTAACAGACAGAGAACTCTGAGCAGAATTCATCTAGCTTAGCAAACATAGTCTCTGATCTATCTAAGGCTACTCTCAGTTTCATGAATGAAACAAGGTCCTCCATTAGAAATTTGGAGGCACAAGTGGGCTAGCTGAGTAAAAGAGTCACTGAAACTCCTTCTAGTGCTCTCCCAAGCAATACAGAAGAGAATCCAAAAAGAGAGTATGATGAGCGGATAATTTATACGCTTTTTGGCATTATTTTTAGATAGTTTTTAGTAAGTTTGAGCTACTTTTAGGGATGTTTTCATTAGTTTTTATGTTAAATTCACATTTCTGGACTTTACTATGAGTTTGTGTGCTTTTCTGTGATTTCAGGTAAATTCTGGCTGAAATTGAGGGACTTGAGCAAAACTCTGAAAAAGGCTGACAAAAGGACTGCTGATGCTGTTGGAATCTGACCTCCCTGCACCCTCGAAATGGATTTTCTGGAGCTACAGAACTCCAATTGGCGCGCTCTCAACGGCGTTGGAAAGTAGACATCCAGAGCTTTCCAGCAATATATAATAGTCCATACTTCATGCGGAAATTGATGACGTAACTTGGCGTTGAACGCCAAGTACATGCTACTGTCTGGAGTTAAACGCCAGAAAAACGTCATGATCCGGAGTTGAACGCCCAAAACACGTTATAACTTGGAGTTCAACTCCAAGAGAAGCCTCAGCTCGTGGATAGATCAAGCTCAGCCCAAACATACACCAAGTGGGCCCCGGAAGTGGATTTATGCATCAATTACTTACTCATGTAAACCCTAGGAGCTAGTTTATTATAAATAGAACTTTTTACTATCATATTATCATCCTGGATTGTATTTTGAATCCTGTGATCATGTTTTGGGGGCTGGCCATTTGGCCATGCCTGAACCTTTTACTTATGTATTTTCAACAGTGGAGTTTCTGCACACCATAGATTAAGGGTGTGGAGCTCTGCTGTACCTCAAGTTTCAATACAATTATTATTACTTTCTATTCAATTCTCTTCTATTCTTATTCCAAGATATACGCTACACTTAACTTTGATGAATGTGATGATCCGTGACACTCATCATCATTCTCACCTATGAACGCGCGTGACTGACAACCACTTCCGTTCTACTCTTGGCCGGGCGCATATCTCTTAGATTCCCCAACAGAATCTTCGTGGTATAAGCTAGATAGATGGCGGCATTCATGAGGACCCGGAAAGTCTAAACCTTGTCTATGGTATTCCGAGTAGGATTCTGGGATTGAATGACTGTGACGAGCTTCAAACTCCTGAAGGCTGGGCGTGATGACAAGCGCAAAAGAATCAATGAATTCTATTCCAACCTGATTGAGAACCGACAGATGATTAGCCATGCTGTGACAGAGCATAGGAACGTTTTCACTGAGAGGATGGGATGTAACCATTGACAACGGTGATGCCCTACATACAGCTTGCCATGGAAAGGAGTAGGAAGGATTGGATGACTGTAGTAGGAAAGTAGAGATTCAAGAGGAGCATAGCATCTCCATACACTTATCTGAAATTCCCACTATTAATTTACATAAGTATTTCTATCCCTTTTATTTTCCTTTTACTATTAATTTTCGAAACCCAAAACTATTTAATCTGCCTAACTGAGATTTACAAGATGACCATAGCTTGCTTCATACCAACAATCTCTGTGGGATCGACCCTTACTCACGTAAGGTATTACTAGGATGACCCAGTACACTTGCTGGTTAAGTTGAACGGAGTTGTGAACTATGGTATTGGCATCATTTTTTGGCGCCATTACCAGGGAATGAAAAGCAATGAATTTTGCAAAATGGAATAACAATTGAATCACAATTTCGTCCACCAAGTTTTTGGCGCCGTTGCCGGGGATTGTTCGAGTATGGACAACTGACGGTTCATCTTGTTGCTCAGATTAGGTAATTTTCTTTTCAAAAATCTTTTTCAAAATTTTTCTTTTCTTTTTCGTTTTTCTAACCATGTTTTTTCGAAAAAAAATTAGAATGAAAATACAAAAAAATTAGAAAATCATAAAAATAAAAAATATTTTGTGTTTCTTGTTTGAGTCTTGTGTTAATTTTTAAGTTTGGTGTCAATTGCATGCATTTAAAATTTTTCTTGCATTTTTTCGAAAATCTCATGCATTCATAGTGTTCTTCATGATCTTCAAGTTGTTCTTGATAAGTCCTCTTGTTTGATCTTGATGTTTTCTTGTTTTGTGTTGGTTGTTGTTTTTCATGTGCATCTTTGCATTCATATTTTCCAAGCATTAAAAATTTTTAAGTTTGGTGTCTTGCATGTTTTCTTTGCATCAAAAATTTTTCAAAATTATGTTCTTGATGTTCATCATGATCTTCAAAGTGTTCTTGGTGTTCATCTTGACATTCATAGCATTCTTGCATGCATCTTGTGTCTTGATCCAAAATTTTCATGTTTTGGGTCATTTTTGTGTTTTTCTTTAAAAAAAATTCAAAAATAAAAAATATATCTTTTCCTTATTTCCCTCCAAATTTTCGAAACTTTGGGTTGACTTGGTCAAAAAATTTTCAAAATTAGTTGTTTCTTACAAGTCAAGTCAAAATTTCAAATTTTAAAAATCTTATCTTTTCAAAATCTTTTTCAAAAATCATATCTTTTTCATTTTTTCTATTTTCAAAAATTTCAAAAATCTTTTTCAAAATATTTTCAAAATCTTTTTCTTATCTTTATATCAAATTTTTGAAAATTAGCTAACAAGTAATGTGATTGATTCAAAAATTTGAAGTTTGTTACTTTCTTGTTAAGAAAGGTTCAATCTTTAAGTTCTAGAATCTTATCTTGTAGTTTCTTGTTAGTTAAGTAATTTTAAAAATTAAATCTTTTTCAAAATATCTTTTTCTTAAAAATCTTATCTTATTTTATCTTTTTCAAAATTTGATTTCAAAATATCTTATCTAACCTCCTATCTTCTTATCTTTTTAAATTTTAATTTCAAAATCTTTTTCAATCAACTAACTAACTTTTTGTTTGTTTCTTATCTTTTTCAAAACCAACTAACTTCCTATCCATCTCTAATTTTCAAAAATACTTCTCTCTTTTTCAAAAATTCTTTTTAATTGTTTTAAATTTTAATTTTAATCTTATCTTATCTCTAATTTTTGAAAATTACTAACCTCTTTTTCAAAAATTATTTTCGAAATTTCTCTTCTCTTCTCTTATTCTATTTAATTAATTAATTACTAACACTTCTCTTCACCTCTCTTCATCTAAGAATCCAAACTTCTTATATCCCTTGTATTTGGATTCTTCCCCCCCTTTTCTCTGTCTACTAACAGAAAGGAATCTCTATACTGTGACATAGAGGATTCCTCTTTCTTTTCTTATTTTTTTCTCTTTCATATGAGCAGGAACAGGGAAAAAGGCACTCTTGTTGAAATTGATCCAGAACCTGAAAGGACTCTGAAGAGAAAATTAAGAGAAGCTAAATTACAACAATCCAGAAATAACCTTTCAGAAATTTTCGAACAAGAGAAGGAGATGGCAGCCGAAAATAATAATAATAATGCAAGGAGAATGCTTGGTGACTTCACAAAGCCAACGTCCAAGTTTGATGGAAGAAGCATCTCCATTCCTGCCATTGGAGCCAATAACTTTGAGCTGAAACCTCAGCTAATTGCCTTAATGCAACAAAACTGCAAGTTTTATGGGCTTCCATCTGAAGATCCTTATCAGTTTTTAACTGAGTTCTTGCAGATCTGTGAGACTGTAAAGACAAATGGAGTTGATCCTGAAGTCTACAGACTCATGCTTTTCCCTTTTGCTGTAAGAGACAGAGCTAGAATATGGTTGGATTCACAACCTAAGGATAGCCTGGACTCCTGGGATAATCTGGTCACTGCCTTCTTAGATAAATTCTTTCCTCCTCAAAAGCTGAGCAAGCTGAGAGTGGATGTTCAAACCTTCAAACAAAAAGATGGTGAATCCCTCTATGAAGCTTGGGAAAGATACAAGCAGCTGACCAAAAGATGTCCATCTGACATGTTTTCAGAATGGACCCTATTAGATATATTCTATTATGGTCTCTCTGAATTTTCGAAAATGTCATTGGACCATTCTGCAGGTGGATCTATTCACCTGAAGAAAACGCCTGAAGAGGCTCAAGAACTCATTGACATGGTTGCAAACAACCAATTCATGTATACCTCTGAGAGGAATTCCGTGAATAATGGGATACCTCAGAAGAAAGGAGTTCTTGAAATTGATGCTCTGAATGCCATATTGGCTCAGAATAAAGTGTTGACTCAACAGGTCAACATGATCTCTCAAAATCTGAATGGATTGCAACATGCATCCAACAGTACTAGAAAGGCAGCTTCTGAAGAAGCTTATGATCCTGAGAACCCTGCCATGGCAGAGGTTAATTACATGGGTGAACCATATGGAAACACCTATAATCCATCATGGAGAAATCATCCAAATTTCTCCTGGAAGGATCAACAAAAGCCTCAACAAGGCTTTAACAATGGTGGACGCAATAGGCTGAGCAATAGCAAGCCATATCCATCATCTTCTCAGCAACAGACAGAGAATTCTGAACAAAACACTTCTAATTTAGCCAATATAGTCTCTGATTTGTCAAAGGCCACTTTCAGTTTTATGAATGAAACAAGATCCTCCATTAGAAATTTGGAGGCACAAGTGGGCCAGCTGAGTAAGAAAGTCATTGAAACTCCTCCCAGTATTCTCCCAAGTAATACAGAAGAGAATCCAAAAGGAGAGTGCAAGGCCATTGATTTAGTCAATATGGCCGAATGCACAAGGGAGGAGGAGGACGAAAATCCTAGTGAGGAAGACCTCCTGGGACGTCCCTCAAGCAAGAAGGAGTTTCCTATTAAGGATCCAAAGGAATCTGAGGCTCATATAGAGACCATAGAGATTCCATTAAATCTCCTTCTGCCATTCATGAGCTCTGAAGACTATTCATCCTCTGAAGAGGATGAAGATGTGACTGGAGAGCAAATTGCTCAATACTTAGGAGCTATCATGAAGCTGAATGCCAAGTTGTTTGGTAATGAGACTTGGGAAAGTGAACCTCCCTTGCTCATTAGTGAACTAGATACTTGGATTCAGAAAACTCTACCTCAAAAGAAACAAGATCCTGGCAAGTTCCTAATACCTTGTACCATAGGCACCATGAGCTTTGAAAAAGCTCTATGTGATCTAGGGTCAGGGATAAATCTTATGCCACTCTCTGTAATGGAGAAGCTAGGGATCATTGAGGTACAACCTGCCTTGTTCACATTACAATTGGCAGATAAGTCATTGAGACAAGCTTATGGAATAGTAGAGAACGTGTTAGTAAAGGTTGAAGGCCTTTACATCCCTGCTGATTTCATAATCTTAGACACTAGGAAGGAAGAGGATGATTGCATCATCCTTGGAAGACCTTTTCTAGCCACAGCAGAAGCTGTGATAGATGTCAACAGAGGTGAGTTAGTCCTTCAATTGAATGGGGACTACCTTGTGTTTAAGGCACATGGCCTTCCCTCTGTGACAAAAGAGAGTAAGCATGAAGAGCTTCTCTCAGTTCAGAGTCAAGAAGAGCCCACACAGTCAAACTCTAAGTTTGGTGTTGTGAGGCCACAACCAAACTCTAAGTTTGGTGTTAAGACCCCATGTCCAAACTCTAAGTTTGGTGTTGGGACTACACTAACATTGACCTGATCACCTTGTGGCTCCATGAGAGCCACTGTCAAGCTATTGACATTAAAGAAGCGCTTGTTGGGAGGCAACCCAATTTTAATTATCTAATTTTTATTTTATTGTTATTTTGTGTTTTATTAGGTACATGATCATGAGGAGTCACGAAAAAAATCATAAAAATTAAAAACAGAGTCAAAAACAGAAGAAAAATATTTTTCACCTTGGAGGACGCACAGGCTGGCGTTCAACACCAGTAAGATGCATCTGGCCGGCGTTCAACGCCAGAACAGAGCACCATTCTGGCACTGAACGCCAGAAACAAGCAACATTCTGGCGCTGAACGCCAGGAATGTGCCCAGAGAAGAAAAGCTGGCGCTAAACGCCAGTAACAAGCATGAAACTGGCGTTCAACGCCAGAAACATGCTTTACATGGGCGTTGAACGCCCAGAACGTGCACCAATGGGCGTTTAAACGCCAGAATGGTGTGCAAAGGCATTTTACATGCCTATTTGGTGCAGGGATGGAATTCCTTGACACCTCAGGATCCTGTGGATCCCACAGAATCACCTCAGGATCTGTGGACCCCACAGGATCCCCACCTACCATATTCCCTAATTACACTCTCCTAATCCTAATCACAATTTCCTACTCCCCATGTCACACTTCCCAACACTCCTCACCAATCACCTCAATTCCTCTTCCCAATTGCCCCATTCACCACTCACATCAACCCACTCTTCCCCATAAACCCCACCTACCTTCATAAAATTCAAATTCAATTTCCCACCCATTCCCACCCAAAATGGCCGAACATACACCCTCCCCTCTCCCTATAAATACCCTTCCATTCTCCTTCATTTTCACACAACACAAACCCCTCTTCTCCCACTTAGCCGAACTTACCTCTCTCCCTCTCTACCATATTTCTTCTTCTTCTTCTTCTCTTCTTTCTTCTCTTGCTCGAGGGCGAGCAATATTTTAAGTTTGGTGTGGTAAAAGCATAAGCTTTTTGTTTTTCCATTACCATCAATGGCACCAAAGGTCGGAGTATCCTCTAGAAAAGGAAAAGGGAAGACAAAAGCTTCCACCTCCGAGTCATGGGAGATGGAAAGATTCATCTCTAAGAGCCATCAAGACCACTTCTATGATGTTGTGGCAAAGAAGAAGGTGATCCCCGAGGTCCCTTTCAAGCTCAAAAAGAATGAGTATCCGGAGATCCGACATGAGATCCAAAGAAGAGGTTGGGAAGTCTTAACCAACTCCATGCAACAAGTCAGAATCTTAATGGTTCAAGAGTTCTATGCCAATGCATGGATCACTAGGAACCATGATCAAAGTATGAACCCGAATCCAAAGAACTACCTCACAATGGTTCGGGGGAAATACTTAGATTTTAGTCCGGAAAATGTGAGGTTAGCATTTCACTTGCCCATGATGCAAGGAGATGAACGCCCCTACACTAGAAGGGTCAACTTTAATCAAAGGTTGGACCAAGTCCTAATGGACATATGTGTGGAAGGAGCCCAATGGAGAATAGACTCCAAAGGCAAGCCAGTTCAACTAAGAAGACTGGATCTCAAGCCTGTGGCTAGAGGATGGTTGGAGTTCATCCAACGCTCCATCATTCCTACTAGCAACCGATCTGAAGTTACTGTGGATCGGGCCATCATGATTCACAGCATCATGATTGGAGAGGAAGTAGAAGTTCATGAGGTCATCTCCAATGAACTCTACAAAATAGCCGACAAGCCCTCACCCATGGCACGGCTAGCCTTCCCTCACCTTATTTGCCATCTGTGTTACTCAGCCGGAGTTATCATAGAAGGAGATATCCCCATTGAAGAGGATAAGCCCATCACCAAGAAGAGGATGGAGCAAGCAAGAGAGACCATGCACGGTTCTCAAGAGATGCATGAGGAAGCTCATCATCAAGAAATCCCTGAGATGCCTCAAAGGATGCACTTTCCTCCCAACAACTATTGGGAGCAACTCAACACCTCCTTAGAAGATTTGAGCCACAATGTGGAACAATTAAGGGTGGAACATCATGAGCACTCCATCATTCTCCAAGAAATAAGAGAAGATCAAAGAACAATGAGGGAGGAGCAACAAAGGCAAGGAAGGGACATAGAAGAGCTTAAGGACATTGTTGGTCCTTCAAGAAGAAGACACCACTAAAGGTGGATTCATTCCTTGTTCTTTATTTCTTTTTGTTTTCGGTTTTTAATGTTGTGTTTATCTATGTTTTGTGTCTCTACTTCATGATCACTAGTATGTAACCATGCCTTAAAGCTATGAATAAAATCCATTAGTCCTTCACCTCTCTTAAATGAAAAATGTTTTAATTCAAAAGAACAAGAAGTACATGAATTTCGAATTTATCCTTGAATTTAATTTAATTATATTGATGTGGTGACAATACTTTTTGTTTTCTGAATGAATGATTGAACAGTGCATATGTCTTTTAATCTTGTTGTTTATGAGTGTTAAAAATTGTTGGCTCTTGAAAGAATGATGAACAAAGAGAAATGTTATTGATGATCTGAAAAAATCATGAAATTGATTCTTGAAGCAAGAAAAAGCAGTGAAAAAGAAAGCTTGTGCGAAAAAAAAATTGGCGAAAAAAAATAGAAAGAAAAAGAAAAAGCAAGCAGAAAAAGCCAATAGCCCTTAAAACCAAAAGGCAAGGGTAAAAAGGGTCCAAGGCTTTGAGCATCAATGGATAGGAGGGCCCAAGGAAATTAAATCCAGGCATAAGCGGCTAAATCAAGCCGTCCCTAACCATGTGCTTGTGTCATGAAGGTCCAAGTGAAAAACTTGAGACTGAGTGGTTAAAGTCGTGATCCAAAGCAAAAAGAGTGTGCTTAAGAGCTCTGGACACCACTAACTGGGGACTTTAGCAAAGCTAAGTCACAATCTGAAAAGGTTCACCCAGTTATGTGTCTGTGGCATTTATGTATCCGGTGGTAATACTGGAAAACAAAGTGCTTAGGGCCACGGCCAAGACTCATAAGTAGCTGTGTTCAAGAATCAACATGCTTAACTAGGAAAGTCAATAACACTATCCAAAATTCTAAGTTCGCAGAGACGCCAATCACTCTGAACTTCAAAGGAAAAAGTGAGATGCCAAAACTGTTCAGAGGCAAAAAGCTACAAGTCCCGCTCATCTAATTATAATTAATATTCATTGATAATTCAAAATTTATAGTATATTCTCTTCTTTTATCCTATTTGATTTTAAGTTGCTTGGGGACAAGCAACAATTTAAGTTTGGTGTTGTGATGAGCGGATAATTTATACGCTTTTTGGCATTGTTTTTAGATAGTTTTTAGTAAGTTTGAGCTACTTTTAGGGATGTTTTCATTAGTTTTTATGTTAAATTCACATTTCTGGACTTTACTATGAGTTTGTGTGTTTTTCTGTGATTTCAGGTAAATTCTGGCTGAAATTGAGGGACTTGAGCAAAACTCTGAAAAAGGCTGACAAAAGGACTGCTGATGCTGTTGGAATCTGACCTCCCTGCACTCGAAATGGATTTTCTGGAGCTACAGAACTCCAATTGGCGCGCTCTCAACGGCGTTGGAAAGTAGACATCTAGAGCTTTCCAGCAATATATAATAGTCCATACTTCATGCGGAAATTGACGACGTAACTTGTCGTTGAACGCCAAGTACATGCTACTGTCTGGAGTTAAACGCCAGAAAAACGTCATGATCCGGAGTTGAACGCCCAAAACACGTTATAACTTGGAGTTCAACTCC
This sequence comes from Arachis hypogaea, assembly GCF_003086295.3. Taxonomy (NCBI): domain Eukaryota; kingdom Viridiplantae; phylum Streptophyta; class Magnoliopsida; order Fabales; family Fabaceae; genus Arachis; species Arachis hypogaea. The sequence goes on along the minus strand of NC_092038.1, from coordinate 91,444,477 downwards.
AAGAGAAGCCTCAGCTCGTGGATAGATCAAGCTCAGCCCAAACATACACCAAGTGGGCCCCGGAAGTGGATTTATGCATCAATTACTTACTCATGTAAACCCTAGGAGCTAGTTTATTATAAATAGAACTTTTTACTATCATATTATCATCCTGGATTGTATTTTGAATCCTGTGATCACGTTTTGGGGGCTGGCCATTCGGCCATGCCTGAACCTTTTACTTATGTATTTTCAACAGTGGAGTTTCTGCACACCATAGATTAAGGGTGTGGAGCTCTGCTGTACCTCAAGTTTCAATACAATTATTATTACTTTCTATTCAATTCTCTTCTATTCTTATTCCAAGATATACGCTACACTTAACTTTGATTAATGTGATGATCCGTGACACTCATCATCATTCTCACCTATGAACGCGTGTGACTGACAACCACTTCCGTTCTACTCTTGGCCGGGCGCATATCTCTTAGATTCCCCAACAGAATCTTCGTGGTATAAGCTAGATAGATGGCGGCATTCATGAGGACCCGGAAAGTCTAAACCTTGTCTGTGGTATTCCGAGTAGGATTCTGGGATTGAATGACTGTGACGAGCTTCAAACTCCTGAAGGCTGGGCATGATGACAAGCACAAAAGAATCAAGGGATTCTATTCCAACCTGATTGAGAACCGACAGATGATTAGCCGTGCTGTGACAGAGCATAGGAACGTTTTCACTGAGAGGATGGGATGTAACCATTGACAACGGTGATGCCCTACATACAGCTTGCCATGGAAAGGAGTAGGAAGGATTGGATGACTGTAATAGGAAAGTAGAGATTCAAGAGGAGCATAGCATCTCCATACACTTATCTGAAATTCCCACTATTAATTTACATAAGTATTTCTATCCCTTTTATTTTCCTTTTACTATTAATTTTCGAAACCCAAAACTATTTAATCTGCCTAACTGAGATTTACAAGATGACCATAGCTTGCTTCATACCAACAATCTCTGTGGGATCGACCCTTACTCACGTAAGGTATTACTTGGATGACCCAGTACACTTGCTGGATAAGTTGAACGGAGTTGTGAACTATGGTATTGGCATCATGTTTTTGGCGCCATTACTAGGGAATGAAAAGCAATGAATTTTGCAAAATGGAATAACAATTGAATCACAATTTCATCCACCAGAGTATAAGGCCATAACTTTACTTGGTGTGGCCGAACCTAGAGAGGAGGAGAAGGACATGAATCCCAATGAGGAAGACCTCATGGGACGTCCTCTGGAGAAAAAGGAGTTCCTATTTGAGGAACCTAAGGAATCTGAGGCTCATATAGAGACCATAGAGATTCCATTGAACCTACTTCTGCCATTCATGAGCTCTGATGAGTATTCCTCCTCTGAAGAAGATGAAGATATTACTGAAGAGCAAGTTGCCAAGTACCTTGGAGCAATCATGAAGCTGAATGCCAAGTTATTTGGTAATGAGACTTGGGTGGATGAATCCCCTTTGCTCACTAATGAACTGAATGACTTGGTTAGGCAGACATTACCTCAAAAGAAATAGGATCCTGGTAAATTCTTAATTCCCTGTACCATAGGCACCATGACCTTTGAGAAGGCTCTGTGTGATCTGGGGTCAGGCATAAACTTAATGCCACTCTCTGTAATGGGGAAAATGGGAATCTTTAAGGTACATGCTACCAAATTCTCATTAGAGATGGCAGAGAAATCCATGAAAAAGGCTTATGGATAGGTAGAGGACGTGATAGTAAAGATCAAAGGCCTTTACATCCCTGCTGATTTCATAATCCTAGACACTGGGAAGGATGAGGATGAATCCATCATCCTTAGAAGACCCTTCTTAGCCACAACAAAAGCTGTGATTGATGTGGACAGAGGAGAGTTGATCCTTCAATTGAATGAGGACTACCTTGTGTTTAAAACTCAAGGATCTCCCTCTGTAACCATGGAGAGGAAGCAAGAAAAGCTTCTCTCAATGCAAAGTCAAACAAAGCCCCCACAGTCAAACTCTAAGTTTGGTGTTGGGAGGCCACAATTAAACTCAAAATTTGGTGTTAAACCCCCAAATTCAAACTCTAAGTTTGGTGTTGGGAGGTCCCAACAATGCTCTGAATATCTGTGAGGCTCCATTAGAGCCCACTATCAAGCTATTGACATTAAAGAAGCGCTTGTAAGGAGGCAACGCAATTTTTATTTATCTATGTTATTTCTTTTGTTTTAGGTTGATGATCATGTAGAGTCAGAAAAACTACTGCAAAATTATAGAAAAATAAAAAATAGCATTAAAAATAGCACACCCTAGAGGAGAAACTTACTGGCGTTTAAACGCCAGTAAGGGTAGCAGAATAGGCGTTTAACGCCCAGTTTGGCACCATTCTGGGCATTAAATGCCAGAAAGAAGCACCAGACTGGCATTAAACACCAGAAAGAAGCAACAAACTAGCATTAAACGCTAGAAACAGGTTGCAGCTTGGCGTTTAAAGCCATGAAAGGAATGAAAGTTGGCGTTTAACGTCAAAAACAAGCAGCAGTCTGGCGTTAAACGCCAAAATTGCACAATAGGGTCATTTTGCATGCCTAAATAGAGCAGGGATGAAAAGTTCTTGACCCCTCAAGATCTGTGGACCCCATAGGATCCTCACCTACCCCACCTCTCTCTCTATCTCCCTCCATCTTCTCCAATTTCTTCTTCTTCCCCTTCTTTCTTTCTTCTTTTGCTCGAGGACAAGCAAACTTTTTAAGTTTGGTGTGGTAAAAGCATTGCTTTTTGTTTTTCCATAACCATTTATGGCACCTAAGGCCGGAGAAACCTCTAGAAAGAGAAAGAAAAGGCAAAAGCTTCCACCTCCGAGTCATGAGAGATGGAAAGATTCATCTCAAAGGTCCATCAAGACCACTTCTATGAAGTTGAGGCCAAGAAAAAGGTGATCCCTATGCAATTCAGCTGGAATTGTCATAGAGGAAGACATCCTCATTGAAGAGGACAAGCCCATCACTAAGAAAAGGATGGAGAAAACAAGAGAGCCCACTCATGGACCTCAACAAGAGCATGAGGATTTCCCTCATCAAGAAATCCCTGAGATGCCTCAAGGGATACATTTTCCTCCACACAACTATTAGGAGCAACTAAGGATAGGAGCACCAAAAGCACTAAGGATGGAGCAACAAAGGCAAGGAAGAGACATTGAGGAGCTCAAGCATTCCATAGGATCTTCAAGAGGAAGAACTAGCCGCCATGACTAAGGTGGACCGGTTCTTTAATTTCCTTGTACTTATTTTTTTCTGTTTTTCGATATTTTTGCTTTATGTGCTATCTATGTTTGTGTCTTCATTACATGATCATTAGTGTTTAGTGTCTATGCCTTAAAGCTATGAATAATTCCATGAATCCTTCACCTCTCTTAAATGAAAAATGTGCCTTATTACAAAAGAACAAGAAGTACTTAGATTTCAAATTTTATCTTGAAATTAGTTTAATTATTTTGATGTGGTGGCAATACTTTTTTGTCTCTGAATGAATGCTTGAACAGTGCATATTTTTTATAGTGAAGTTTATGAATGTTAAAATTGTTGGCTCTTGAAAGAATGATGAACAAAGAGAAATGTTATTGATAATCTGAAAAAATCATGAAATTGATTCTTGAAGCAAGAAAAAGCAGTGAATAAGAAAGCTTGCGAAAAAAAAGTGGCAAAAATTAAAAGAAAAAGAAAGAAAAAGAAAAAGCAAGCAGAAAAAGCCAATAGCACTTAAAACCAAAAGGCAAGGGTAAAAAGAATCTAAGGCTTTGAGCATTAATAGATAGGAGGGCCCAAGGAAATAAAATCCAGGCCTAAGTGGCTAAATCAAGCTGTCCCTAACCATGTGCTTATGTCATGAAGGTCCAAGTGAAAAGCTTGAGACTGAGTGGTTAAAGTCGTGATCCAAAGCAAAAGAGTGTGCTTAAGAACTCTGGACACCTCTAACTGGGGACTTTAACAAAGCTGAGTCACAATCTGAAAAGGTTCACCCAGTTTTGTGTCTGTGGCATTTATGTATCCAGTGGTAATACTGTAAATAAAGTGCTTAGGGCCACGGCCAAGACTCATATAGTAGTTGTGTTCAAGAATCAACATACTGAACTAGGAGAATCAATAACATTATCCAAAATTCCTAGTTCCTATAGATGCCAATCATTCTGAATTTCAAAGGATAAAGTGAGATGCCAAAACTGTTCAGAAGCAAAAAGCTACTAGCTCCGCTCATCTAATTGAGACTAAGTTTCATTGACATTGTGGGATTGATAAATCCCATTTGTAGGGTTTATCTTGTATTGATTTTAGGAGATTTTAATAACTTTTACCCACATTTATTCAATAAAATAGCATGGTTTCATGATTGTCCCCCAATTTGTGCTTAAGTGAGAAAACATGCTTTCTAGACCTTAAATTATTTAATTTTAATTCACCTTTGATTCCACTAGATGCCTTGATGTGTTTGTTAAGTGATTTCAGATTGAAAAGGCTAGGAATGGATCAAAGGAGTGAAGAGGAAAGCATGCAAAGTGGAGAAATCATGAAAAGCCAAAGAATTGAACTTGTCCATGGACGCGCGCGTGCACCAGGCGCTTATGCGCACCTTGCGAAATGGCCCATGGACGCGTACGCGTGCTGTGCGCGTACTCATCGATGCTGATACTTAATTTTTAAGTGAATTCACACCCAACAAATTCTGAGGAGTTGTGGGGCCCAGTCCCAACCAATTTTGGTGCCTAAACTGCTATTTAAAGCCAAGGATTGAAGAGCAAAGGGACTTTCAATCATTCACACTCATTAGGATTAGTTTAGAGTGAGTTTTAGAGAGAGAAGCTCTCACTTCTCTCTAGGATTAGGATTAGGATTAGGCTTAGTTCTTAGATCTAGCGTTTAGTTCATATCTTCTTCCACTTCTTCTTCTCAATTCCTTGTTGTTACATTCATCATTCTTCTATTCTTTTGTTGTAATTTCCTTTATGTTGTTCTTATACTTTGTTGTAGATCTAGTATTGTTCCTTCCATTTTCTTTCAATTCAATTCAAGGTAATTCATAATAATTGTGTTTCTTTTGATTGTTGTTGTTAATTCCTTTCAATAATTGTTGTTAGATTTCATTCTTGTTGTAGATTTCATGTGCTTTCCTTCTATGCCTCTTATGTGTTTGATAAAATGCTTCTTTTGGTTTTAGTATAGATTTTGTTCCTCTTGGCCTAGGTAGAGTAATTAGTGACTCTTGAGTTATCTAATTCCTTTGTTGATTGATAATTAGAAGTTGCTAATTGATTTGAATGCCTCTAAAGCTAGTCTTTCCTTTAGGAGTTGATTAGGACTTGAGGAATCAAATTGATTCATCCACTTGACTTTCCTCCATGGTTAGAGGTTAACTAAGTGGTAGCAATGAACAATTTGTGGTCACAATTGAGGAGAATAACTAGGATAGGACTTCTAGTTCTCATATCTTGCTAAGAGCTTTGTTAGTTGTTAGTTTATTTTCTTTGCCATTTATATTTCTTGTCTAAAATCTCAAAAACCCCAAAATAACTCATAACCAATAACAAGACACTTTATTGTAATTCCTAGGGAGGTCGTCCGACCGATCAGTGATTTTGGGTGACAAGTTTCTAATTCCAACACTTTTGCATTTCATTTTAGGTTTTTAGGATTTTTGTTGCATTTTCTTAAATTTTGCATATGTATACACAATAAGCTTAGTCAAAATAATGAAAATTTTCAAGGATTTTTATCTATAGGGCACCAATTGATTTGAGTGAAAACTTTTCATAGAACTTGCTTGAATTACATATATTGTGGATCATGTTTTTGAGCTAAGAACACAAGCAAGTGAGTTTTGAGCCTAATGGTGTGGTTACATCTTATAACCACTTATTTTTCCTTCTTGTGTGCATTATTCTCTTTCCATGATTGTAATCTTTGATTTGTTTGATTCTTCATGTCCATTACTTTGTGTATTCATGCATTTATATGATTGAGGCCATCATTTCATAAGCTCACTTACCCAAATAGCCTTACCTTTGATCTTCCATTGTTAGCCAATTTGAGCCTACAATTAACCCACTTTGTTCTTTAATTTAGCACATTACAAGCCTTAAAGCGAAAAATAATAAATGTCCTTAATTTGGATGTTTGATTAGCTTAGACTAGTGTGTGTGAGTAACATTCAAGTGTGGGAAACTTGGGATATTGGTTGGGAAAAGGGTGTATTTTGTATTTTGTTAAAAATGTTGGAAATTGGATACATACTCATGTATTGATAAAATGTATAGACCTTATGCATTGATATTCTTGTATGTAGCTTGAAAGAAAGAAAAAAATGAGAAAAACAAAAGAAAAAGAAAAAGAAAAAAATAATAAATGTGAAAAAAGAAGAGAAAAGAAAAAAAAAAGAAAAATAATAGAAAAAGGAAGAAAAAGAAGAAAAAAAACAATAAAAGGGGACAAAATGCCCCAAAGTGAAGTCCAATAAGAGTCGATGCATAAGTGTTGTGAAATGAAAAAGAAAATGCATGAGTATGTGAAAAAATGAAAAATGGGTAGTTAGGTTAGAACTTAATTGTATAGGATATCATAGGTTAGGTGGGAAGTTTAAGCTTATCAAAGATTCAAATTCCAAGCTCACTTAACCATATATGCATCCTTACCTTGACCCTAGCCCCATTACAACCTATGAAAAGACCTCATGATATATGTATGCATGCATGAAATATTTGTTGATTGTTAGAAGAAAAATAAATCTTAGAAAGCATGAAATAGAGGAGAATTAAGAGAATCAACCCTAAACACTTGAGCGAATAGAGTGCAAACACATCCGGTGAGGGTTCGATTGCTCAATTACATGTTTCCACCTATAAGTGTCACTTTTCATCCAAGTTTGTAAAAATATTTAATAACTCAATTCAATTGTGGATTAGACTTGCTAGTCCTTTAGCCCTTGTGCATATATGCTTCTTGGGAATTGATTTATTTTGACCAAGCAATTACATTCATTTAGATAGTTACATATAGGTAGAGTGCATTTAGTTAGTTTCCTTTGAATAAATGCCATACCTTTACTTCATTCTTAGTTTAAGCATGAGGACATGCTTGGTTTAAGTGTTGGGAAGGTTGATAAACCCCATTTGTAGGGTTTATCTTGTATTGATTTTAGGAGATTTTAATACCTTTTACCCACATTTATTCAATAAAATAGTATGGTTTCATGATTGTCTCCCAATTTGTGCTTAAGTGAGAAAACATGCTTTCTAGACCTTAAATTAGTTAATTTTAATTCACCTTTGATTCCACTAGATACCTTGATGTGTTTGCTAAGTAATTTCAGATTGAAAAGGCTAGGAATAGATCAAAGGAGTGAAGAGGAAAGCATGCAAAGTGGATAAATCATGAAAAGCCAAAGAATTGAACTCGCCCATGGACGCGCGCGCGCGCACCAGGCACTTACGTGCACCTTGCGAAATGGCCCATGGACGCGTACGCGTGCTGTGCATGTATGCGTCGTTGCTGATACTTAATTTTTAAGTGAATTCGCACCCAACAAATTCTGAGGAGTTGTGGGGCCCAATCCCAACCAACTTTGGTGCCTAAACTGCTATTTAAAGCCAAGGATTGAAGAGTAAAGGGACTTTCAATCATTCACACTCATTAGGATTAGTTTAGAGTAAGTTTTAGAGAGAGAAGCTCACACTTTCTCTAGGATTAGGATTAGGATTAGGCTTAATTCTTAGATCTAGGGTTTAGTTCATATCTTCTTCCACTTCTTCTCAATTCCTTGTTGTTACATTCATCATTCTTCTATTCTTTTGTTGTAATTTCCTTTATGTTGTTCTTATACTTTGTGGTAGATCTACTATTGTTCCTTCCATTTTCTTTTAATTCAATTCAAGGTAATTCATAATAATTGTGTTTCTTTTGATTGTTGTTGTTAATTCCTTTCAATAATTGTTGTTAGATTTCATTCTTGTTGTAGATTTCATGTGCTTTCCTTCTATGCCTCTTATGTGTTTGATAAAATGCTTCTTTTGGTTTTAGTGTAGATTTTGTTCCTCTTGGCCTAGGTAGAGTAATTAGTGACTCTTGAGTTATCTAATTCCTTTGTTGATTGATAATTAGAAGTTGCTAATTGATTTGAATACCTCTAAAGCTAGTCTTTCCTTTAGGAGTTGATTAGGACTTGAGGAATCAAATTGATTCATCCACTTGACTTTCCTCCATGGTTAGAGGTTAACTAAGTGGTAGCAATGAACAATTTGTGGTCACAATTGAGGAGGATAACTAGGATAAGACTTCTAGTTCTTATATCTTGCCAAGAGCTTTGTTATTGTTAGTTTATTTTCTTTGCCATTTATATTTCTTGTCTAAAATCTCAAAAAACCCCAAATATAACTCACAACCAATAACAAGACACTTTATTGTAATTCCTAGGGTGAACGACCCGAGGTTTAATACTTCGGTTTATAGATTTTAGGGGTTTGTTACTTGTGACAAACAAATTTTTGAATGAAAGGATTAGTGTTGATTTAGAAACTATAATTGCAACGAGATTTCATTCGTAAAATTCTAAACCATCAAAAATCCAATCATTAGGGATTCATTGTATGTTCTCTTCTTTTTATTCTATTTTGTTCTCAGTTGCTTGGGGACAAGCAACAATTTAAGTTTGGTGTTGTGATGAGCGGATAATTTATACGCTTTTTTGGCATTGTTTTTACATAGTTTTTAGTATGATCTAGCTAGTTTTTAGTATATTTTTGTTAGTTTTTAAGCAAAATTCACATTTCTGGACTTTACTATGAGTTTGTGTGTTTTTCTGTGATTTCAGGTATTTTCTGGCTGAAATTGAGGGACCTGAGCAAAAATCTGATTCAGAGGCTGAAAAAGGACTGTTGATGCTATTGGATTCTGACCTCCCTGCACTCGAAATGAAATTTTTGGAGCTACAAAAACCCAAATGGAACGCTCTCAATTGCGTTAGAAAGTAGACATTCAGGGCTTTCCAGTAATAGATAATAGTTCATACTTTGCCCGAGTTTTGACGATGCAAACTAGCGTTCAAACACCAACTTCCTGCCCTATTCTGGTGTTAAATGCCAAAAACAGGTTACAAGCTAGAGTTAAACACGAAAAACAGGCTGCAAACTGGCGTTTAACTCTAAGAGAAGTCTCTACACGTGAAAGCTTCAATAGTTAGCCCAAGAACACACCAAGTGGGCCCCGGAAGTGGATTTCTGCATTATTTACTTATTTCTGTAAACCCTAGTAACTAGTCTAGTATAAATAGGACCTTTTACTATTGTATTATGCATGCTGGGATCTTTGGTCAGTTTTATGCTATCTTAGACATTGGTGGCTGGCCTCACGGCCATGCCTGGACCATCATCACTTATGTATTTTCAACGGTGGAGTTTCTACACACCATAGATTAAGGTGTGGAGCTCTGCTGTTCCTCGAGTATTAATGCAATTACTACTGTTTTCTATTCAATTTATGCTTATTCTTGTTCTAAGATATCCATTTGCACTCAAGAACATGATGAATGTGATGATTATGGGACGCTCATCACCATTCTCACTTATGAACGCGTGCCTGACAAACACTCCCATTCTACATGCAAATGAGCTTAAATGCATATCTCTTAGCCTTCTGGTTCATGATCAGAGTCTTCGTGGTATAAGCTAGAATCAATTGGCAGCATTCTTGAGATCCGGAAAGTCTATACCTTGTCTGTGGTATTCCGAGTAGGATCTGGGATGGGATGACTGTGACGAGCTTCAAACTCACGAATGTTGGGCATAGTGACAGACGCAAAAGGATCAATGGATCCTATTCCAACACAAGTGAGAACCGACAGATGATTAGCCGTGCGGTGACAGCGCATTTGGACCATTTTCACTGAGAGGACGAACGGTAGCCAATGACAACGGTGATCCCCCAACATACAGCTTGCCATAGAGAGGAGTATGAAGGATTGGATGAAGGCAGTAGGAAAGCAGAAATTCAGAAGGGATAACACATCTCCATACACTTATCTGAAATTCCCACCAATGAATTACATAAGTATCTCTATCTTTATTTTATGTTTATTTATTCTTTAATTATCAAAACTCCATAACCATTTGAATCCGCCTAACTGAGATTTACAATATGACCATAGCTTGCTTCAAGCCGACAATCTCCGTGGGATCGACCCTTACTCACGTAAGGTTTATTACTTGGACGACCCATTACACTTTCTGGTTAGTTGTGTGAAGTTGTGAAAAAGAGTTGAGATTACAACTGTGTGTACCAAGTTGGTGGCGCCATTGAGATCACAATTTCGTGCACCAATGAGTCTTTTCGGGATTTTAAGAACTATTACTTTAAAGTCCGAGCTGTCGAGGATGTCTGCCCTTTGTGTTGGCAAAAAGATATAGTAGCGACTAAATATTCTTGTGAGAGTTTGGATGAGGTTGAACAGGCCTTTGTGGGTGTCTTAGAGGAGCACTGGGGGGAACCTCCTCATTTGGACACTAAGAGGTTTCTAGGAGATCCTTCCCTCCTCCATGCTGAACTTGGTATCATCCGACTTCTTCCTAATTATTTTAATTGTCTTTTCTGATCTTGTCTAATACTTTTTCTGGTTTCTTTCCAGAGATGGTTAAATCTTCTAATTCTATGAAGGCTTTTTGTAGGGCTAAGAAGGCGACGATTGCACAAAACTTGACGGTGAAGACCTCGGGAAAAGGGTCTTCTCAGGTGCCTCCGAAGAAGCTGGCTTCTGATTCTTCAGGCCTGAGGAAAATCATTCCGACACCACAAGTTTGAACGATTCCTTCTGACCCTATTCAACCGACCTCTGGTGGTGCCTCATCTCCTACTGCCGCTGGTCCTCCTCCGAAGCGGCAAAAAACTATTGGTACTTATGATCTAAATAATAAGGATTTTGACAGTGTGGGTTTTACCACTGAACTGATTGCTCCTCATAGGAGGATTCCTTTGGATGATGTGTCGATTCTTCATCACCTCGATTTGTTGCGAGCAGCAGTATTCAAATTGCCAATATTCGGGCGGCCTTATCCCGGGTTATTAGGGAGTCCCCTGTTCATACTACTAGGGCTTTTATGGAGGAATCCAAAGCTGATTTTGATAGAATTAAGGGTTTGAAGGTTGAGCTGGATGCTAGGGTGGCTAAGTTGGAGTTGGATTTGGAGAAGGAGAAATCTCGAGCTACTACTGCTGAGGCACCTGCCAATTTAGCTGAGGAGATGGCCAAGAAGTCCAAAGAGAGCTACATCCGCACATATACCGAGTTGTTAGAGACTAGGGAGAGACTTTTGTCCGCCCAAGCTGATTATGCCGAGCTCTAAGGTCATCTGGTGGACAGTGTGATCGATGCATATGAAAACTTGAGAGCCCAGGTCCGGGTTCATGCCCCTGAGCTTGACCTTAACTTATGCAGCCTGGACAATGTAGTGGAGGACGACAAGATCGTGCATGCCCCAGATGATGAAGATGAGGGTCCTCCTCCTGCGCCACCAGCCAAGGCTTCTGCAGCTTCAGCCTCTTCAACTCCTTCTGCCGAGATGGCTCCTACTGGGTCCGATCCTGATGTGGAAATACTGAATGGCCTAGATGGAGTTGTCAATGCCACCCTTCTTGCGACCAAACCTCCCTCTCCTAAGGATGCCGCTGCCGAAGCGACTTTGGATCCTTGATGACCCTTTTTTATCTTTATGTATTTGTGCAGTCTAACTTGTGGACTTTAGACTTTTCTTATGTTTTTGTAAGTCTCTTGTAGTTAACTCTTTTGACACTCGGTTGCTTCTTAGCAACTTTTGTTTTGAGAAACAAACACTTTAAACTCTTAGGCTGCTTTTTAGGTGGCCTTTGAGTCTTTAATGTTTTACTTTGATGTACGCATTTTGTTGATATGTTAATCATACCTTTGATGCTTGGAGGTTTACCTCTGCAATCTTTTGCAGATTTTATACAGGTTTAGTATTTCTCTGTCCGACCTCCTTTGAGTTGTAATGTGGGTTTTCTACCTTTTGCCTTTTGGATCATGCCTTGCTTTGAATTTGTGTTGTCTATCCTCTGCTTTGGCGAAGTGATTCTTGCGGCTTGGTGTCCCGGCTTTTAGTAACTTGTCTGACAACTTTTTAGTGTTCTATGGAACCTTTTTAGTTTGTTCGAACGACTTTTGTAGCCCTGTTTTGAGATCGCGTCTATTTTGAGCGGAGTGGTACCCTTCTTTGAGAATTTTTGAGCCTTAAGTTGTTTTTCAATCTTTCTGGCTTTTGCTTGTTGATGCACCACTATTTCGTGGTACATCTTGTGCTTAATTTAGGGGATTTAATCGCCTTTTACCCACATTTATTCAATAAAATAGCATGGTTTCATGATTGTCTCCTATATTGTGCTTAAGTGTGAAAACATGCTTTCAGGCCCTTAATTGGTTGATTTTAATTCACCTTTGATTCCACTAGATGCCTTGATGTGTTTGATTAGTGAATTCAGGTTGAAAAGGCTAGGGATGGATCAAAGGAACGAAGAGAAAAAGCATGCAAGTGGAGAACTCGTGGAAAAAAAATAAGGATTTGGGATGCTGAGATCGACGCGCACGCATGGAAAGTGACGTCGCAAGGTGATGCATATGCATACATGACATGTACGCGTGGATAGCAAAGTGTCAAACGACGGGTACGCGTGACTCATGCGTACGTGTCGATGCTCGCCCTTGACCCACTTAAAGTGAATCCGCTGGAGGCGATTTCTGGGCTTCCCAGGCCCAAATCCAACTCACTTCTGATGCTATTAAAGCCAAGGATTGAAAGGGAAGTCATCATCTAAGTCATAGTTTAGTTTTAGTTTAGTTTTAGAGTTAGTTTCTAGAGAGAGAAGCTCTCTCTTCTCTCTAGAATTAGGATTAGGATTAGGTTAATCTCTTCTCTTAGATCTAGGCTTAATTCATGCTTTGATTTACTTTTCCTCTATCTATTCTTGCTCCTCTGTCTTTCCTCTTTCTAATTTTGTACATTAATCCTTGTAATTCTTTACTTTTATGTTGATGCACTCTTGTTCTTCTATTTCTCTTTAATGCAATTCATGTTTTGATTTCTCTTATTGCTTAATTGTTTTGTTGTTGTTAGTTCTTTGCAATTAGTAGTGTTAGATCTTATTCTTGTTCTTGATTTACTATGCTTTCCTTTTATGCCTTCCAAGTATTTGACAAAATGCTTGGGAGGATGTTAGAGTAGAATTTTATGTTCTTGGCTTGGGAAGGTAACTTAGGAATTCTTAAGTTACTAATGTCCAAGTAATTGATGATTGGTAGCCGTTAACTCTAGTTCTCACTAATTGAATTGGTGGAGAGCTAGGACTTATGGACTTGGATTGATATAGCTCATTTGACTTTCCTTTACTACTAGTTAGAGGATGATTTAATGGGATTGATCCTTGCCAATTCTCATGTTGTGGTTAGTGATAAGGATAGAGATCCTTGACCACCAAACCTTGCCAAGACCTTTTTAGCTATTAGTTTATTTCATTGCCATTTACTTTTCTTGTTTCTTATCCAAAACCCCAAAATATACATGTCCATAACCAATAACAAGAACACTACCCTGCAATTCCTTTGAGAGACGACCCGAAGTTTAAATACTTCGGTTATTAGATTTATTAGGTGTTTGTTACTTGTGACAACCAAATTTTTATATGAAAGGATTATTGTTGGTTTAGAAACTATACTTGCAACGAGATTTCATTAGTGAAATTCTATACCATACAAAAAATTCATTCATCACTTGTTCTTGAGGTCGTCTTTGTCCTTTTAGGTCGAGCTCCTGACGTCGACTTATATGGCTTTTTGTTGTTCGGACTTTTTAGTCATATTCCAACAACTTTTTAGGTAGTGTTCCTAGGAGGAACCTTTTCTTTATAGTTTGTTTGGAAGACTTTTACCGCCGCTTGATTTGTGCTTTCGCTTTTTAAGTAGTGTACCTTTCAGCGAAGCACTTCTGGATTTTTTTGTCCTTTTTAGTGATTGTTTTATGTTGGTCCGACTTCTCTGTCGGCCTTCCCGAGTTATTTTTAGTAAGCCCACTTCTAGTTAGACCTCGTCAGGTCACTTTATATGGGTTACTTTTTATAACTCCTTGCATTAATCGAGCTTTAACGCTTCACCTTGCCGACCTCTTTATGATCGGTCGATGAATTTTGCTTTTAGCGTAAATTAATGCGCCTTGGTAGGAAACTTTTTAGAGAATTGATGACTTTTCATTCAAATAATAATGAAGAATAGAAAATAAAAATGTATACATGTGAGTGCCTACCTTCCTAGGTCAGGCAACTTTCTAGATCTCGGTCTGGCGCCTCATTAAAAAACCTTTTTTTAGGAAAAAGAGTTCGCCTTAACTTAAGATCTTTACTATTTTTTAGCTATAGTACCTTCTTAAGTTACAGGCATGCCATGACCTTGGTAGCTCCTGCCCTTCGAGGTCGGCCACCTTGTAGTAACCTTTCCCCAGTACATCTGTAACTCGGTATGGTCCCTTCTAGTTGGCTGCTAGCTTCCCTTCTCCTGACCGACTTGCTCCGATATCATTTCGGATTAATATGAGATCGTTGGTGGCAAAACTTTGCTGGACTACCTTCCGATTATACCTTAGTGTCATTCGACACTTTAAGGCTTCCTCTCTGATTCGAGCTCTTTCTCGGACTTCTGGAAGTAGGTTTAGCTCTTCCCTTTGATTTTGAAAGTTGGTGTCTTCGTTGCAAAGGATCACTCCGAGAGATCCTTCTTCTACTTCCAAAGAAATTATTGCCTCCATTCTGTAAGTGAGTCGGAATGGTGATTCTTCGGTGGTGGAGTGTGGCTTTGTCCGATACACCCATAGGACCTGCGGGAGCTCGTCTGCCCAAGCTCCCTTGGCGTCCTGTAATATCCATTTTAACCTAGCCAAAATGACTTTGTTGGCGGCTTTCGCCTGTCCATTGGCTTGAGGGTGCTCAACAGAGGTGAACTGGTGTTTGATTTTCAAATCGGCTACCAGGTTTCTAAAGCCTGTGTCGGTGAATTGAGTACCATTATTTGTGGTGATAGAGTATGGGACCCCAAACCTTGTGATAATATTTCTGTATAGAAATTTCCGACTTCTTTGGGAGGTGGCATTAGCTAATGGCTCTGCTTCAATCTACTTTGTGAAGTAGTCTATGCCTACAATGAGAAACTTGACTTGTCCGGACCCTTGGGGGAAATGTCTAAGGAGGTCGAGCCCCCACTTTGCGAATGGCCAAGATGACGTAACACAAATGAGCTCCTCATGTGGAGCTATGTGGAGGTTGGCATGCTTCTGGCATGGTGGCATTTCTTGACGAACTATGTTGCTTCCCTTTGCAAGGTCGGCCAGTAGAAGCCAGCTCGGAGTACCTTTTTGGCAAGAGCTCTTGCCCCAAGGTGATTGCCACACATGCCTCCATGGACATCCTCCAAGATGTCCCTTGTGGCTGAAGTCAGGACACATTTTAAGAGGGGCATTGATATCCCTCTCCTATATAGGATGTCATTCACTATGGTGTAGTATTGTGCTTCTTGTACTATCCTTTTTGCCTCTTTTTTATCCTTTTTGCACTCCTACCTCCTTAGCCAGCCTTAAACCAGCAGTAGTACCTCGTATTCAGCTTGGTTGTTTGAGGCAGAGAACTCAAACTTTAACGAGAGCTCAATTTAGGTCCCATGGTCATTCTCTATAATTACACCTGTGCCTCTCCCGATTTTGTTTGAGGAGCCATCTACATATAGGTTCCATTCTATAGGGATACCCGGGATGTCAGTGTATTCTGCGATGAAGTCGGCCAGTTACTGTGATTTAATAGCTGTCCAAGCTTCATATTTGAGGTCGAACTCAAATAACTTGATTGGCCATTGTAGGATTCTCCCAGTGATGAGGGAAAAACGATTCCACATAAACTTGCCGACAAGTGTACCGGGTCGCATCAAGTAGTAATTACTCACATGAGTGGGGTCGATCCCACAGGGATTGATGGATTGAGCAATTTTAGTTAGGTGACGAATTTAGTTAAGCAAACAGTTGATGATTTGAGTGAATTGTGATCAACAGAAGCTAAATTGTAGGAAAATAAAAGGGAGAGGGGAAATTGACAAAATCTAAAGTGCAGAAAATGTGAATTCAGCTGAAACTTAAAGTGCAAGTAATGTAAATGACTGAAACTTAGATTGCAAGAAATGTAAATGGCTGAAGCTTAAAGTGTAAGAAATCTAAATCACTGAAGCTAAACTACTGAGAAATGTAAATTGCTTGAAGAGTAAAAGGGATTTGGGTACTGAGATTCAGAATTCAACAAGAACATGGAAATTGAAGCAAATCAGAAAGCTATTTGATGAATGGACTCAATTCAGTAGCAAAACAGAAAGGAAAATTGCTTGAAGAAACAAACAGCAAAAAGACTTGATTCAATTATGAAATTCTTAAAGATAAATTGAAGATCGAAGAAGAGAAATAAGATTAGAAAGCAGATCTAGATCTCAATTGCTCTCTTGATCAAGAAGAAAGTAATTGCGGAAGAAATCAAAAGAGAAAACAGCAAATGAAACTTAGATCCAATCCTTAGAACAATTGAGATGAAGGGTGAAATATGATTCTCAGATTTAGAATCCACGAAGCTTTTCAAGCTCAATTCAAATTCCAAGAATAGATAGCAGAAGAAAAGAAAATGAAAACAGAAAGCTAGATCCAATTCCCAAAATCCCAAATTCAAAGATAAAATGAAAATTCCAAGTGAAAACTAAAAATGAAAAAAGGTCAAAGTGAAAGGTTCAAAAGTGAGCCAAACGGTCCTCTACAAATCAAATAAACTCCTATTTATACACTTTCTATTTTTAGTTTTCAGAATTTGTAGTGGGCTTTTCAAGTTGGTGAAGAAGTGGATCCAAGATGGCTTTTTAATTGAAAATTGGACCAAGGGCCACCTCCAGTGGAGCGCTCAGTTTGGTAAGGAAACGTAGCGCTACCATGCCTTCTATTTTCCTTGTGCCAAGCCTTCCAGTGTAGCGCTCGGTGAAGAGTTTTAACGTAGCGCTACACTTAGTGCATTTGTTTCCCTTTTCGAGCCATGGCCATCCCATTTTGGTAGCAATTTCCTCATGCCAATAGTGCTCAGTGAGGTGAACCAACGTAGTGCCCTTTCTATGCTTGTGTGCCCCTCTTCGAACCTTACTTGTTTCATTTTGGGAGCTTCCTTGTAATGTAGCGCGTAGCACTCCTTTATGTGCCTGGTTCCCATTTTGAACCTTGCTGGCTTCACTTGTGAATGTCACGCTTCACTTTTCTTCATAAGGAGGCCCGAAAAGGTTAAAAGAGTTAACATAGCGCTCTTGGTTTTGGGCGCTGGTGCCTTGTAGTTGAGCGCTCAATTTGAACACACAATGTAGCGCCCTTGGCCTTGTGTCTTGGTGCTCCCAACTAGTGTTCAATTTGTGAACGCTCTGCTCAATTAGTGAGCGCTATGCTTAGCCTTGGTTAAGTGCCACGCTTTTATATCATGGCCACGCTTTTGGTTGGGCACGCTTTCATGGTTCTTTCTTTTCTTCACCATTTCTTCACCTTCAAGCAACCAAACAAACATATCAAAGTATCACTAAATTCACAAGGTTTCTAAATCATTCATAAAATCAACTAATTCTAGCTTAAACCCTATGATTTTGTGTCAATTAATTGATGGTTGATTGATTTAACATAACCATGCACATTCACTCCAAATCACTTATAATGCTAGAAGGTGTATAAAACCTAATGAAACAAGTGAGAATCGCTTGAAAAGCTAGCATAAGATGATTTTTCATCACAACACCAAACTTAAATCTTGCTTATCCCCAAGCAAGCATTAAACATAAGAAGAAATGAACTGAAACAGAGAAATATACATGCCCTTATTTAGCAGATAATTGAACTTAGTTCATGGAGTTTTATGCAAACAAATGTAGCTCACTTATTCTTTGCTGATAGATAAGAAATGTTTCCTTAAAGGTTCACTAGAGTTGCTACTATAATGCCTTGCTTTTTGATTGATCCCTGTTAGCTTTTTCTTTCTTTCTTTGCTTAGAAAGCTTATCTCTTAATGAAAGCTTGGTGGCAAGTGTTGCAGCAGCCTTTTTGGCTCAATTTTGCTCAACACTACTTCACCACAAACACATGGCTCACAATTTCTTCCTAGGAACATTGATTTCTAGCATCTCTTTGGATCACTAAATGCTTTGTAACTAGGTTGCTCTTGATAGTGGACTTTCGGTTGGCAATCCCGGATTAGTTAATCCAAGTGG
Organism: Arachis hypogaea; assembly: GCF_003086295.3. Classification (NCBI taxonomy): domain Eukaryota; kingdom Viridiplantae; phylum Streptophyta; class Magnoliopsida; order Fabales; family Fabaceae; genus Arachis; species Arachis hypogaea. Next base: position 91,426,127 of record NC_092038.1, on the reverse strand, counting down.
CCAAATTTTAAAATACTCCTCAGAACCTAATTGTCCAAGCATATCCTAGTACAAGAGCACCACAGGCATATGTCCTAAGCTCTAAGTTGTAGGTGTCTTGCCTTATTGTTTGTTTCTTTGCCAATCCTTGGCTTTTCTCTTTCTTTTTCTTTCTCACTTTCCTTCATTTTACAGGGATGTTCATTTAATAAAAGGCTTTGTAGTAGCAACCTAATTCACACTTCAAGGAACATTTTATTATGCAGCTTTTATTATTGAGCTAATCATTAAGTCAAACAAGTACCACCACTGAATCTTCATTCTAATTCCTACAACATTGGACAATCACTTCCTGTTTCAAACATCTTTCTTTTATTGATGCAAACGGGAACAAAACATGAATTCAAGCAAGTGAATGACAACAGCCATTATGCAGATCCTAACAAGAACTCTATTAAAAAATGAAAGTGAAAACATGAAAGAATTGGAGGCATATCATGTTTCAGACATGCATCTTCCTTATTTAATTAAAAACCATGAAAGGAACTCTACCACCTCTAGTTTTTGTGCTCTATTCCTCTGCTGGATTCTCCTTTCTTCTTCTTCCTCTTCTTGCTTGCTTCTTGAGGGTCTTCAACAGGGCACCTACGATCCCAAATTTGGTCTATTTGACCCGAGATTCCAGCATTCTCTAATCCTTGCTATATCTGTACTATATTCCGATTGGTTCTTTCTCTCTGACGGTCCACCAGTTCTTGGCATTGCTCAAATGGCTTGATCTGTTGGTTCAATACTGGCATACTATGGACTAAATAATCCAACTTTGCTTGAGTGTCTATATCATACCCTATTCTATCTGCGTGCCTATGCTCTCCAATAGTATGATATATATTTTTCCATTGATAGAGATTTTGGGTGTACTCCCCATACTTGGCCTGTCGTAGGAACAATCCATTAACTGATTCTTGAACTTTTGTTGACTGTTCCCTTTGCCCCTTAAGAATTTTTGTCTGAAATTCTTTTTGTTGCTCCATCATTTGTCGCTGCCAGTTCTCTTGTTGCTCTATCATTTGTCGCTTCCAGTTTTCTTGTTGCTCTCGATCCTTTAGATACTGCTCCTATTTCCTCAAATATTGTTCTTGATGTTGCTCCTGTGCTCTCACGAATTGCTGAGACATTTTTTCAATGGCTCTCTGCATTTGACTTAAATCCAGTGCACTAGAAGCTTGCTCTCCCTCCACTTGTGGTCTTCTTCTTCTTCCTTGGGATCTTCCTTCCTCTTGATTGTCATCATCAGTAGCACCTTCCATGCTTCACCTTGTGATTCCCCTGCCTCCTTTTACCTTCTCTATATCTTCATCTTCAAAGAGTACCCCAGCCCTGTTGTACAGCCTCAGAATAGTGCTTGGATGACCAAGCCTACTTGATTTGCTTGTGTTCTCAGCCATCTCCTGAATGTTGTCTACTATGAGTTGTGAGAGGTTAATTTCTCCTTCCTTTAAGATGTAGTATGTCAGGACAGCTCGCTTGATTGTGACTTCTGAGGTGTTTGCAGTAGGGAATATAGATCTCCTCACTATTTCATACTACCCTTTGGCCTCAGGTATGAGATATATTCTTTTCAAATGGCTTGGAGTTCCCTCTGAGTCCCTTTTCCAGTCTCTGCCTTCAAAGCATAACCCATGTAATATCTCATCAGGGTTATTCTCACCCTGTAATTTTTCCTCAATGCTAAGCTCTCCATAGGTTATTACTCTCAACTGTCGGACCCTCATGACTGATGATGGACTAAAATCTACCTCAATACTCCTGACATAGCTCTTATAAGGGGGCTGTCCTTGCTTGTCATCACAATATTTGTGTAGAATTCTCTTATCATGATTGCACTGATGTCTGTGAGAGGGCCACACAAAAGTTCCCATTTTCTCTCTATGGTGATTTTTCCCATGATAGGATATTCCCCTTTACTCAGTCTAAACCCCATTTCCGGAATGGCATGCTTTGATTCCATGAGCCTATGATACCTTGATTCATGAAACTGAGACTTAAATCTCTTTGTATCATAGGTTGATGATTCGGCCACCACTGGTTCTTTTCCCTTTCTTCTCTTAGAACTTAATGAAGCCATGAATTCGAAAAGAATGGAGAAGAAGGGATGAACTTGGGTTAAGGCACGGTCTTGTTATAAAAGGGGATGGGAGATAAGTTGTTGTTGGGTATTTTGTGTTGTCCTTTGGGTAAATAGGGGCTGCTGTAACGTGTTTGGGATGAAGGTGTGAGTGAAGCAAAAGCAAATAGATGAGGAAGTCTTGTATGAGGAGAGAAGGGATATGTGATCTAAGAAGTGTCACCACCTATTTATAGTCAATGTATGAATCTTTGAAACAAACCCACAAGTGGGAAAGCTTTAGTTAAGCAAAATGAAGGGTGAAGATTGAGCAAAACATTGTATAAAGCTCATAGCATGAACGGCTAGCATGCAAAGATGAAGGAGGACAAGGATTGCTCCCCCATTGGATGCATGTGGTTTGGCCTCCAAGGCATTAATGCATGCATATTTTATTTCTAAGAGAGCACCATTCCCTGGGCACATGTGACTCTCTTTTCATCTTGTCATAACCGTGCATGCTCCATTTTGTCTTCTTCTCAATCTCCCTTGTACCTATACAATTAAATCATGACAATGGTAAGCTTTAAGGTTTGAATTACGGTGGTGTAGTGTCAAGTAATAAAGAAAAGCAAAATTCTATATGTTTCTTATTCATAAATAACCAATTGTACTCCTTAGATAGTGAACCAAAATTTGGTGAACACCAAACTTGTCCCCTGCTAAGTGATCCATATAAAATGCAAAAAGCATCCATCACAATTGGTACATTCATCATAAGGGACATTTTATTTTCTACGATTAACTCATAAAATGAAACAATGTATGGTTCATCCATTCATAAATTTGATCCTTTTGATCAAAAATGGTTTTTCTGAGATTCAATGCATATGTAAACACCAAACTTAATGTTTGCCTATATACTCCACCTGAATAAATAAGTATATATCCTAAGATGGCTTGAGAAGCTATTTTGGAGTGCCTTTAAGCACACCAAACTTAGGAATCAGACATATGCTTCACAATGATATGTGCAATTATCAAATCTGCTTGTAAGAACCCAAACATATGCTAGGAGAACCATTTATTGAAATTAAAACAAGGCAAGAATATTAAATCATGGGCTGCCTCCCATGGAGCACTCTTTTATTGTCATTAGCTTGACATTGACTCCTTATTAGGGTGGCTGATGATTGTGGTGCCTCAGTTTGTCTCCTCACACTGTAACCTTTCTTCTAGTGCCTTGATGTTCGATCTCTGTAAGCTCTAGTGAGAGTATCCTGTTGATAGTGTAGTAATCATCAGATTGTTGCTCTGTCCCCAACTGTTGGTAGATTAGTTGTACTTTATCTCCCTTTGAGAATCCTTCAGTTGGAATCTTTTTGTTTTTCTACCCTTTTTTAGCCTTTTTCTTGCTTTTCTTCCCTTTTTTTCGTGATTCTTCTGCTTTGACATTGGGCTGTATTTTGGGATCTATCTTCTTAGTGGCTAACACCTCACTTTCTTCTTGCTTTCTCTCATCATTCTGTACAGTCTCATTCTCCTTTTGTCCTGCTTTACTGCTTGTCTCTTGCTTTGGAGGGGAACTAATGAGTATCTCCTTGGATTCTTCTTTCCAATGCAAGTCTTCTCTGTCATCATTCATGCAATTTTCCTTTTTATCAGTGTGTTATTCTTCTGGAAAGACATTCAGAGTGATGCTCTCATCATGTACTCTTAGGGTCAATTCTCATTGTTCAACATCTATGATGGCCCTTGCTGTAGCTAAGAATGGTCTTCCCAAGATAATAGAGTCACTCCTTTCTTCTCCTAGGTCCAGGATTACAAAGTCTGTAGGGAATATAAACTTATCCACCTTGACTAAAAGGTTTCAATCACTCCTTTGGGAAGTACCACTGATTTATCCACAAGCTCCAACGACATCTGTGTAGGCCTTACTTCCTCTATACATAGCCTTCTCATCATAGAATAGGGTATTAGATTAATGCTTGCTCCTAAATCGCACAGGACCTTATCAATGGATATATTTCCAATGGTGCAAGGTAAGAAGAAGCTCCCAAGGTCCTTGAGTTTTGGTGGAAGCCCTTTTTGGATTACTGCACTATACTCTTCAGTGAGCATAATGGTTTCCTTCTCATGCCAGCTTCTCTTTTTGTTGATGAGCTCTTTCAAGATCTTGGTATATAGAGGCATCTGCTCTAATGCTTCAGCAAGTGGGATATTAATCTCCAGCTTCTTGAAGACCTCAAGGAACTTAGGGAATTGTTGATCCTTGAGTTCTTTTTGTAGTCTTTGAGGATATGGTAGAGGAGGTGTGTAGGTCTTCACCACCTTCCTTTGTTCTTGTGATGATTCCTCCATTACTTGCTTCCCTTTCCTTGAAGCTTGTGACTGCTCCTCTTTCTCTTTAAGCTTCTACTGATCTTGTTTGTCTTTTTCCTTGTTGATGGCTTCATCTTTTTCAGCTGGCCTTTTGTCATTGTCTATAAGCTTTTTGTTGGTTTTCTTGTCTTTCACCAAGGTTCTTCCACTTCTTAACTAGATGGCTTTGCATTCTTCTTTGGGGTTCGGAATGGTATCACTTGGGAGTGAGTTTGTTGGTCTCTCAATCACTGCTTGCTTAGACAATTGACCAATTTGTCTTTCTAGATTCTTCATTGAGGCTTCATGGTTCTTGCTGGTTAGCTCTTGGTACTTCATCATCCTTTCCATCATTATCTTCAAGTTGGAGATTCTTTGGGAGTCTTGAGGTGGTTGTGGTTGATTATGGGATGTTGAGGGTTGATGAAAAGTATTTTGGTTAGTTGATGGATTATTGGGTGGAGAGAAGTTGGAATTGGGGTAGTTGTTTTGTGGTTTTCTGTACTGGTTTTGGTTAGTTTGCTGATGGCTTTAGTGGTTTGTGTTTCTTGAGTTGTTTTGGTTTGAATTTCTTTGCCATGGTTGCTGGTTTTGATTTTGGTTGTCTCCCCATCTCAGATTTGGGAGGTTCCTCCAGGAAGAGTTGTAAGTGTCTCCATGAAAGTCATTTGATCCAGAACCTTGGTTGTGCACATATTGAACTTGTTCCTACTGCTGATCCTCTTGGTTTTTTTCATTTTGCACCCATGTGGTGATGGTTGACTTGTGTTCACTGCTGCAACTTGGAGGCCATCAATCCTCTTGGCCATCATCTCCATTTGCTGCTGGATTTGTTGGTGCATCACCTTGTTTTGAGCTAAAATAGTGTCCACACCTTCAAGCTCCAATACACCTTTCTTTTGAGCTGGTTGGCGTTGCCTCTGATGACCATAGAAGTATTGGTTGTTTGTTACAATGTCAATGAGATTTTGAGCCTCCTCAGCTGTCTTCATGAGTTGTACTGAGCCTCCAGCAGAGTAATCAAGTGCTTCTTGAGCTCTCAGTGTTAATCCTTCATAGAAGTTTTAGAGTCTATCCCATTCACTGAACATTTTTGACGGGCACTTCCTGATTAGAACTTTGTATCTCTCCCATGCCTCATACAATGACTCTCAATCCATCTGAGAGAATGTTTGGACCTCTATTTTGAGTCTGATGATCCTTTGGAGAGGATAGAACTTGGCTAAGAACTTGTTCACTAGATCTTCCCAATTGTTGATGCTATTTCTTGGAAATGACACCAACCATTGAGTAGCTTTATTTCTCAGGGAAAATGGAAACAACAGCAATTTGTAAATGTCAGGATGCACACCATTGGTTTTCACAGTGTCACATATCCTCAGAAAAGTGGATAAGCGTTGGTTTGGATCTTCAAGTGGGCCTCCTCCATAGGAACAATTATTTTGTACGAGAGTGATGAGTTGAGGATTCAATTCAAAATTGTTTGCATTGACATTGGGAGTGAGGATGCTACTCCCACAGTGCCTTGGATTAGGAAAAATGTAGGAGGCTAGAACCCTCCTTTGAGGCTGGCCATTGTTGTTAGCCACTCCCTCTGGTGGATTAGGAGCATTTCCTTTCATTTCTTGGTTCTCTTCCTCTGATTCCTCTCCACCAATAATTCCCTTTCCTCTGGATTCTCTTCTTATTCTTCGAAGAGTTCTTTCATTAATGTCACCAGAGGTGGCGAACTCTCTCCTTGCTTCTGTCATACAACCAAAACAACAAGAAAAACACAGAGCACTTTGTAGCTCGAGTACAGTGAGAGTTAGTAGAGACAATTTCTCAAATAGTTAGTGTGCTTATCAAAAATAAAGAAAAACAAAGAAAAAAAATGCTTAATCTAGACCAGCACCTTACTTAATCATTGTCAATCTAGATGAATCCCCGGCAACGGCGCCAAAAACTTGATGAGGGAAAAATGATTCCACACAAACTCACCGGCAAGTGTACTGGGTCGCATCAAGTAGTAATTACTCACATGAGTGAGGTCGATCCCATAGGGATTGATGGATTGAGTAATTTTAGTTAGGTGACGAATTTAGTTAAGCAAACAGTTGATGATTTGAGTGAATTGTGATCAACAGAAGCTAAATTGCAGGAAAATAAAAGGGAGAGGGGAAATTGACAGAATCTAAAGTGCAGAAAATGTAAATTGAGCCGAAACTTAAAGTGCAAGTAATTTAAATGACTAAAACTTAGATTGCAAGAAATGTAAATGGCTGAAGCTTAAAGTGCAAGAAATCTAAATCACTGAAGCTAAATTGCTGAGAAATGTAAATTACTTGAAGAGTAAAAGGGATTTGGGTGCTGGGATTTAGAATTCAACAAGAACATGGAAATTGAAGCAAATCAGAAAGCTATTTGATGAATGGACTCAATTCAGTAGCAAAACAGAAAGGAAAATTGCTTGAAGAAACAAACAGCAAGAAGACTTGATTCAATTATGAAATTCTTAAAGATAAATTGAAGATCGAAGAAGAGAAATGAGATTAGAAAGCAGATCTAGATCTCAATTGCTCTTTTGATCAAGAAGAAAATAATTGCAGAAGAAATCAAAAGAGAAAATAGCAAATGAAACTTAGATCCAATCCTTAGAACAATTTAGATGAAGGGTGAAAGATGATTCTCAGATTTAGAATCAATGAAGCTCTTCAAGCTCAATTCAAATTCAAAGAACAGATAGCAGAAGTTGTAGAAGAAAAGAAAATGAAAACAGAAAGCTAGATCCAATTCCCAAAATCCCAAATTCAAAGATAAAATGAAAATTCCAAGTGAAAACTAAAAATGAAAAAAAGGTCAAAGTGAAAGGTTCAAAAGTGAGCCAAAAGGTCCTCTACAAATCAAATAAACTCCTATTTATACACTTTCTATTTTTGGTTTTCAGAATTTGGAGTGGGCTTTTCAAGTTAGTGAAGAAGTGGATCCAAGATGGCTTTTTAATTGAAAATTGGACCAAGGGCCACCTCTAGTGGAGCGCTCAGTTTGGTAAGGAAACGTAGCGCTACCATGCCTTCTATTTTCCCTGTGCCAAGCCTTCCAGTGTAACACTCGGTGAAGAGTTTTAACGTAGCGCTACACTTAGTGCATTTGTTTCCCTTTTCGAGCCATGGCCATCCCATTTTGGTAGCAATTTCCTCATGCCAATAGTGCTCAGTGAGGTGGACCAACGTAGCGCCCTTTTTATGCGTGTGTGCCCCTCTTCGAACCTAACTTGTTTCATTTTGGGAGCTTCCTTGTAATGTAGTGCGTAGCACTCCTTTATGTGCCTGGTTCCCATTTCGAACCTTGCTGGCTTCACTTGTGAATGTCGCGCTTCACTTTTCTTCATAGGGAGGCCCAAAAAAGTTAAAAGAGTTAACATAGCGCTCTTGGTTTTGGGTGCTGGTGCCTTGTAGTTGAGCGCTCAGTTTAAACACACAACGTAGAGCCCTTGCCCTTGTGTCTTGGTGCTCCCAACTAGCGTTCAATTTGTGAATGCTCCGCTCAATTAGTGAGCGCTATGCTTGGCCTTGGTTAAGTGCCATGCTTTTATATCATGGCCATGCTTTTTGTTGGGTGCGCTTTCATGGTTCTTTATTTTCTTCACCATTTCTTCACCTTCAAGCAACGAAACAAACATATTAATGTATCACTAAATTCACAAGGTTTCTAAATCATTCATAAAATTAACTAATTCTAGCTTAAACCCTATGATTTTGTGTCAATTAATTGATGGTTGATTGATTTAACATAACCATGCACATTCACTCCAAATCACTTACTTATAATGCAAGAATGTGCATAAAACCTAATGAAACAAGTGAGAATTGCTTGAAAAGCTAGCATAAGATGACTTGTCATCACTCAGCTAAATCTATTTTCTATAAGATGCCTTTAATAGGCTGGTTGGTGTGTACTCTGATAGTATGAGTTTGGAAGTAAAGGCAAAGTCGTCGAGGAGTATGAGGGCATAGGAGAACTTTTCTATCCTTTGATAGTTTAGTTTAACCCCTTGCAGAGCCTTACTGATGAAGTAAATGGGTTGTTGCCCACTTTTGTGCTCTCTAACGAATGCCGATGCTATTGCCCAACTTCCTACAGCAAGGTATATTATGAGTTCTTCACCTTCCCGTGGTCGGGTAAGGATGGGTGGTTGCCCCAGAAATTTCTTGAAATCCTGGAAGGCTTGTTCGCATTTTGAAGTCCATTCAAACCTCTTTCCCTTCCTTAATGTTGCATAAAAGGGGAGAGATCTTATAGCTGATCCGGCTAGAAATCTAGATAGGGCTGCTAGTCTTCCGTTGAGCTGTTGTACCTCTTTGACACAGGTCGGACATTTCATGTTATGTATGGCTTGGCATTTATCTGGATTCGCCTCGATTCCTCTTTGGGTGAGCATGAAGCCCAAGAATTTTCCAGCTTCTACTACGAAGGTGCACTTTGCAGGGTTAAGTATCATATCATATTTTCTTATGGTGTCGAACATTTTGGTGAGGTCAGATAACAACAATTCCTCACTTTGTGTTTTTACCAGCATGTCATCTACATAAACCTCCATTAGCTTTTCGATGTGGTCGGCAAAGACTTTGTTCATCAATCTTTGTTATGTAGCTCCTGCGTTTTTGAGTCCAAACGGCATGACTATGTAGAAGAAATAGTGTTGATTTCCTCTCTTCTGGGGTTGCCTTTAAGGTTCAGACTTTCGTTGTAACAGCGTTGCGCAAGCTTTTGGTCTCCTTTCGTAGTGGTGATCCCTTTTAGAGTTGGGAATTTCATACACAGGTGTGGAGTGGAGACTACTGCGCAGAGTTGGTTCAAGGTTGTCCGACCTATTAGGGCATTATAAGCTGAGCTCACGTTGACTACGATGTAGTCTATGTTCAATGTCCTTGACCGAGTTCCTTTTCCAAAGGTTGTATGCAGTGAGATGTATCCTAGTGGTTGAATTGGGGTGTCTCTGAGTCCGAACAAGCTCTTCGAATATGCTCGGAGCTTCTTTTCTTGTAGGTCGAGTTTGTCGAAGGAGGCTTTGAACAAGATATCTGTGGCACTCCCTTGGTCTACCAACGTTCGGTGGAGATTACTGTTGGCGAGTACGACGGTAATGACCATGGAATCATCATGCCCGGGATGATGCCTGTTGCGTCTTCTTGGGTAAAGGTAATAGTGGGGAGGTCGGGTGACCTGTCCCCTTCTCTGACATGATATACTTCTTTAAAGTGTCTTTTGCGAGATGATTTAGAGATCCCTCCTCCTACGAATCCTCCATTTATCATATGAACATGTCTCTCAGGGGTGTGAGGTGGACGTTCAACTCGTCCGACCTCTTCATCCCTTCTTCTCTTTCTTGGTTCATCTGCTTTATTGGCTAAGAACCGATCAAGTCGCCCTTCTCGTGCCAACTTCTCTATGACATTCTTTAGGTTGAAGCACTCATTAGTAGAATGTCCGTAGATTCGGTGGTATTCACAATACTTTGTCCGACTTCCTCCTCTTTTGTGTTTTATCGGGTGAGGCGATGGGATCTTCTCAGTGTTGCATATTTCTCTGTAGACATCCAGATGAGACACCCGAAGAGGGGTATAGTTGTGGTATTTTCTAGGTTTCTCAATGGTTTGGTCTTCTTTCCTCCTGGATTTTTTATCCTTGTCGCAAGATGGGTCGGAGAATCCGGCTTTTGAACTATCTCCCAATCGGGAGTTCTCCTCCATGTTGATATATTTTTCTGCCTTTCTTGAACCTTGTTTAGAGTTGTTGGTTGTTTTTTGGATATTAAGTGGCTAAAAGGTCCTTCTCGCAGGCCATTGATGAGACCCATGACGGATGCTTCTGTTGGCAGACTTTGTATGTCCAGACATGCCTTGTTAAATCTTTTCATGTAGTTGTGGAGGCTTTTCCGATCTCCTTGCTTAATCCCTAACAGGCTAGGGGCATGCTTGGCTTTGTCTTTCTGGATGGAGAATCTAGCTAGGAACTTCTTGGTGAGGTCATCGAAGCTTGATATTGACCTTGGCGGCAAACTATCAAACCACTTTATTGCCGTCTTGGTCAGAGTAGTTTGGAAAGCTTTGCATCGAATGGCGTCTGAGGTGTCTGTGAGATACATCCTGCTTCTGAAATTGCTGAGATGATGGCTTGAATCAGATGTACCGTCATATGGGGTCATGTCAGGAGCTTTGAAGTCCTTTAGGACTCATGATTTCTTTGGTGAATGGATCTTGGTCCTTGTGGGGGCTATCTTCGTGACTAGATCAAGCGGTTTTAGCTTTGAGGTCGGCCTCGAGCTTTAGGAGCTTGTCCTCTAGCTCTCGGCGCCGTCTTATTTCTCTCCGGAGGTCTCTCTTGGATTTCCACTGATGCTTAGCCTCCTTTTTGAGTTGTTTAAGGCGATCCTGCTATTCTCGGAGAGCATATAATATTTCTGTATTTGGGGGTTACTTGTCCTTCCCGTTTTGAGGTGTGTCCTTGGAGGTGACATTCGCATTTTTGTTTAGTGTTCTGTCCACCAAACCACAGTTGTGATTGTTGTGGCGGTTGTCCGCCATGGTGATGGGATGACATCCAGGTTCCCCGGCAACGGCACCAATATTTCGAGAGTTACCTGAAACTGAAGGTCGATCTCGGACGAGATCCTCTGCTCTGGTCGGTGCTGCTGTGCCGACCTAGTAGAGTTGGAGATGCTGCTGATCCTTTGTCACCAGAGGGAGACTCTGATGCTTAAGTTAGCACGTGCTTTATGCAGGTTTTTTGTAGAATCAGAGTATGAGTTATATACCTGGGTGCTCCAGTGTATTTATAGTAGTGTGGAGTGACCTTTCTTGAGATAATTTAGTTATCTTATCTTATCTTTGAGTGAAGTCATCTTATGTTTTAGGCCAGCCGCCTTTAAAGTGGGTTGTGTCCTTTTGTTTGGGCTTACTTGGGCCTCTATGGCGTTTTGGCCGACCTCTTTAGGAAGATGTTGGTAACGACCAACCTTTACAAGAGGTCGGTCGCTTTTGTCTTCGTCCAATCCAGATCATGTAGTTCGACCTAGGGTATAAACATGGTCGAACCGGGCCCAAACCGGACCCAAGGCCACTTATATAAATTTAACTTCAACCTTTCTTCCCTATTGTCTCGTTGGAAGCACAAGAAGAGAGAAAATCGATGCCGAAAAACCTCAACCCTCACCAACGAAATTCAATCGTTTGTAACTTTCTATCTGGAGCTCCGATTGATAAGCCGTCAGCGGCCATGTGTTTGTCTCAAAATTCTCTTTAATTTTATTTGAATAAAGTGGTAAGAAAATTGTGTTTCTCACCCAGTTCTTCCTCTCCTCAATTTCGTGATTTTTGAGTTTATGTATTGAGGAATTGAATGATTCTGATGGTTTAGGTGAACTCTAGCAACGAATAATCACTTGGTTTTGTCCAATGGATCCATGAGTAAGGTAAAAAACTGTTGAACCCTTGTGAATCATTGAATTAGTAAATCCTATGATGATTATAGTGATTTTGTGTGAAATAGATTGTGTTCTAGTTGATTTGGAGTTTAATTTGGTGGTTTGGAACAAAATCTAGGTGATTAAGTTTGAGGAATTGATGTATGAAAGCTTGGAGATTGTGAAAGGAGAGGTTTTTGAGGTGTTTCGAGCTTAAGGAGAAATCAACCAAGGTATGGTTTTGGTTTCTCGTAGTTAATGTTTAATGTCACATGAAAACTTAGGCTAGAAGACCTTAAGATAGGAATGAATTGAATGAATTATTGATGGATTGTGTATATGGTATATGATGTGTGGTTCAATTTTTGTAAATGATTTGCTATTAGAGTTGGTTGGTTTTGGGAAAAGATTTAATATTAGAATTGGTTTGGTTTTGAAATAATTTGATACTGGAAATGATTTGAATGACTGAGAGGTGTTTGGTTTGGTAGTTGGGACCCTTAAAGGGTGGCAGAAGTTTGAGTTCTAGAGGAGATACTGTCGAAATTTCTATAAAAATTGGAGTTTTGATTTGAAGTGTTATTTTAAAAAGAAAAAGATTATTATGTGGCTTGTATATTTGAAACTATTCGTTGACCCTCTATCGTAAGATGTGACCAGACACTTTAACTTTCCGGGTTCTCCCATGGGCATTCATATATATATATATATATATATATATATATATATATATATATATATATATATATATATATATATATATATATATATATGGATTTTGAATATTATATTTGAGCTTACAGTTTGACTCCATGGAATATTATTGAGCTTGGAGTTTGGTTCCATGGAATATCCTATTTGATCTTGGAGTTTGATTCTATAGATATTATTTTTGAGCTTGGGGATGCGTGCACAGAGGGACTGTCCAATGATTAACTACAGGACATGTCGGGTTGGCTATATAACCAACAGATAAGACTTATCAGCCATAGGACAGTCATACATCATGTGTATTTGTATGTTTTTCTTGGGCATGGAATGTTTTGGCTTGCTTAATTGCTTAACTCTGCTTATCTACTACATGTTCTATATGCTGTAGAACATCTGTTTGGTAGCATTTGGTGGAGAGACAGAGATGGAAAGATTGAAACTGAGAGACAGAGATTAAGAGACAGAGATTGAAATAAATCTCAGTATTCTATTTAGTGCAAAGTGAGAGACAGAAATTGAAACAAGAACCTCACCCAAGCTTGGGAGATCATATCTTGGGAAGAATCTCACCAAGCTTGGTGAAATCGGTTGGAAATTCTGACGATCGTTTGAGGAGCAAGCATTCTTGGAGATTCAAGGATGAATACAAGCATAAACCACCTTGACAAGGAGCTTCCCCAATGTCGAACTTAAGGACTTAAACTAAAAGTGCTAAGTGGGAGACACCCCACCATGGTAAACTCTTTCCATTCTCTTGTATACATAATCAATGAATGAATTGAGTTGCCATTGTTAGGTAGTTTTCTTCTTTGTATATTTGATGGACACCCATGGTCTATGTCAGAAGAGAATTTCTCAAAGAAGTTGCGTTGCAAGTATAGCTCTACCAACAACAATCCTCGAGGATCAAATTTAGAAAGGAATTGGTTGTCACAAGTTCAAACCCCAATAAAGTAACTGAAGTATTCAAACCTCGGGTCGTCTAACAAGGAATGGGAAAACATGTGCTTCAACATTGGTTAGAAATCCGGGGTTGTAAGTCATGAGCAAGAAAGTAAACTAGGAATCTTAGCAAACAAGTAATCTAAAGTTCAAAGAACTAATTCAAATAACTAAGCAATATGTGAGCAATTTCAAACTAAGAAGATAACATTCAATTTAATTCTACTCTCAACTAGACAATAACTATAACTAAGGCAAGGCAATAAAGATTTTCGGTTTTCCAAATAAGAATGATAAAAACAACTCTTGGCTAGACATGGGAATTGGGGTCACTATCCTTGCCTAATAACCATATCTTGATAATTATGAGGGGCCAAACTCATTAAATCTACTTCTATACTTGAAGTAAGTTAAATGGTTTGGTCAACATCTACCCATAAGGTCTAACCTCACTACTAATTAACCTAGTAGTAGGCTAGTGTCAATGGCTATCAAATTGACCACTAAGGGTTCCCAAATCATCAAATCCATGAGACCCAATGACTCAAGTTTACCGAATTTCCTTGGCCTAAGTCAAGAGTAAAAAGAACAACTCTATAATCAAGGTAAACAATTCATTAAACACATGGTAAGCATTAACAAAAGTCACGTTCAAATTGCAATTGGATTGAAATTAACAAATACCCACTAACAAATATCAACTTACAATCACTCAAATAACACAATTAATCATAGGAATCATCAATGTAACATCAACAAGTCAAGATTCACAACATTCATGCAATGGGTATAAAGTGACAATTGACAAGAATCCATAAACTAACACAAGATCTAAGCAAAATTATACTAAGAGATTCAAATTAAACAATCAAAACTAGTAATTAACAAAATCCAATTCAGAGTTCAACAAGGGAAAATCAAATTAATGCTAGATCTAGAGAAGAACAAGGGTTTCTCTCTCTAGAAGAACAAAGAACCCAAAAAACTAGAAAATGTGGCTTAGTGTAAAAATGATTGATCTCCCCTTCTCCCTAGCATCCTTGGGTCTTTTTCCATGCAGAAACAGCTTGAAATTGGGCCTAATGAGCCTCAGAAATCGCCAGGCACGATTTCCTTTAATGAGGTCACGTGCAGCTTCCCGCGCGCGTGCGCGCCATGCGTGCGTGCGCGCCGATTGCTTTTGTGATCCACGCGTGCGCTCCAAGTGCGCGTGCGCGTCGGTTGGAATTCTCTGGCCTGCACGGATGCGTCCATCCTTACGCACCACTTCCAGCTATTCTCATCCACGTGTGCACGTGATGTGCGCATGCGCATCGATGCTGTAGTTCCCAAAATCCAAATCTTCATGTTCCTTCCTCTTGTGCATGCTTTCCTTCTCTCTTCTAGGCCATTTTTACCCTATTAATTCTGAAATCACTCAACAAATACGTCACGGCATCGAATGGCAATAAATAGGATCAAAATATAGTAATTCTAAGGCAAAATAAGCATGTTTTCTATCATGGAGCAATATTAAGAAGTGAACACAAAACCATGTATTTCTTGTGAATAAGTGCGAGAAATATCAACAAAAACCCCCAAATTAAGCACAAGATAAACTACAAAATTGGGATTTATCAAATCTCCCCACACTTAAACCAAGCATGTCCTCATGCTTAAAATAAAAAGACCAAAGATCATGGTGAGAAGGGGTTTATGAAATGCAAACTACCTAAGTGAATGCATGCAACTAATGTAAAATTGTCTATCTACTTGGTCAAGGGTAAATCCATCCTCCAAGAACACATGTGAGCATATAGGGTAAAAATGATGTGTAGTTCATGAATCCTACCAAACTGAATATCACTATGAAGTACATATAACTTGCTTAATGAACGCTTGTGACAGCCGGGAACAAGAAGTTGAGCATTGAACCCTCGCCGGATGTGTATCTGCTCGATGCACTCAAGTGTACAGGGTTCGTCACTCAATCCTCTCCTAATCATGCTTTCCATGATTTATCTTTCATCTAACAATCAACAATTACTTAATGCATGCTTACAAGTATCATGAGGTCTTATCGTGGGGTGTAACGTGGCTAGGGTGAAGGTAAGGATGCATATGGTCAAGTGAGCTTAAAATTTGAGTCCTTGATTAACCTAGAATCCCACTAGACACATAGAGAAACCTATACAACTATAATACATTACCTAGCTACCCTTGAGTTTCACTTTTTTTTTTTGCATACTCATGCATTCTTTTCAATTCACATCCCTTATGCATTGTTTTTAATTACTTTGTCTTGGGCATTTTTGTCCCCTTTCATTGCCTTTCTTTTTTTTCATATATATATATATATATTCTTTTCTTTTCTCTTTCATACATTCTCATATATACACATATGAAATTCTTCTCTTTTTTTTCGGTTCCCTTTTTCTTGGGATTCATGTACAAAAGTTTCAATGCATATGGTTCAATTCTTCAATACATGAGTATGTTCCCAAATCCCAAAATTTTCAATTACAATTACAATACACCTCTATATCTACCCAAGTTCCCAAGTATACCCTCCCAATCGAATGATACACATCCTAACTCACCTAAGCTAATTAAGGATGCAAATTTAAGGACATTCATGGTTTTTCACTTAGGGTTGTTGATGTGCTATGTTTAGGAACAAAGAGGGTTTATCATAGGCTCAAAGTTGGTAAGCAATGGTAGATAAAAGGGTTAAGGCCGTTTGGGAAAAGTGACTATTGAAATGATGGCCTCGATCATGTAAATGCATTCATACACAAGTAATGGACATATAGAATCAGACAAAGCAAGGATTGGAATCATAGAGAGAGAATAATGCACACAAGAATGGGAATTAATGGTTAGAAGATATAACCATACAATAGGCTCAAAACTTACATGTTTGTGTTCTTAGCTCAATCACTATGTTCCAAAATACATTCTTGAAGCAAGTTTAACACAAAAAATTTTTCAAATTGGTAGGGTACCCCAAAACAAAGTTTCTTGGGGAAGAAGTTATTATTCGACTAAACAACTCTATAGAGACTAACTGCCATGCAAGGAATGTTTACAAGCAAGACTAACTACACATGCAATGTACTAACTACTAAGCAAGAGATAAATCCATGGGTATTGAAAGGAAGAGATTGTTACCTATGGAGATCGGTCGAACGACCTCCCCACACTTAGAATTTAGCACGGTCCTCCGTGCTATTAAGAATGCGCAAAGGAAGGTTGGGACTGGAACCTTCACTATCCCCTTCATCAGAGCTCCTATCACTTGGGTTGGAGGTGGATGTGAATATTTTAGGTTCCTCCATGTTAGAGGTAACACAACGCAGAAGCTTCTTGATGTAAGTGTATCGGCATTGGTTGCGCCGCTCATATCTATCAATCTTCTGGTATAGATCTTCTATTCTTTGATGGGTGGATCTTTGCTGCAGTGGTGATGATGAGGTGGGAGGAATAATAGATGGTGGGGCTACGTCAAGGCTTGGTTTGTTCATGGGAAGATGTAAGTATTTTCCGCTTGGGACCACATCGCCCTTAGCCGGAACTATAGCTTTCGTGTCCATGGCTTCCCGAGGAACACCCGCAATAGTAACTAACTCAGATACGAATACTAGAAATGGCAAATTGCCCCAGTCGTGGATTTAACCCATCGCTTGCTTGACAAGAAGCGGAATATTCACCGGTCTCCCCGTGAGAACACACCAAACAAGCAAAGCGAGATCCGCCATGAAGGACGACTTGTGAGTGCTAGGTAGGACATAGTGGGATAGGATCTAGGCCCAAGCTCTAGCTTCTACAGTGAGGAAATGTCCGTCAATGCACTTGGGTCGCATTTGGAGTTGACCATGGGTCCAAAATGCTTCAGGTTCAACAATGACTTGGAGGATCGACTCCCAGTCAAATCCAGACTTTTCTCGCTGACGTAAGACCTCTTGGTAGCCATCCATGTCACTTGGTACTAGTAAGACATTAAGCACTTGCTGAATAGCCTCTTCCGATACTGAGACTTGCTTCCGGCGCACGTATACTGATTTAAAGAAGGAAAAATGGTAGTTAGTGTAGAATTCTACCACCTATGAGAGGTTGACCTCTTGTGTTTTTCTCAGAAGAAACTCACATCCTCGTTGTTCAATGCGGGGTAGAATACAAGGAGCAACTTTGTTCGGCAGAGCGAGTAGATGCTCAGCATGATAGTTTCTTCTCAACCATGGTGGGGAACACAAGTTCACAAAAGCGGTTGGGGAATCTTGAAGAATCCTTTGCCGGTTTGCTCTTCTCATTGTCATCAATAGGAGCGGGTGCCTTCACCTTCTTAGATAGAGGTCTGGCTCCTAATGAAGAGTGGACCTTAGAGCGTGACTTTGGGGGTGCCCTCTTTGTGGCTGGTTTCCTTAAAGCTTTCTCCTTGCCTTTCTTGGTGGCCATCCTGAAAAAGGAAGGGAAAGAAGGAAAATGTTAAACCCAAAGGATCAACTAAACAAACATGCAAGTGAGAGGTGTGCCAAAAAGAAATAGTGCAACAAAGTAGTCATAGAAGCATGGGTCACAACACTTGGCATGAGATGCAAGAGGAAGTAAAGCATGCAATATGGCGTGAGAGGAATGATCTCAAGCATCCAAAATAAAGAGCAAGTCATGTTCAATGAGTATTTAATTAGCAAGTAATAAGCAAAATGTGTTCAATGCACTTAGAAGAGAGCAAGTAATTGAGGAGGAAGACCAAATTGAAGATACATGACTAGAATAAACCAAGATGGCATATGTGCATTTCCTCGAACACTTGGTGTGCATTTAACAAGCAATGAGCAATTATGAGATACTTCAACCAATTAAAAGCCCAAAATGAAGTATCAATCATCACACAACATCATCCACTCACAAAGATAATAAAAAACAATCAAGAAGATCCATCAAAGTAATCAAAGTTCAAGTTCAACATCCATGGGAAAAACAAAAAGAAGAAAAAGTAAACAAGCAAAAAGCAAGTGTTATAATCAAGTAACCAAAAGAGAAAATAGGTAAATCAATAAGAAAAAATTTAACTAGAAAAAGAGGTGATGCAAAGAAAGTAATAGATGAGATATGGGGGGAGTAGAACCTTGAGAAGTCTAAAAGAACAAGGTGGATTTTCTTTTTGAAGATAAGAAAGAGAGGGAAGAGATGGAGTGCCACCGGAAGAGGTAGTGGCCACTGGTGAATAACCGGAGACAGTGGTGGTGGAGTATGGAAAGGAAGAGAAGAGAGGTGATGGAGAAAGAAGAAGGAAGAAATAAGAAAAAAGGTGGGAGAGGAAAAGAAGTAGGGCGCGCAGCTTAAAAGCTGATTCGCGCAGCGCGCGCGCACAGTGTGCTGGCACATCGGTGAAGTTGGAGCGAGGGACGGGTGCGCGTCACTGGCGCGTACACGCGAGTATAGCTGTGCCTCTGGCACCGGACTGGCACAAAGTTGGCACAAGTCTCAGGTCATTTGTACCAGAGTTGAGAGATGGCATAGACGCGTGAACGCGCATAGTGCGCTGATGCGTGCCTGATGGGGTTGGCTACCGGCACGGACGCGCGCAGTGCACGGACGTGTCGGTGCGGGCACAGATTAGGCACAAGAATGGCACAAGTATGGCATAACTCTCAGATTTTTATACCAGGGAGTTCTCAATGCACCATCGGCGCGCGCGCGCACAGTGCGCCTGTGCGTCGATGGTCAAGTTGCAAGGGTTGCGCACAGGCGGCATGCACGCTGGCGCGTGGGTTCCTAACACAAAGTGGGCACAAGGTGGGCATAACTCTCGGATTTTTGGCCCAGGAGTAAGAATGCACCACCGGTGCGCGCGCACTGTGCACTCGCGCGCAGATGCCCTTTTTCCTTGTTTTTTTTAAGCACATAGAAAAAGCTATTCTAACACATTTTTGGCAGGTGTTCAAGCTAGTAGGCAAGAGAACACTTCACAAATTTATGCACCATTCAAAACATAGCATTCTCTCCACTTAAACAATTCTTCCATACCAAAATAATGAAATTGGTGCACGAAATTGCAATCACACTTTTGCAATCCGCACAACTAACCAGCAAGTGCACTGGGTCATTCAAGTAATACCTTACGTGAGTAAGGGTCGATCCCACAGAGATTGTTGGCTTGAAGCAAGCTATGGTTACCTTGTAACTCTAAGTCAGGATATAATATCAATAATAATTCTTAGTTTGAATTGTAAAAAGAAAAAGGACATAAATTAAATAATTGTTACGCAATAAGGGAGAATATGTTGGAGTTTTGGAGATGCTTTGTCTTCTGAATCTCTGCAACATAATGCTTCCTTGCATTCAAAAGTTGAAAGTTCCTTCCATGGTAAGCTGTATGTAGGGCGTCACCATTGTCAATGGCTACTTCACATCCTCTCAGTGAAAATGGTCCAAATGCTCTGTCACAGCACGACTAATCATCTGTTGGTTCTCGATCATGTTGGAATAGAATTCCTTGATCCTTTTGCGTTTGTCATCACACCCAACAATCACGAGTTTGAAGCTTGTCACAGTCATTCAATCCTTGAATCCTACTCAGAATACCACAGATAAGGTTTAGACTTTCTGGATTCTCATGAATGCTGCCATCAATCTAGCTTATACCACGAAGATTCTGATTAAGGAATCTAAGAGATACACATTCAATCTGATGTAGAACGGAGGTGGTTGTCAAGCACACGTTCATGGATTGAGGAAGGTGATGAGTGTCATGGATCACCACCTTTTCCATAGTTAAGCGCGAATGAACATCTTAGATAGGAACACGCATGTTTGAATGGAAAAACAGAAATAATTGCATTAATTCATCGAGACGCTGCAGAGCTCCTCACCCCCAAAAATGGAGTTTAGAGACTCATACCGTCAAAGAGTATAAAATTCGGATCTAAAAATGTCATGAGATACAAAATAATTCTCTAAAAGTTGTTTAAATACTAAACTAGTAACCTAGGTTTACAGAAAATGAGTAAACTAAGATGGATAGTGCAGAAATCCACTTTTGGGGCCCACTTGGTGTGTGCTGGGGCTGAGACTTAAGCTTCTCACGTGCCTGGCCTGTTTCTGGAGTTGAACGCCAGGTTGTAACCTGTTTCTGGCGCTGAACGCCAGACTGCAACATGAAACTGGCGTTCGTCTATCTTCGCACAACGTATGGACTATTATATATTGGTGGAAAGCCCTAAATGTCTACTTTCCAACCCAATTGAGAGCGCGCCAATTGGACTTCTGTAGCTCCAAAAAATCCATTCCAAGTGCAGGGAGGTCAGAATCCAACAACATCAGCAGTCCTTTTTCAGCCTAAATCAGATTTTTGCTCAGCTCCCTCAATTTCAGCCAGAAAATACCTGAAATTATAGAAAAACACACAAACTCATAGTAAAGTCTAGAAATATAAATTTTGCCTAAAAACTAATAAAAATATACTAAAAACTAATTAAAACACACTAAAATCTACATGAAATTACCCCCAAAAAAACGTATAAAATATCCGCTCATCACAACACCAAACTTAAACTGTTGCTTGTCCTCAAGCAACTGGATAAATAAAATAGGATAAAAAGAAATCAAGAAACAATAATATCTCAGAGTTTTAAGTGAAGCTCAGATTCTAATTAGATGAGCGGGACTAGTAACTTTTTGCTTCCGAACAGTTTTGGCATCTCACTTTATCCTTTGAAATTCAGAATGATTGGCATCCATAGGAACTTAGAATTCAGATAGTATTATTGATTCTCCTAGTTTAGTATGTTGATTCTTGAACATAGCTACTTTATGAGTCTTGGCCGTGGCCCTAAGCACTTTGTTTTCCAGTATTACCACCGGATACATAAATGCCACAGACACATAACTGGGTGAACCTTTTCAGATTGTGACTTAGCTTTGCTAAAGTCCCCAATTAGAGGTGTCCAGAGTTTTTAAGCACACTCTTTTGCTTTGGATCATGACTTTAACTACTCAGTCTCAAGTTTTTCACTTGGACCTGTGATGAGCGGATAATTTATACGCTTTTTGGCATTATTTTTAGTATGTTTTTAGTATGTTTTAGTTAGTTTTCATTATATTTTTTATTAGTTTTTATTTAAAATTCACTTTTTTGGACTTTACTATGAGTTTGTGTGTTTTTCTGTGATTTCAGGTATTTTCTTGCTGAAATTGAGGGACCTGAGCAAAAATCTGATTCAGAGGCTGAAAAGGACTGCAGATGCTGTTGGATTCTGACCTTCCTGCACTCGAAGTGGATTTTCTAGAGTTACACAAGCCCAATTGGTGCGATCTTAATTGCGTTGGAAAGTAGACATCTTGGGCTTTCCAGCAATATATAATAGTTCACAATTTTCTCGAGATTTGATGGCCCAAATTGGCATTCCAAATCAGCTCAAGACTGCCCGGCGTTAAACGCCGAAACTAGCACAGAAGTGGGAGTTAAACACCCAAACTGGCACAAAAGCTGGCGTTTAACTCCAAGAAAAGTCTCTACACATGAAAGCTTCAATGCTCAGCCCAAGCACACACCAAGTGGGCCAGAAAGTGGATTTTTATGTCATTTACTCATATTTTTAAACCCTAAGCTACTAGTTCTCTATAATAGGACCTTTTGCTATTGTATTTTCATCTTTTTGATCAATTTAGATCTTAGGATCATCTTTGGACGTCTAGTTCTTAGATCATGGGGGCTGGCCTCTCGGACATGCCTAGACCTTGTTCTTATGTATTTTCAACGGTGGAGTTTCTACACACCATAGATTAAGGTGTGGAGCTCTGCTGTACCTCGAGTATTAATGCAATTACTATTGTTCTTCTATTCAATTCAGCTTATTCTTGTTCTAAGATATCACTTGTTCCTCAACTTGATGAATGTGATGATCCGTGACACTCATCATCATTCTCACCTATGAACGTGTGCCTGACAACCACCTCCGTTCTACCTTAGCTTGAGTGGATATCTCTTAGATTCCTTAATCAGAGTCTTCGTGGTATAAGCTAAAATTGATGGCGGCATTCAAGAGAATCTGGAAGGTCTAAACCTTGTCTATGGTATTCTGAGTAGGATTCAAGGATTGAATGACTGTGACAAGCTTCAAACTCGCAATTGTGGGGCGTTAGTGACAGACGCAAAAGAATCACTGGATTCTATTCCGACATGATCGAGAACCGATAGCTGAATAGTCGTGCTGTGACAGAGTGTGTTGAACATTTTCACTGAGAGGACGGGACTGTAGCCATTGACAACGGTGATGCCCAACATACAGCTTGCCATGGATAGGAATAAGAAGGATCGGATGAAGACAGTAGGAAAGCAGAGAGGCAAAAGGGACAAAGCATCTCCATACGCTTATCTGAAATTCTCACCAATGAATTACATAAGTATCTCTATCTTTATTATGTTTTATTTATCTTTTAATCATTAATCCTCCATAACCATTTGAATCCGCCTGACTGAGACTTACAAGATGACCATAGCTTGCTTTATAGCAACAATCTTCGTGGGATCGACCCTTACTCGCGTAAGGTTTATTACTTGGACGACCCAGTGCACTTGCTGGTTAGTTGTGCGAAGTTGTGATAAAGAGTTGAGATTGCAATTGAGCGTACCATGTTGATGGCGCCATTGATGATCACAATTTCGTGCACCAAGTTTTTGGCGCCGTTGCCGGGGATTGTTTGAGTGTGGACAACTGACGGTTCATCTTGTTGCTTAGATTAGGTATTTTTCTTCAGAATTTTTAAGAATGAATTCTAGAGTTTCAAGGTGATGTTCTTATCATCACCAAAGCTGATTGATTCTCATCAATTTAGCTCTTGAATGCAATGTCCTGCTGAAGCTTGGCTAGCCATGTCTAATTTCTTTAGACTGAAGCTTTAGACTAACATTGCATGATTCTTGGAATTCTTATTAAAAATTTTGAATCTCTTTATTTTCTTTTCCATATAATTTTCGAAAAATCCAAAAAAATTACAAAATCATAAAAAACCAAAAATATTTTATGTTTCTTGTTGAGTCTAGTGTCTCATTTTAAGTTTAGTGTCAATTGCATGCATTCTTTGAATTCAATCATGTGTCTTCATTGATCTTCAAGTTGTTCTTGATGATTTACTTGCTCTGATCTTGAAATTCTGTTGTTTTGTGTGCTTTGTTGTTTCTCATATGCACTCTCAATTTGTTAGTGTCAGTAGTATACAAACTTCTAAGTTTGGTGTCTTGCATGCATTGTTTATTTGATCTTAGTTTCATTTTGATTATTCCTCATTATTAAAAATCCAAAATTTTTTTTTTAATTTGTGTCTTTTCAAGTCAATAATACAGAGAATTGAAGATTCAGAACATACAGCAGAGGAATCACACAGAAAAAGCTGGGCGTTCAAAACGCCCAGTGAAGAAGGAAAACTGGCGTTTAAACGCCAGCCAGGATACCTGGCTAGGCGTTTAACGCCCAAAAGGGTAGCATTTTGGGCGTTAAACGCCAGAATGGATACCATTCTGGGCTTTTAACGCCAGGATGGCACAAGAGGGAAGATTTTGTTTTTAATTCAAATTTTTTTCAAGTTTCCATAATTTTTCAAAATCAAATCTTTTTCAAATCATATCTTTTCAATCATATATTTTCAAAATCAATTTCTTTCCATTTTCAAAAATACTTGCTAACAATTAATGATTTGATTCAACATTTCAAGTATGTTGCCTTTTCTATTGAGAAAGGTTTAATGTCTGAATCATATCTTTCAAATTTCTTGTTAGCCAAGTCATTGATTTTAAAAATCAAATCTTTTTTTAAAATTATTTTTCAATCATATCTTTTCAATCATATCTCTTTAAAACCTAACTTTTCAATCATATCTTTTTAATCACATCTTTCTCAAAATAGTTTTCAATCATATCTCTTTGATTTCCAATTTCAAAATCTTTTTCAAAATCACTTTATTTCTTTCTCAATCTTAGTTTTCGAAAATCAATTACCATTTTTTTCAAAATTTCTTTTAATTAATTCACTTTAATTTTCGAAAATTTCTTCGCCTCTTCTCACATCCTTCTATTTATGGACTAACACTCCTCCTCAATGCACAATTCGAACTCTATCTTTCTAAGTTTGAATTCTTCTACCTCTTCCTTCTATTTTTCTTTTCCTCTGACACCTCAAGGAATCTCTATACTGTGACATAGAGGATTTCATATTTTCTTGTTCTCTTCTCTTTCATATGAGCAGGAGCAAAGACAAAAGTATTCTTGTTGAGGCTGACCCTGAACCTGAAAGGACCTTGAAGCAAAAGCTAGGAGAAGCTAAAGCACAAATCTCTATAGAGGACCTAACAGAAATCTTCAAACAAGAAGAATACATGGCAGCCGAAAATAACAACAATGCCAACAATGCAAGGAAGGTGCTGGGTGACTTTACTGCACCCACTCCCGACTTCTATGGGAGAAGCATCTCTATCCCTGCCATTGGAGCAAACAACTTTGAGCTTAAGCCTCAATTAGTTTCTCTAATGTAATAGAATTGCAAGTTCCATGGACTTCCATTGGAAGATCCTCATCAGTTTTTAGCTGAATTCTTGCAAATCTGTAACACTGTCAAGACCAATGGGGTTGACCCTGAGGTCTACAGACTTATGCTATTCCCTTTTGCTGTAAGAGACAGAGCTAGGATATGGTTGGACTCACAACTCAAAGAAAGCCTGAACTCTTAGGAAAAGCTAGTCAATGCCTTCTTGGCAAAGTTCTTTCCACCTCAAAAATTGAGTAAGCTTAGAGTGGAAGTCCAAACCTTCAGACAGAAGGAAGGTGAATCCCTCTATGAAGCTTGGGAAAGATACAAACAATTGATCAGAAAGTGTCCCTCTGACATGCTTTCTGAATGGAGCATCATAGGTATCTTCTATGATGGTCTGTCTGAACTGTCCAAAATGTCATTGGACAGCTCTGCTGGAGGATCTCTTCATCTGAAGAAGACGCCTGCAGAAGCTCAAGAACTCATTGAAATGGTTGCAAATAACCAATTCATGTACACTTCTGAAAGGAATCCTGTGAACAATGGGACGAATCAGAAGAAAGGAGTTCTTGAGATTGATACTCTGAATGCCATATTGGCTCAGAACAAAATATTGACTCAGCAAGTCAATATGATTTCTCAAAGTCTATCTGGAATGCAAGCTGCACCAGGCAGTACTAAGGATGCTTCATCTGAAGAAGAAGCTTATGATCTTGAGAACCCTTCAATGGAAGAGGTGAATTACATGGGAGAACCCTATGGAAACACCTATAATCCTTCATGGAGAAATCATCCAAATCTCTCATGGAAGGATCAACAGAGACCTCAACAAGGTTTCAACAACAATAATGGTGGAAGAAACAAGTTTAGCAATGGCAAGCCTTTTCCATCATCTTCTCAGCAACAAACAGAGAATTCTAAGCAGAGCCACTCTGACTTAGCAACCATGGTCTCTGATCTAATCAAAACCACTCAAAGTTTCATGACTGAAACAAGGTCCTCCATTAGAAACTTGGAGGCACAAGTGGGTTAGCTGAGTAAGAAAGTTACTGAACTCCCTCCTAGTACTCTTCCAAGCAATACAGAAGAGAATCCAAAAGGAGAGTGCAAGGCCATCAACATGGCTGAATTTGGAGAGGAGAAAAAGGCAGTGAACGCCACTGAGGAAGACCTTAATGGACGTCCACTGGCCTCCAATGAGTTCCCTAATGAGGAACCATGGGAATCTGAGGCTCACACTGAGACCATAGAGATTCCATTGGATTTACTTCTGCCATTGATGAGCTCTGATGAGTATTCTTCCTCTGAAGAGGACGAAGATGTCACTGAAGAGCAAGTTGCTAAGTACCTTGGAGCAATCATGAAGCTAAATGACAAGTTATTTGGTAATGAGACTTGGGAGGATGAACCCCCTTTGCTCACCAAAGAACTGGATGACTTGACTAGGCAGAGATTACCTCAAAAGAGACAGGACCCTGAGAAGTTCTCAATACCTTGTACAGTAGGCACCATGACCTTCAAGAAGGCTCTGTGTGACCTAGGGTCAAGCATAAACCTCATGCCTCTCTCTGTAATGGAGAAGCTAGGGATCTTTGAGGTGCAAGCTGCAAAAATCTCACTAGAAATGGCAGACAATTCAAGAAAACAAGCTTATAGACTTGTAGAGGATGTTCTGGTAAAAGTTGAAGACCATTACATCCCTACTGATTTCATAGTCATAGAGACTGGGAAGTGCATGGATGAATCCATCATCCTTGGCAGACCCTTCCTAGCCAAGCAAAGGCTGTGATTGATGTTGACAGAGGAGAATTGATCATTCAAGTGAATGAAGAATCCTTCTTGTTTAAGGCTCAAGGATACCCCTCTGTAACCATGGAGAGGAAGCATGAAGAGCTTCCCTCAAAACAGAGTCAAATAGAGCCCCCACAGTCAACTCTAAGTTTGGTGTTGGGAGGCCACAACCAACTTCTAAGTTTGGTGTTGAACCCCCACATTCAAACTCTAAGTTTGGTGTTGGGAGGTTCCAACATTGCTTTGAGTATCTGTGAGGCTCCATGAGAGCCCACTGTCAAGCTAATGACATTAAAGAAGCGCTTGTTGGGAGGCAACCTAATGTTATATTTATCTATTTTCCTTTTGTTATTCTTTGTTTTCTGTAGGTTGATGATCATGTGAAGTCACAAAATCAATTGAAAAAGCAAAAATAGAATGAAAAACAGAATGAAAAACAGCACACCCTGGAGGAAAAACTTGCTGGCGTTTAAACGCCAGTAAGGGCAGCAAATGGGCATTTAACGCCCAGAAAGGGGCACCAGACTGGCGTTTAACGCCAGGAATGGGCAGGAAGCTGGCGTTAAATGCCAGAAAGGGGCAGCAGCCCAGCATTTAACGCCAGGATTGGCAGAAAAGGCGTTTTTACACGGCACTTGGTGCAGGGATGAGCTATCCTTGACACCTCAAGATCTGTGGACCCCACAGGATCCCCACCTACCCCACCACCTTCTCTCTTCTTCACCTATTCACCAATCACCTCAATACCTCTTCCCCAAAAACCCCTCACCTATCAAATCCCACCATTCTCTTTACCACTCACATCCATGCTTCATAAAACTTCACCTACCTCACCATTCAAATTCTAACCACCTTCCCTCCCAAACCCACCCATAATGGCCGAACCCTACCCCCCTCTCCACCCCTATATAAACCTTTCTTCACTCCTTCATTTTCACACAACCTACACACTACTTCTCCCCCTTGACCGAACCACAAAGCCCCCTCCATCTCCTCCATTTTCTTCTTCTTCTACTCCTTTCTTTCTTCTTTTGCTCGAGGACGAGCAAACCTTCTAAGTTTGGTGTGGTAAAAGCGTTGCTTTTCATTTTTCTATAGCCATTTATGGCATCCAAGGCCGGAGAAATCTCTAGAAAGAGGAAAGGGAAGGCAAAAGCTTCCACCTCTGAGTCATAGGAGATGGAGAGATTCATCTCAACGGTGCATCAAGACCACTTCTATGAAGTTGTGGCCAAGAAGAAGGTGATCCCCGAGGTCCCTTTCAAACTCAAAAAGGGTCAACTTTGATCAAAGGTTGGACCAAGTCCTCATGGATACCACTAAAAAGAGGATGGAGCAAACAAGAGATCACACTCATGGACATGAGGAAATTCCTCATCATGAAATCCCTGAGATGCCTCAAGGGATGCATTTTCCTCTACAAAACTATTGGGAGCAAATCAACACCTCCCTAGGAGAATTGAGTTCCAACATGGGACAACTAACGGTGGAGCACCAAGAACATTCCATCCTCCTCCATGAAATTAAAGAAGATCAAAGAATCATGAGAGAGGAGCAACAAAGACAAGGAAGAGACATTGAGGAGCTCAAGCACTCCATAAGATCTTCAAGAGGAAGAACAAGCCGCCATCACTAAGGTGGATCCGTTCTTTAATCTCCTTGTTCTTTATTTTTCTGTTTTTCAAAAATTATGCTCTATGTTTTATTTATGTTTGTGTCTTATGATCATTAGTGTCTTAGTGTCTATGCCTTAAAGTTATGAATGTCCTATGAATCCATCACCTTTCTTAAATGAAAAATGTTCTTAATTGAAAAAGAGAAGAATTGCATGAATTTCGAATTTTATAACAGATTAATTATTTTGATGTGGTGGCAATACTTTTGACTCCTGAATGTATGCTTGAACAGTGCATATGTCTTTTGAATTTGTTGTTCATGAATGTTAAAATTGTTGGCTCTTGAAAGAATGATGGAAAAGGAGAAATGTTACTGAGGATCTGAAAAATCATCAAATTGATTCTTGAAGCAAGAAAAAGCAGTGAAAATCTTGCAGAAAAAAAAGAGAGAGTATATGCGAAAAAAATAATAAAAAGGATCCAAGGCTTTGAGCATGAGTGGATAGGAGGGCCCACAGGAATAATATCCTGGCCTAAGCGGCTAAACCAAGTTGTCCCTAACCATGTGCTTGTGGCGTGAAGGTGTCAAGTGAAAACTTGAGACTGAGCGGTTAAAGTCGTGATCCAAAGCAAAAAGAGTGTGCTTAAGAACCCTGGACACCTCTAATTGGGGACTCTAGCAAAGCTGAGTCACAATCTGAAAAGGTTCACCCATTTATGTGTCTGTGGCATGGATGTTTCCGGTGGTAATACTGGAAAACAGAGTACTTTGGGCCACGGCCAAGACTCATAAAGTAGCTATGTTCAAGAATCATCATACTTAACTAGGAGAATCAATAACATTATCCAGATTCTGAGTTCCTATAGAAGCCAATCATTCTGAACTTCAAAGGATAAAGTGAGATGCCAAAACTATTCAGAGGCAAAAAGCCCCGCTCATCTAATTAATACTGATATTCATAGATGTTTCTAGAATTCATTGTATATTCTCTTCTTTTTATCCTATTTGATTTTTAGTTGCTTGGGGACAAGCAACAATTTAAGTTTGGTGTTATGATGAGCGGATAATTTATACGCTTTTTGGCATTATTTTTAGTATGTTTTTAGTATGTTTTAGTTAGTTTTCATTATATTTTTTATTAGTTTTTATTTAAAATTCACTTTTCTGGACTTTACTATGAGTTTGTGTGTTTTTCTGTGATTTCAGGTATTTTCTGGCTGAAATTGAGGGACCTGAGCAAAAATCTGATTCAGAGGCTGAAAAGGACTGCAGATGCTGTTGGATTCTGACCTCCCTGCACTCGAAGTAGATTTTCTAGAGCTACAGAAGCCTAATTGGCACGCTCTCAATTGCGTTGGAAAGTAGACATCCTGGGATTTCCAGCAATATTTAATAGTCTACACTTTTCTAGAGATTTGATGGCCCAAATCGGTGTTCCAAGTCAGCACAAGACTGCCCGGCGTTAAACGCTGGAACTGGCACAGAAGTGGGAGTTAAACGCCCAAAATGGCACAAAAGCTGGCGTTTAACTCCAAGAAAAGTCTCTACACATGAAAGCTTCAATGCTCAGCCCAAGCACACACCAAGTGGGCCCGGAAGTGGATTTTTACGTCATTTACTCATATTTGTAAACCCTAAGCTACTAGTTCTCTATAAATAGGACCTTTTGCTATTGTATTTTCATGTTTTTGATCAATTTAGATCTTAGGATCATCTTTGGATGTCTAGTTCTTAGATCATGGGGGCTGGCCTCTCGGCCATGCCTAGACCTTGTTCTTATGTATTTTCAACGGTGGAGTTTCTACACACCATAGATTAAGGTGTGGAGCTCTGCTGTACCTCGAGTATTAATGCAATTACTATTGTTCTTCTATTCAATTCAGCTTATTCTTGTTCTAAGATATCACTTGTTCCTCAACTTGATGAATGTGATGATCCGTGACACTCATCATCATTCTCACCTATGAACGTGTGCCTGACAACCACCTCTGTTCTACCTTAGATTGAGTGGATATCTCTTAGATTCCTTAATCAGAGTCTTCGTGGTATAAGCTAAAATTGATGGCGGCATTCAAGAGAATCCGGAAGGTCTAAACCTTGTCTGTGGTATTCTGAGTAGGATTCAAGGATTGAATGACTGTGACAAGCTTAAAACTCGCAATTGTGGGGCGTTAGTGACAGACGCAAAAGAATCACTGGATTCTATTCCGACATGATCAAGAACCGACGGCTGAATAGCCGTGCTGTGACAGAGCGCATTGAACATTTTCACTGAGAGGACGGGACTATAGCCATTGACAATGGTGATGCCCAACATACAGCTTGCCATGGAAAGGAATAAGAAAGATTGGATGAAGCAGTAGGAAAGCAGAGAGACAGAAGGGACAAAGCATCTCCATACGCTTATCTGAAATTCTCACCAATGAATTACATAAGTATTTCTATCTTTATTTTATGTTTTATTTATCTTTTAATCATTAATCCTCCATAACCATTTGAATCCGCCTGACTGAGATTTACAAGATGACCATAGCTTGCTTCATACCAACAATCTCCGTGGGAACGACCCTTACTCGCGTAAGGTTTATTACTTGGACGACCCAGTGCACTTGCTGGTTAGTTGTGTGAAGTTGTGATAAAGAGTTGAGATTGCAATTAAGCGTACCATGTTGATGGTGCCATTGATGATCACAATTTCATGCACCAACCTGCATGCCACAAGCACATGGTTAGAGACAGCTTGATTTAGCCGCTTAGGCTTGGATTTATTTCCTTGGGCCCTCCTATCCATTGGTACTTTTAAGATTAATTGTGATGCTAGTTATTTTGGTTCGGGTGATAGTGTTGGTTTTGCTTGTGTTATTAGATATTGTAATGGGAGCTGGCAAAGTGGGTGTTTGGGAATGATTGAGAGTAATAGTATTCTTCAAGGAGAATTGTTTGCTATTTGGAGAGGATATCTCTTAGCTTGGGATGTGGGTCAACGAGATGTTATTTGTGAGATGGATTATTGGTGCACGAAATTGTGATCATCAACCATGGTGCCAATAGACTAGGTACGCTCAAACGTGAATCACACTTCGTCACAATTCCGCACAACTAACCAGCAAGTGCACTGGGTCGTCCAAGTAATACTTTACGTGAGTAAGGGTCGATCCCACGGAGATTGTCGGCTTGAAGCAAGCTATGGTCACCTTGTAAATCTCAGTCAGGTGGATTAAAATGGGTTATGGAGTTTTAATGAGTAAAAAGATAAAAAAACAGAAAGTAAAGATAGAGATATTTATGGAGTTTTTTCTGCTTGCTTTTTCTTTCTTCTTTCTTTTATTTTTCGCAAATTTTTTTTCGCAAGCTTTGTGATGAGCGGATAATTTATACGCTTTTTGGCATTGTTTTTAGTATATTTTTAGTATGATCTAGTTAGTTTTTAGTATATTTTTTATTAGTTTTTAGTTAAAATTCACTTTTCTGGACTTTACTATGAGTTTGTGTGTTTTTCTGTGATTTCAGGTATTTTCTGGCTGAAATTGAGGATCCTGAGCAAAAATCTGATTCGGAGACTGAAAAGGACTACAGATGCTGTTGGATTCTGACCTCCCTGCACTCGAAGTGGATTTTCTGGAGCTACAGAAGCCCAATTGGCGCGCTCTCAACGGCGTTGGAAAGTAGACATTCTGGGCTTTCCAGCAATGTATAATAGTTCATACTTTTCCCGAGATTTGGTGGCCCAAACTGGCGTTGCAAATCAGCCTCAGAATTCCCAGCGTTTAACGCTGGAACTGGCATAAAAATTGGAGTTAAACGCCCAAACTGGCATGAAAGCTGGCGTTTAACTCCAGAAAAAGTCTCTACACATGAAAGCTTCAATGCTCAACCCAAGCACACACTAAGTGGACCCAGAAGTGGATTTTTACGTCATTTACTCATTTCTGTATACCCTAGGTTACTAGCTTACTATTAATAGGATCTTTTGACATTGTATCTGTACCTCATGACACTTTACACGTTTCTTGGTGTACTTCTCACAGCATCAGTCTCTAAACCCCATGGTTGGGGGTGAGGAGCTCTGCTGTGTCTTGATGGATTAATGCAATTACTACTGTTTTTCATTCAATCATGCTTGCTTCCATTCTAAGATATCACTTGTTCTTAACCCGGATGAATGTGATGATCCGTGACACTCATCATATTCTCAACTATGAACGTGTGCCTGACAACCACCTCCGTTCTATCTTAGATTGGGTAGATATCTCTTGGATTCCTTAACCAGAATCTTCGTGGTATAAGCTAGAACTGATGGCGGCATTCAAGAGAAGCCGAAAGGTCTAAACCTTGTCTGTGGTATTCTGAGTAGGATTCAATGATTGAATGACTGTGACGAGCTTCAAACTCCTGAGGGTGGGGCGTTAGTGACAGACGCAAAAGAATCACTGGATTCTACTCCGGCCTGATTGAGGACCGACAGATTGATAGCCGTGCCGTGACAGGGTGCGTTGAACATTTCCACTGAGAGGATGGGAGGTAGCCACTGACAACGGTGAAACCCTTGCATACAGCTTGCCATGGAAGGAGCCTTGCGTGTTTGAAGAAGAAGACAGTAGGAAAGCAGAGATTCAGAAGATGGAGCATCTCCAAAACCTCAACCTGTTCTCCATTACTGCAAAACAAGTACTTATTTCATGTTCTTTTACCTTTCACAATCAACCCTGATAATTATTGATATCCCGACTAAGATTTACAAGATAACCATAGCTTGCTTCAAGCCGACAATCTCCGTGGGATCGACCCTTACTCACGTAAGGTATTACTTGGACGACCCAGTGCACTTACTGGTTAGTTATGCGGGGTTGCAAAAGTGTGATTGCAATTTCGTGCACCAAGTTTTTGGCGCCGTTGCCGGGGATTGTTCGAGTTTGGACAACTGACGGCTTATCTTGTTGCTTAGATTATGACTGTTTTATTTTTGTTGGTTTAGAGTCTTCTAGTTGAGTCTAGTTTCATATTTTAAGTTTGGTGTCAATTGCATGCTTTTATTTTTTTTATTTTCGAATTTGCATGTCCTTAGTCCCTTTTTGGTCCTTAAAAATTCTAAGTTTGGTGTCCTCTTTGTGTTTTTTTTTTCCTTAAAATTTTTTAAAATTAGTGTTTGATTTTCTAAAAATTTTAAGTTTGGTGTCATTTTGTTGTTTTTCTCTTTCCTCATTTCAAAAATCAAATCTTTTTCACAAAAATTTTTCAATCATATCTTTTTAATTGCTATTCTCAAAATCTTTTTAATTAACTAATTGATTCAGTTTTCAAATTTGCTTTGATCTTATTTTCTTTTAATTTTCGAATTTTTGTTTTATTTTCCTTTTGTTTTATTTTATTTTTTTCGGTTAATTAAAAAAAATAATAATAAAATAAATATATTTTTATCTACTTGCAATCCATATCATTTCTCTTTATCCATCATGGACCTAAGTGGAATTGAACAGTCCAGAAGGACTCTGGGATCTTATGCTAACCCCATTACAGCTGCATATGGGAGTAGCATCTGTACACCTCCCATTAAAGCAAGCAGCTTTGAGCTAAATCCTCAACTCATTATTATAGTGCAGCAAAATTGCCAGTATTCCGGTCTTCCACAGGAAGAGCCTACTGAGTTTCTGGCACAATTCTTACAAATTGCTGACACAGTACGTGATAAAGAGGTGGATCAGGATGTCTACAGACTATTACTGTTTCCATTTGCTGTAAAAGATCAAGCTAAGAGGTGGTTGAATAACCAACCTACAGCAAGCATAAAGACATGGAAACAGTTATCAGACAAATTCCTGAATCACTTTTACCCTCCAAAGAGGATGACACAGCTAAGACTGGACATCCAAGGCTTTAAACAAGAGGATAATGAATCCCTTTATAATGCCTGGGAGAGGTATAGAGGTATGCTAAGAAAATGCCCCTCTGAAATATTTTCAGAGTGGGTACAGTTAGACATCTTCTACTATGGGCTTACAGAAAAACTCAGATGTCTTTAGACCACTCAGCTGGTGGATCTATACACATGAGGAAGACAATTGAAGAGGCTCAAGAGCTTATAGACACTGTTGCTAGAAATCAATATTTGTACTCTGGCAATGAGTTCTCTCCAAAAGAGGAAGTCATGGCAGTAGCCACTGATCCTAATCCTCAAGAACAGATGATTGAGCTTAATCAACAATTACACCTGATGACAAAACAGTTAGCAGAATTTAAAGAGATGCTCCATGAAACTAAAACTGCACACAAGAACATAGAACTGCAGTTGAATCAAGCAAAACAGTAGATATCTAAACAGATAACAGAAGAATGTCAAGCAGTTCAACTAAGGAGTGGGAAGACATTGAATAACACTGCTCAAGGTAGCAAGAAGCCAAATAAGGAACAATTGACAGAGGATAACCAAACCACTGTTCAAAATCCCTCTGAGGACAGTAAGAGCCCAGAGAGGATTACTTTTGGCGTTCAAACACCAGAAAGGGGAGGAAAGCTGGCGTTAAACACCCATTCCCTGCCCAGTTCTGGCGTTCAAATGCCAGAGAAGGGAGAGAAGTTGGCGTTAAACGCCCAATCTTCACCCAATTCTGGCGTTCAGACGCCAAGGGAGGATCAAACACCTGAGAGTGCTGACAGTAATCCCTCTAAAAAGGCTTCTTCAACCACTTCTGTAAGGAATAAACCTGCAGCATCTAAGGTTGAAGAATATAAAGCCAAGATGGCTTATCCTCAGAAACTCCGCCAAGCGGAACAGGATAAGCAATTTGCCTGCTTTGCAGACTATCTAAGGACTCTTGAAATAAAGATTCCGTTTGCAGAGGCACTTGAGCAAATACCTTCTTATGCTAAGTTCATGAAAGAAATCTTAAGTCATAAGAAGGATTGGAGAGAAACTGAAAAAGTATTTATCACTGAAGAATGTAGTGCAGTCATTTTAAAAAGCTTACCAGAAAAGCTTCAAGATCCAGGAAGCTTTATGATACCATGCACATTAGAAGGTGCTTGCACCAAGACAGCCCTGTGTGACCTTGGAGCAAGTATCAATCTAATACCTGTATCCACTATCAGAAAGCTTGGGTTGACTGAAGAAGTCAAGCCAACCAGGATATGCCTCCAACTTGCTGATGGCTCCATTAAGTATCCATCAGGCATAATAGAGGACATGATTGTCAAGTTTGGGCCATTCGCCTTTCCAACTGACTTTGTGGTGCTGGAAATGGAGGAGCACAAGAGTGCAACTCTCATTCTAGGAAAACCTTTCCTAGCAACTGGACGAACTCTCATTGATGTACAAAAAGGGGAAGTAACCCTGAGAGTCAATGAGGATGAGTTCAAGTTGAATGCTGTAAAAGCTATGCAGCATCCAGACACACCAAATGACTGCATGGACGCTGACATTATTGACTCTCTGGTGGAAGAGATCAATATGACTGAAAGTCTAGAATCAGAGCTTGAGGACATCTTCAAAGATGCTCAGCCTGATCAAGAAGAGTCAGAGGAAACAAAGGAATTTTCGAAAATTCCTCAGGAGGAAGATAAGCCTCCCAAACCTGAACTCAAACCACTACCACCATCCCTGAAGTATGCATTTCTGGGAGAGGGTGACACTTTTCCAGTGATTATAAGCTCTGCTTTAAATCCACAGGAAGAGGAAGCACTGATTCAAGTGCTAAGGACACACAAGATAGCTCTTGGGTGGTCCATAAGTGATCTTAAGGGCATTAGCCCAGCCAGATGCATGCACAAGATCCTGTTGGAGGATAATGCCAAACCTGTGGTCCAACCACAGAGGAGGCTAAATCCAGCCATGAAGGAGGTGGTGCAGAAAGAGGTCACTAAATTACTAGAGGCTGGGATTATTTATCCTATTTCTGATAGCCCCTGGGTGAGCCCTGTCCAAGTTGTCCCAAAAAAGGGAGGCATGACAGTGGTTCATAATGAAAAAAATGAACTAGTTCCTACAAGGACAGTCACAAGGTGGCGTATGTGTATTGACTACAGAAGGCTCAATACAGCCACCAGAAAGGATCATTTTCCTTTACAATTCATAGACCAAATGCTAGAAAGACTAGCTGGTCATGATTATTACTGCTTTTTGGATGGCTATTCAGGTTACAACCAAATTGCAGTAGATCCTCAGGACCAAGAGAAAACAGCATTTACTTGCCCTTCTGGCGTGTTTGCCTACAGGAGGATGCCTTTTGGTCTGTGTAATGCTCCTGCAACCTTTCAGAGATGCATGTTATCCATCTTCTCTGATATGGTAGAGAAATTCCTAAAAGTCTTCATGGATGACTTCTCAGTATATGGAGACTCATTCAGCTCCTGTCTTAATCACCTAGCACTTGTCCTAAAAAAGTGCCAAGAGACTAACCTGGTTTTAAACTGGGAGAAATGTCACTTTATGGTGACTGAAGGAATTGTCCTTGGACACAAGATTTCAAGCAGGGGAATAGAGGTGGATAAGGCAAAGGTAGAGGTAATTGAAAAATTACCACCACCTGCCAATGTTAAGGAAATCAGAAGCTTTCTGGGGCATGCAGGATTCTACAGAAGGTTTATAAAGGATTTTTCGAAAATTGTAAAACCTCTGAGTAATCTGCTAGCTGCTGACACACCATTTGTGTTTGACACACAGTGCATGCAGGCATTTGAAACCTTGAAAGCCAAGCTGGTCACAGCACCAGTCATCTCTGCACCAGACTTGAGATTGCCATTTGAACTAATGTGTGATGCCAGTGACCATGCCATTGGTGCAGTGTTGGGACAAAGGCATAACAAGCTTTTGCACGTCATTTATTATGCCAGCCGTGTTCTAAATGATGCACAGAAGAATTACACAACCACAGAAAAAGAGTTACTTGCAGTGGTCTATGCCATTGACAAGTTTAGATCCTATCTAGTGGGATCCAAAGTGATTGTGTACACTGACCATGCTGCTCTTAAATACTTACTCACAAAGCAGGATTCAAAACCCAGGCTTATAAGATGGGTGTTGCTTCTGCAAGAGTTTGATATAGAAATAAGAGACAGAAAAGGGACAGAGAACCAAGTAGCTGATCATCTGTCCCGAATAGAACCAATAGCTGGGGCGTCCCTCCCTCCTACTGTGATCTCTGAGACTTTCCCAGATGAGCAACTCTTTGCCATTCAGGAAGCTCCATGGTTTGCAGATATTGCAAATTATAAAGCTGTGAGGTTCATACCCCAGGAGTACAGCAGAGTGCAAAGAAAGAAATTAATTTCAGATGCCAAGTACTACCTATGGGATGAGCCATATCTCTTTAAGAGATGTGCAGATGGAATGATCCGCAGATGTGTACCCAGAGAAGAAGCACAAAGGATCCTATGGCACTGCCATGGATCACAGTATGGAGGACATTTTGGAAGTGAGCGAACAGCCACTAAAGTCCTCCAATGTGGCTTCTACTGGCATACTCTCTATAAAGATGCCCGAGAGTTTGTGCGTAACTGTGACAGTTGCCAAAGAGCTGGTAACTTGCCTCACGGATATGCCATGCCTCAACAAGGGATATTAGAGATTAAATTGTTTGATGAATGGGGAATTGACTTCATGGGTCCATTCCCACCTTCATACTCAAACACTTACATTCTGGTGGCAGTAGACTATGTATCTAATTGGGTAGAAGCAATTGCTACACCCACTAATGATACAAAGACTGTGCTGAAATTCCTCCAGAAACACATCTTCAGCAGGTTTGGTGTTCCCAGAGTACTAATCAGTGATGGGGAAACTCATTTCTGCAATAGACAGCTATACTCTGCTATGGTCAGATATGGAATTAGCCACAAAGTGGCAACTCCGTATCATCCACAGACAAATGGGCAAGCTGAAGTCTCTAACAGAGAGCTAAAAAGAATCCTAGAACGGACTGTGATAGCCCGAAGAAAGGATTGGGCAAAGAGTTTGGATGATGCTCTGTGGGCATACAGAACAGCATTCAAGACTCCTATAGGAACCTCCCCATACCAACTGGTGTATGGGAAGGCATGTCATCTGCCTGTGGAACTGGAACATAAAGCCTACTGGGCCACCAGGTTCCTAAACATGGATGCTCAGTTAGCTGGTGAAAAAAGATTGCTCCAACTAAATGAGCTAGAGGAGTTCAGACTCAATGCCTTTGAAAATGCAAAAATTTATAAGGAAAAGGCAAAGAAGTGGCATGACAAAAAGTTGTCATCCAGAGTCTTTGAGCCAGGACAAAAAGTTCTGCTATTCAACTCTAGGCTCAGATTGTTCCCAGGAAAGCTTAAATCTCGTTGGAGGGGTCCGTATGTGATTACAGGAGTATCACCATATGGATATGTTGAGCTCCAGGATGCTGAGTCTGACAAAAAGTTCATTGTTAATGGACAGAGGATCAAGCATTATCTTGAAAACAATTTTGAGCAAGAATGCTCAAAACTGAGACTTGAGTGATTCTCAGTGAAGGTCCAGCTAAAGACAGTAAAGAAGCGCTTGCTGGGAGGCAACCCAGTCATTAGCAGGTTATATGTTTTATTTCTACAGAGGCAATTATCAAAATTGAAGGAATTCACAGAGTTACAGAAGGATTCAGCGCAAAAAGCAGAGAAAAAGAGCTTACTGGCAAAAAAACGCCAGTAAGGGGCATTTTGGGCGTTAAACGCCAGAATGGGCACCATTCTGGGCGTTTAACGCCAGTAAGGGTGCCATTTTGGGCGTTAAACGCCAGAATGGGCACCATTCTGGGCGTTTAACGCCAGGTGTGCAGCATCCTGGGCGTTTAGCAAAACGCCCAGTGACAAAGGGGATTCTGGCATTTAACGCCAGTCAGGGCACCTGGCTGGGCGTTAAACGCCCACATTGGCTAGCAAATGGGCGTTAAACGCCAGAATGGATGCCATTCTGGGCGTTTAACGCCAGAAAGGTGGGGGACCAAGATTTTGCTTTCCGATCAAATTTTTTTCAAACTTTCCTTTTTTGACCCATACTTTTCTACATAAACACATTTCAACCTTTCATCATTCACCTTCAAATCTTCAAAAAAATCAAAATCATTCTTCAAATCTCTTTCAAATCCTTCCCAAATCTTGTTCAAAAACTCAACTTTCTCTCAATTTCTTTCCATATCTTCTCAAATCTCCTTCCAAATTTTCAAAATTTCTCTTCCCCCCTTATTTATACACGATCGGCCTCCCTATTCCCCCACACCATTCGAATTTGCTCTTCTCTTCTCTCTCTTCTTTCCTTTCTTTTGCTTGAGGACAAGCAAACCTCTAAGTTTGGTGTGCTTTTCCGTGATCACTGAGTCAAGATTCATCAAGATCATGGCTCCTAAGGGAAAACAAACCAATTTAAGAGGAAAGAAAGAGAATAATCCAAAGAATCTTTGGAATCAAGAGAAGTTCTTAACCAAAGAACATCAAGACCATTATCACAAAATAATGGGTCTGAGGTCAGTGATCCCGGAAGTTAAATTTGATCTGAAAGAAGATGAATATCTGGGGATCCAAGAGCAAATTCGAAACAGAGGATGGGAAGTTCTAACCAATCCTGAGATAAAGGTTGGAAGAAATATGGTTCAGGAATTCTACTCAAACCTGTGGCTAACAGATAAGCAGAGAATGACTGGAACTGCTTACCATACTTACAGAACCATGGTCAGAGGGAAAGTTATCTACTTCCATCTGGACAAAATAAGAGAAATCTTCAAATTGCCTCAACTGCAGGATGATCCTGAATCCTTTAATAGGAGAATGGTGAGAGCAGATAAAGGGTTGGATCAAGTTCTAGAGGACATATGCCTCCCTGGAACTAAGTGGATAACCAATTCAAAGGGTGTCCCAAACCAACTCAAGAGGGGAGACCTCAAACCAATTGCAAGAAACTATGGAGCAACTTAAGGAAGAACAGCAGAATCAGAACTGCATGCTCTGCAAATTGCTGAAGGAACAAGAGAAGCAGGGGCGTGAAATTCAAGAACTGAAACGCCAAAAGTTCTCCCCTCAATTTGAGGGAGCATCCACTTCTCAAAATCAAGGTTGTTGAGTCCTAACTCTGTGAAAACCTCTATCATTAGGAGCCTATTTAAATTTTTGTTTTCTATTTTTTTTTAATCACTGCTTTTTCTTGCTTCAAGAATCTATTTGATGAAAAAAAATACAAAAAAAATATTCGAAAAAAAAAGAGAGAAAGAAAAAGAAAGAGAAAAAGAAAGAAAAAGAAAGAAATAAAGTTGTGATCCAAGGCAAAAAGAGTGTGCTTAAGAACCCTGGACACCTCTAATTGGGGACTCTAGCAAAGCTGAGTCACAATCTGAAAAGGTTCACCCAATTATGTGTCTGTGGCATGTATGTATTCGGTGGTAATACTGGAAGACAGAGTGCT
Organism: Arachis hypogaea; assembly: GCF_003086295.3. Classification (NCBI taxonomy): domain Eukaryota; kingdom Viridiplantae; phylum Streptophyta; class Magnoliopsida; order Fabales; family Fabaceae; genus Arachis; species Arachis hypogaea. Next base: position 91,385,280 of record NC_092038.1, on the reverse strand, counting down.
TTGGGCCACGGCCAAGACTCAATAAGTAGCTGTGTTCAAGAATCATCATACTTAACTAGGAGAATCAATGACACTATCTGGATTCTGAGTTCCTAAAGAAGCCAATCATTCTGAATTTCAAAGGATAGAGTGAGATGCCAAAACCGTTCAGAGGCAAAAAGCTAAAAGCCCCGCTCATCTAATTAATACTGATCTTCATAGATGTTTTTGGAATTCATTGCATATTCTCTTCTTTTTATCTTATTTGATTTTCAGTTGCTTGAGGACAAGCAACAATTTAAGTTTGGTGTTGTGATGAGCGGATAATTTGTACGCTTTTTGGCATTGTTTTTAGTATGTTTTTAGTATGATCTAGTTAGTTTTTAGTATATTTTTATTAGTTTTTAGTTAAAATTCACTTTTCTGGACTTTACTATGAGTTTGTGTGTTTTTCTATGGTTTCAGGTATTTTCTGGCTGAAATTGAGGGACCTGAGCAAAAATCTGATTCAGAGACTAAAAAGGACTGCAGATGCTGTTGGATTCTGACCTCCCTGTACTCGAAGTGGATTTTCTGGAGCTACAGAAACCCAATTGGCACGCTGTCAACGGCGTTGGAAAGTAGATATCCTGGGCTTTCCAGCAATATATGATAGTCCATACTTTGCCCAAGATTTGATGGCTCAAACCGGCGTTCAAAGTCACCCTCAGAATTCCCAGCGCTAAACGCCGGAACTGGCACAAGGATGGGAGTTAAACGCCCAAACTGGCATAAAAGTTGGCGTTTAACTCCAAGAAGAGTCTCTACACGAAAATGCTTCAATGCTCAGCCCAAGCACACACTAAGTGGACCCAAAAGTGGATTTTTACGTCATTTACTCATTTCTGTATACCCTAGGTTACTAGTTCACTATTAATAGGATCTTTTGACATTGTATCTGTACCTCATGACACTTTACACGTTTCTTGGTGTACTTCTCACAGCATGAGTCTCTAAACCCCATGGTTGGGGGTGAAGAGCTCTGCTGTGTCTTGATGGATTAATGCAATTACTACTGTTTTTCATTCAATCATGCTTGCTTCCATTCTAAGATATTACTTGTTCTTAAACCGGATGAATATGATGATCCGTGACACTCATCATCATTCTCAACTATGAACGTGTGCCTGACAACCACCTCTGTTCTACCTTAGATTAAGTAGATATCTCTTGGATTCTTTAATTAGAATCTTCGTGGTATAAGCTAGAACTGATGGCGGCATTCAAGAGAATCCGGAAGGTCTAAACCTTGTCTGTGGTATTCTGAGTAGGATTCAATGATTGAATGACTGTGACGAGCTTCAAACTCCTGAGGGCGGGGCGTTAGTGACAGACGCAAAAGAATCACTGGATTCTATTCCGGCCTAATTGAGAACCGACAGATGGATAGCCGTGCCGTGACAGGGTGCGTTGAACATTTCCACTGAGAGGATGGGAGGTAGCCACTGACAACGGTGAAACCCTTGCATACAGCTTGCCATGGAAGGAGCCTTGCGTGCTTGAAGAAGAAGACAGTAGGAAAGCAGAGATTCAGAAGATGGAGCATCTCCAAAACCTCAACCTGTTCCCCATTACTGCAAAACAAGTACTTATTTCATGTTCTTTTACTTTTTACAATCAACCTTGATAATTATTGATATCCCGACTAAGATTTACAAGATAACCATAGCTTGCTTCAAGCCGACAATCTCCGTGGGATCGACCCTTACTCACGTAAGGTATTACTTGGACGACCCAGTGCACTTGCTGGTAAGTTGTGCGGGGTTGCAAAAGTGTGATTGCAATTTCACAAGACATGAATTTTAAACGCCACAACTTCATAGAAGTGGTCTTGATGCACCCTTGAGATGAATCTCTCCATCTCCCATGACTCGGAGGTGGAAGCTTTTGCCTTCCCTTTCCTCTTTCTAGAGGTTTCTCCGGCCTTGGATGCCATAAATGGTTATGGAAAAACAAAAAGCAATGCTTTTACCACACCAAACTTAAAAGGTTTGCTCGTCCTCGAGCAAAAGAAGAAAGAAGAGAGTAGAAGAAGAAGAAATGAAGGAGATGGAGGTGGCCTTGTGGTTCGGCCTAAAGGGGAAGAAGTAGTGTTTAAGTTGTGTGAAAATGAAGGAGTGAAGAAGGGTTTATATAGGAGTGGGGGGTTATGATTCGGTCATGTATGGGTGGGTTTGGGAGCGAAAGTGGTTTGAATTTGAATGGTGGGGTAGGTGGGGTTTTATGAAGGATGGATGTGAGTGGTGAAGAGAAAGATGGGATTTGATAGGTGAAGGGTTTTTTGGGGAAGAGGTGTTGAGGTGATTGGTGAATGGGTGAAGAAGAGAGAGAGTGGTAGGGTAGGTGGGGATCCTGTGGTGTCCACAGATCCTGAGGTGTCAAGGAAAAGTCATCCCTGCACCAAATGGCATGCAAAAATGCGTTTCTGGCCAATTCTGGCATTAAACGCCGGGCTGGTGCCCATTTCTGGTGTTTAACGCCAAGTGCTTGCCCTTTTCTGGCGTTTAACGCCAGTCTGGTGCCCCTTTTTGGCGTTAAACGCCCAGAATGGTGCCAGACTGGGCGTTAAACGCCCAACTGCTAGCCTTACTGGCGTTTAGGTTCTTCCTCCAGGGTGTGCTGTTTTTCTTCCTGTTTTTCTTTCTGTTTTTGCTTTTTCAATTGATTTTGTGACTTCTCATGATATCAACCTACAGAAAACATAAAATAACAAAAGAGAATAGATAAAATACAACATTGGGTTGCCTCCCAACAAGCGCTTCTTTAATGTCATTAGCTTGACAGTGGGCTCTCATGGAGCCTCACAGATACTCAGAGCAATGTTGGAACCTCCCAACACCAAACTTAGAGTTTGAATGTGGGGGTTCAACACCAAACTTAGAAGTTGGTTGTGGCCTCCCAACACCAAACTTAGAGTTTGACTGTGGGGGCTCTGTTTGGCTCTGTTTTGAGAGAAGCTCTTCATGCTTCCTCTCCATGGTGACAGAGGGATATCCTTGGGCCTTAAACACCAAGGATTCTTCATTCACTTGAATGATCAATTCTCCTCTATCAACAACAATCACAGCTTTTGCTGTGGCTAGGAAGGGTCTGCCAAGGATGATGGATTCATCCATGCACTTCCCAGTCTCTAGGACTATGAAATCAGCAGGGATGTAATGGTCTTCAACCTTTACCAGAACATCCTCCACAAGTCCATAAGCTTGTTTTCTTGAGTTGTCTGCCATCTCTAGTGAGATTTCTGCAGCTTGCACCTCAAAGATCCCTAGCTTCTCCATTACAGAGAGAGGCATGAGGTTTACACTTGACCCTAAGTCACACAAGGCCTTCTTGAAGGTCATGGTGCCTATGGTACAAGGTATTGAGAACTTCCCAGGATCCTGTCTCTTTTGAGGTAATTTCTGCCTAGACAAGTCATCCAGTTCTTTGGTGAGCAAAGGGGGTTCATCTTCCCAAGTCTCATTTCCAAATAACTTGTCATTTAGCTTCATGATTGCTCCAAGGTATTTAACAACTTGCTCTTCAGTGACATACTCATCCTCTTCAGAGGAAGAATACTCATCAGAGCTCATGAATGGCAGAAGTAAGTCCAATGGAATCTCTATGGTCTCATTTTGAGCCTCAGATTCCCATGGTTCCTCTTTGGGGAACTCATTGGAGGCCAGTGGACGTCCATTGAGGTCTTCCTCAGTGGCGTTCACTGCCTCTCCCTCCTCTCCAAATTCGGCCATGTTGATGGCCTTGCACTCTCCTTTTGGATTTTCTTCTGTATTGCTTGGGAGAGTACTAGGAGGGAGTTCAGTAATTTTCTTGCTCAGCTGACCCACTTGTCCCTCCAAATTTCTAATGGAGGACCTTGTTTCAGTCATGAAACTTTGAGTGGTTTTGATTAGATCAGAGACCATGGTTGCTAAGTCAGAGTGGTTCTGCTTAGAATTCTCTGTCTGTTGCTGAGAAGATGATGGAAAAGGCTTGCGATTGCTAAACCTGTTTCTTCCACCATTATTATTGTTGAAACCTTGTTGAGGTCTCTGTTGATCCTTTCATGAGAGATTTGGATGATTTCTCCATGGAGGATTATAGGTGTTTCCATAGGGTTCTCCCATGTAATTCACCTCTTCCATTGAAGGGTTCTCAGGATCATAAGCTTCTTCTTCAGATGAAGCTTCCTTAGTACTGCTTGGTACATTTTGCATTCCAGACAGACTTTGAGAAATCATATTGACCTGTTGAGTCAATATTTTGTTCTGAGCCAATATGGCATTCAAAGTGTCAATCTCAAGAACTCCTTTCTTCTGACTAGTCCCATTGTTCACAGGATTCCTTTCAGAAGTGTACATGAATTGGTTATTTGCAACCATTTCAATCAACTCTTGAGCTTCTGTAGGCGTCTTCTTCAGATGAAGAGATCCTCCAGCAGAGCTATCCAAAGACATCTTGGACAGTTCAGACAGACCATCATAGAAAATACCTATGATGCTCCATTTAGAAAGCATGTCAGAGGGACACTTTCTGATTAATTGTTTGTATCTTTCCCAAGCTTCATAGAGGGATTCTCCTTCCTTCTGTCTGAAGGTTTGGACTTCCACTCTAAGCTTACTCAATTTTTGAGGTGGAAAGAACTTTGCCAAGAAGGCATTGACTAGCTTTTCCCAAGAGTTCAGGCTTTCTTTAGGTTGTGAGTCCAACCATGTCCTAGCTCTGTCTCTTACAGCAAAAGGGAATAGCATAAGTCTGTAGACCTCAGGGTCAACCCCATTAGTCTTGACAGTGTCACAGATTTGCAAGAATTCAGCTAAAAACTGATGAGGATCTTCCAATGGAAGTCCATGGAACTTGCAATTCTGTTGCATTAGAGAAACTAATTGAGGCTTAAGCTCAAATTTGTTTGCTCCAATGGTAGGGATAGAGATGCTTCTCCCATAGAAATCGGGAGTAGGTGCAGTAAAGTCACCCAGCACCTTCCTTGCATTGTTGGCATTGTTGTTGTTTTCGGCTGCCATGTGTTCTTCTTCTTTGAAGATTTCTGTTAGGTCCTCTACAGAGAATTGTGCCTTAGCTTCTCTTAATTTTCGCTTCAAGGTCCTTTCAGGTTCAGGATCAGTCTCAACAAGAATGCTTTTGTCCTTGCTCCTGCTCATAAGAAAGAGAAGAGAACAAGAAAATGTGGAATCCTCTATGTTACAGTATAGAGATTCCTTGAGGTGTCAGAGGAAAGGGAAAATAGAAGGCAGAGGTAGAAAATTCGAACTTATCAATAGAGATGGAGTTCGAATTGTGCATTAAGGAATAGTGTTAGTCCATAAATAGAAGGATGTGAGAAGAAGGGAAGTAGTATTCGAAAATTAAGTAAAGAATTTTGAAAACACTTTGAAAAACACTAATTGATTTTCGAAAATAAAAGTGGGAAAGAAATCCAGTGATTTTTGAAAAAGAATTTGAAATTAGAAATCAAAAAGATTTGATTGAAAGCTATTCTGAAAAAGATGTGGTTCAGAAGATATGATTAGTTTAAAAAGATGTGATTGAGAAGATATGTTTTGAAAAACATTTTTAAAAAAGATTTGATTTTAAAAATTAATGACTTGACTAACAAGAAAAGATATGATTCAAACATTAAACCTTTCTCAACAGAAAAGGCAACATACTTGAAATGTTGAATCAAATCATTAATTGATAGCAAGTATCTTTGAAAAGGGAAAGAAATTGATTTTGAAAAAGATTTGATTGAAAAAAATTTGATTTGAAAAAGATTTGATTTTGAAAAACTTTGAAAACTTGAAAAAAATTGATTTGAAAACAAAATCTTCCCTCTTGTGCCAGTCTGTCCTTCTTCACTGGGCGTTTTGAACGCCCAGCTTTTTCTGTGTAATTCCTCTGCTGCATGTTCTGAATCTTCAATTCCCTGTACTATTGACTTGAAAATAGAACCAAGATCAAATAAACAATGCATGCAAGGCACCAAACTTAAAATAAGACACTAGACTCAAACAAGAAACATAAAATATTTTTGGTTTTTTTTTTTGATTTTGTAAATTTTTTTGTGTTTTTCAAAAATTAAGTGGAAAAGAAAATAAAGGTATCAAAATTCTTAATGAAAATCCCAGGAATCATGCAATGTTAGTCTAAAGCTTCAGTCTAAAGGAATTAGACATGGTTAGCCAAGCTTCAGCAGAACATTGCATTCAAGAGCTAAATTGATGAAGACCAATTAGCTTTGGTGATGATAAGAACATCACCTTGAAACACTAGAATTCATTCTTAAGAACTCTGAAGAAAAATACCTCATCTAAGCAACAAGATGAACCGTCAGTTGTCCAAACTCAACAATCCCCGGCAACGGCGCCAAAAACTTGGTGCACGAAATTGTGATGAATACTTTTCACAAATCAAATAATCCCCGGTAATGAATCCAAAAACTTGGTGTTCAATACCATGGCATAAACAAAACTTCGCACAACTAACCAGCAAGTGTACTGGGTCGTCCAAGTAATAAACCTTACGCGAGTAAGGGTCGATCCCACAGAGATTGTTGGTATGAAGCAAGCTATGGTCACCTTGTAAATCTTAGTCAGGCAAACTCAAATGGATATGGGTGATATACGAATAAAACATAAAGATAAAGATAGAGATACTTATGTAATTCATTGGTGGGAATTTCAGATAAGCGTATGGAGATGCTGTGTTCCTTCCGTCTCTCTGCTTTCCTACTGTCTTCATCCAATCCTTCTTACTCCTTTCCATGGCAAGCTTATGCAAGGGTTTCACCGTTGTCAGTGGCTACCTCCCATCCTCTCAGTGGAAATGTTCAACACACCCTGTCACGGCACGGCTATCCATCTGTCGGTTCTCAATCAGGCCGGAATAGAATCCAGTGATTCTTTTGCGTCTGTCACTAACGCCCCGCCCTCAGGAGTTTGAAGCTCGTCACAGTCATTCAATCATTGAATCCTACTCAGAATACCACAGACAAGGTTAGACCTTCCGGATTCTCTTGAATGCCGCCATCAGTTCTAGCCTATACCACGAAGACTCTGATCTCACGGAATGGCTGGCTCGGTTGTCAGGCGAGCGCTCGGTTGTCAGGCGATCAACCATGCATCGTGTATCAGGAATCCAAGAGATATTCACCCAATCTAAGGTAGAACGGAGGTGGTTGTCAGGCACACGTTCATAGGTGAGAATGATGATGAGTGTCACGGATCATCACATTCATCAAGTTGAAGAACAAGTGATATCTTAGAACAAGAACAAGCGGAATTGAATAGAGGAACAATAGTAATTGCATTAATACTCGAGGTACAGCAGAGCTCCACACCTTAATCTATGGTGTGTAGAAACTCCACCGTTGAAAATACATAAGAACAAGGTCTAGGCATGGCCGAATGGCCAGCCTCCCAATGATCTAAGATAGCATAAGAACAAAGGTAGCTACCCCCGATATATCAATACAATAGTAAAAGGTCCTACTTATAGAGAACTAGTAGCCTAGGGTTTACAAAGATGAGTAAATGACGTAAAAATCCACTTCCGGGCCCACTTGGTGTGTGCTTGGGCTGAGCATTGAAGCATTTTTGTGTAGAGACTCTACTTGGAGTTAAACGCCAGCTTTTATGCCAGTTTGGGCGTTTAACTCCCATCCTTGTGCCAGTTCCGGCGTTTAACGCTGGGTATTCTGAGGGTGACTTTGAACGCCGGTTTGGGCCATCAAATCTTGAGCAAAGTATGGACTATCATATATTGCTGGAAAGCCCAGGATGTCTACGTTCCAACGCCGTTGAGAGCGCGCCAATTGGGCTTCTGTAGCTCCAGAAAATCCACTTCGAGGGCAGGGAGGTCAGAATCCAACAGCATCTGCAGTCCTTTTTAGTCTCTGAATCAGATTTTTGCTCAGGTCCCTCAATTTCAGCCAGAAAATACCTGAAATCACAGAAAAACACACAAACTCATAGTAAAGTCCAGAAAAGTGAATTTTAACTAAAAACTAATAAAAATATACTAAAAACTAACTAGATCATACTAAAAACATACTAAAAACAATGCCAAAAAGCGTACAAATTATCCGCTCATCACAACACCAAACTTAAATTGTTGCTTGTCCTCAAGCAACTGAAAATCAAATAAGATAAAAAGAAGAGAATATGCAATGAATTCCAAAAACATCTATGAAGATCAGTATTAATTAGATGAGCGGGGCTTTTAGCTTTTTGCCTCTGAACAGTTTTGGCATCTCACTCTATCCTTTGAAATTCAGAATGATTGGCTTCTTTAGGAACTCAGAATCCAGATAGTGTCATTGATTCTCCTAGTTAAGTATGATGATTCTTGAACACAGCTACTTATTGAGTCTTGGTCGTGGCCCAAAGCACTCTGTCTTCCAGTATTACCACCGGATACATACATGCCACAGACACATAATTGGGTGAACCTTTTCAGATTGTGACCCAGCTTTGCTAGAGTCCCCAATTAGAGGTGTCCAGGGTTCTTAAGCACACTCTTTTTGCCTTGGATCACAACTTTATTTCTTTCTTTTTCTTTCTTTTTCTTTCTTATTCTCTTTCTTTTTCTTTCTCTCTTTTTTTTCGAATATTTTTTTTTGTATTCACTGCTTTAAGAATCATTTTTATGATTTTTTCAGATCCTCAGTAACATGTCTCCTTTTTCATCATTCTTTCAAGAGCCAACATTCATGAACCACAAATTCAAAAGACATATGCACTGTTTAAGCATTCATTTAGAAGACAAAAGTAATGCCACCACATCAAAATAATTAAACTGTTATAAAATTCAAAATTCATGCAATTCTTCTCTTTTTCAATTAAGAACATTTTTCATTCAAGAGAGGTGATGGATTCATAGGACATTCATAACTTTAAGGCATAGACACTAAGATACTAATGATCACAAGACACAAACATAGATAAACATAAGCACTAAAATTCGAAAAACAGAAAAATAAAGAACAAGGAAATTAAAGAACGGGTCCACCTTAGTGATGGCAGCTTATTCTTCCTCTTGAAGATCCTATGGAGTGCTTGAGCTCCTCAATGTCTCTTCCTTGTCTTTGTTGCTCCTCTCTCATGATTCTTTGATCTTCTCTAATTTCATGGAGGAGAATGGAATGTTTTTGGTGCTCCACCCTTAGTTGTCCCATGTTGGAACTCAATTCTCCTAGGGAGGTGTTTAGTTGCTCCCAATAGTTTTGTGGAGGAAAGTGCATCCCTTGAGGAATCTCAGGGATCTCATGATGAGTGGTATCTCTTGTGTGCTCCATCCTTTTCTTAGTGACGGGCTTGTCCTCATCAATGGGGATGTCTCCCTCTATGTCAACTCCAACTGAATAACAGAGGTGACAAATGAGATGAGGAAAGGCTAACCTTGCCAAGGTAGAGGACTTGTCCGCCACCTTATAAAGTTATTGGGATATAACCTCATGAACTTCTATTTCTTCTCCAATCATGATGCTATGAATCATGATAGCCCGGTCTATAGTAACTTCGGACCGGTTGCTAGTGGGAATGATTGAGCGTTGGATAAACTCCAACCATCCCCTAGCCACGGGTTTGAGGTCATGCCTTCTCAATTGAACCGGCTTTCCTCTTGAATCTCTCTTCCATTGGGCGCCCTCTTCACAAATGACTGTGAGGACTTGGTCCAACCTTTGATCAAAGTTGACCCTTCTAGTGTAAGGGTGTTCATCTCCTTGCATCATGGGCAAGTTGAATGCCAACCTTACATTTTCCGGACTAAAATCCAAGTATTTCCCCCGAACCATAGTAAGCCAATTCTTTGGGTCCGGGTTCACACTTTGATCATGGTTCTTGGTGATCCATGCATTGGCATAGAACTCTTGAACCATTAAGATTCCGACTTGTTGAATGGGGTTGGTAAGAACTTCCCAACCTCTCCTTCGGATCTCATGTCGGATCTCCGGATATTCACTCTTTTTGAGTTTAAAAGGGACCTCCGGGATCACCTTCTTCAAGGCCACAACTTCATAGAAGTGGTCTTGATGCACCCTTGAGATGAATCTCTCCATCTCCCATGACTCGGAGGTGGAAGCTTTTGCCTTCCCTTTCCTCTTTCTAGAGGTTTCTCCGGCCTTGGATGCCATAAATGGTTATGGAAAAACAAAAAGCAATACTTTTACCACACCAAACTTAAAAGGTTTGCTCGTCCTCGAGCAAAAGAAGAAAGAAGAGAGTAGAAGAAGAAGAAATGAAGGAGATGGGGGAGGCTTTGTGGTTCGGCCAAAGGAGGAGAAAGAGTGTTTATGTTGTGTGAAAATGAAGGAGTGAAGATGGGTTTATATAGGAGTGGGGGAGGGTGATAGTTCGGTCATGTATGGGAGGGTTTGGGTGGGAAAGTGGTTTGAATTTGAATGGTGGGGTTTTATGAAGGATGGATGTGAGTGGTGAAGAGAAAGATGGGATTTGATAGGTGAAGGGTTTTTTGGGGAAGAGGTATTGAGGTGATTGGTGAATGGGTGAAGAAGAGAGAGAGTGGTAGGGTAGGTGGGGATCCTGTGGGGTCCACAGATCCTGAGGTGTCAAGGAAAAGTCATCCCTGCACCAAATGGCATGCAAAAATGCGTTTTGGGCCAATTCTGGCGTTAAACACCGGGCTGGTGCCCATTTCTGGCGTTTAACGCCAAGTGCTTGCCCTTTTCTGGCGTTTAACGCCAGTCTGGTGCCCCTTTCTGGCGTTAAACGCCCAGAATGGTGCCAGACTGGGCGTTAAACGCCCAACTGCTAGCCTTACTGGCGTTTAAACGCCAGTAGGTTCTTCCTCCAGGGTGTGCTATTTTTCTTCCTGTTTTTCTTTCTGTTTTTGCTTTTTCAATTGATTTTGTGACTTCTCATGATCATCAACCTACAGAAAACATAAAATAACAAAAGAGAATAGATAAAATATAACATTGGGTTGCCTCCCAACAAGCGCTTCTTTAATGTCATTAGCTTGACAGTGGGCTCTCATGGAGCCTCACAGATACTCAGAGCAATGTTGGAACCTCCCAACACCAGACTTAGAGTTTGAATGTGGGGGTTCAACACCAAACTTAGAAGTTGGTTGTGGCCTCCCAACACCAAACTTAGAGTTTGACTGTGGGGGCTCTGTTTGGCTCTGTTTTGAGAGAAGCTCTTCATGCTTCCTCTCCATGGTGATAGAGGGATATCCTTGAGCCTTAAACACCAAGGATTCTTCATTCACTTGAATGATCAATTCTCCTCTATCAACATCAATCACAGCCTTTGCTGTGGCTAGGAAGGGTCTGCCAAGGATGATGGATTTATCCATGCACTTCCCAGTCTCTAGGACTATGAAATCAGCAGGGATGTAATGGTCTTCAACCTTTACCAGAACATCCTCCACAAGTCCATAAGCTTGTTTTCTTGAGTTGTCTGCCATCTCTAGTGAGATTTTTGCAGCTTGCACCTCAAAGATCCCTAGCTTCTCCATTACAGAGAGATGCATGATGTTTACACTTGACCCTAAGTCACACAAGGCCTTCTTGAAGGTCATGGTGCCTATGGTACAAGGTATTGACAACTTCCCAAGATCCTATCTCTTTTGAGGTAATTTCTGCCTAGACAAGTCATCCAGTTCTTTGGTGAGCAAAGGGGGTTCATCTTCCCAAGTCACATTTCCAAATAACTTGTCATTTAGCTTCATGATTGCTCCAAGGTATTTAGCAACTTGCTCTTCAGTGACATACTCATCCTCTTCAGAGGAAGAATACTCATAAGAGCTCATGAATGGCAGAAGTAAGTCCAATGGAATCTCTATGGTCTCATTTTGAGCCTCAGATTCCCATGGTTCCTCATTGGGGAACTCATTGGAGGCCAGTGGACGTCCATTGAGGTCTTCCTCAGTGGCATTCACTGCCTCTCCCTCCTCTCCAAATTCGGCCATGTTGATGGCCTTGCACTCTCCTTTTGGATTTTCTTCTGTATTGCTTGGAAGAGTATTAGGAGGGAGTTCAGTAATTTTCTTGCTCAGCTGACCTACTTGTGCCTCCAAATTTCTAATGGAGGACCTTGTTTCAGTCATGAAACTTTGAGTGGTTTTGATTAGATCAGAGACCATGGTTGCTAAGTCAGAGTGGTTTTGCTTAGAATTCTCTGTCTGTTGCTGAGAAGATGATGGAAAAGGCTTGCTATTGCTAAACCTGTTTCTTCCACCATTATTATTGTTGAAACCTTGTTGAGGTCTCTGTTGATCCTTCCATGAGAGATTTGGATGATTTCTCCATGAAGGATTATAGGTGTTTCCATAGGGTTCTCCCATGTAATTCACCTCTTCCATTGAAGGGTTCTCAGGATCATAAGCTTCTTCTTCAGATGAAGCTTCCTTAGTACTGCTTGGTGCATTTTGCATTCCAGACAGGCTTTGAGAAATCATATTGACCTGTTGAGTCAATATTTTGTTCTGAGCCAATATGGCATTCAGAGTGTCAATCTCAAGAACTCCTTTCTTCTGACTAGTCCCATTGTTCACAGGATTCCTTTCAGAAGTGTACATGAATTGGTTATTTGCAACCATTTCAATCAACTCTTGAGCTTCTGTAGGCGTCTTCTTCAGATGAAGAGATCCTCCAGTAGAGCTATCCAAAGACATCTTGGACAGTTCAGAAAGACCATCATAGAAAATACCTATGATGCTCCATTCAGAAAGCATGTCAGAGGGACACTTTCTGATTAATTGTTTGTATCTTTCCCAAGCTTCATAGAGGGATTCTCCTTCCTCCTGTCTGAAGGTTTGGACTTCCACTCTAAGCTTACTCAATTTTTGAGGTGGAAAGAACTTTGCCAAGAAGGCATTGACTAGCTTTTCCCAAGAGTTTAGGCTTTCTTTAGGTTGTGAGTCCAACCATGTCCTAGCTCTGTCTCTTACAGCAAAAGGGAATAGCATAAGTCTGTAGACCTCAGGGTCAACCCCATTAGTCTTGACAGTGTCACAGATTTGCAAGAATTCAGCTAAAAACTGATGAGGATCTTCCAATGGAAGTCCATGGAACTTGCAATTATGTTGCATTAGAGAAACTAATTGAGGCTTAAGCTCAAAGTTGTTTGCTCCAATGGCAGGGATAGAGATGCTTCTCCCATAGAAATCGGGAGTAGGTGCAGTAAAGTCACCCAGCACCTTCCTTGCATTGTTGGCATTGTTGTTGTTTTCGGCTGCCATGTGTTCTTCTTCTTTGAAGATTTCTGTTAGGTCCTCTACAGAGAATTGTGCCTTAGCTTCTCTTAATTTTCGCTTCAAGGTCCTTTCAGGTTCAGGATCAGCCTCAACAAGAATGCTTTTGTCCTTGCTCCTGCTCATAAGAAAGAGAAGAGAACAAGAAAATATGGAATCCTCTATGTTACAGTATAGAGATTCCTTGAGGTGTCAGAGGAAAGGAAAAATAGAAGGCAGAGGTAGAAAATTCGAACTTATCAATAGAGATGGAGTTCGAATTGTGCATTAAGGAATAGTGTTAGTCCATAAATAGAAGGATGTGAGAAGAAGGGAAGTAGTATTCGAAAATTAAGTAAAGAATTTTGAAAACAATTTGAAAAACACTAATTGATTTTCGAAAATAAAAGTGGGAAAGAAATCAAGTGATTTTTGAAAAAGAATTTGAAATTAGAAATCAAAAAGATTTGATTGAAAGCTATTCTGAAAAAGATGTGGTTCAGAAGATATGATTAGTTTAAAAAGATGTGATTGAGAAGATATGTTTTGAAAAACATTTTTAAAAAAGATTTGATTTTAAAAATTAATGACTTGACTAACAAGAAAAGATATGATTCAAACATTAAACCTTTCTCAACAGAAAAGGCAACATACTTGAAATGTTGAATCAAATCATTAATTGATAGCAAGTATCTTTGAAAAGGGAAAGAAATTGATTTTGAAAAAGATTTGATTGAAAAAATTTGATTTGAAAAAGATTTGATTTTGAAAAACTTTGAAAACTTGAAAAAAATTGATTTGAAAACAAAATCTTCCCTCTTGTGCCATCCTGGCGTTAAACGCCCAGAATGGTATCCATTCTGGCGTTTAACACCCAAAATGCTACCCTTTTGGGCGTTAAACGCCCAGCTAGCACCCTGGCTGGCGTTTAAATGCCAGTCTGTCCTTCTTCACTGGGCGTTTTGAACGCCCAGCTTTTTCTGTGTAATTCCTCTGCTGCATGTTCTGAATCTTCAGTTCCCTGTACTATTGACTTGAAAATAGAACCAAGATCAAATAAACAATGCATGCAAGCCACCAAACTTAAAATAAGACACTAGACTCAAACAAGAAACATAAAATATTTTTGGTTTTTTTTTTGATTTTGTAAATTTTTTTGTGTTTTTCGAAAATTAAGTGGAAAAGAAAATAAAGGTATCAAAATTCTTAATGAAAATCCCAGGAATCATGCAATGTTAGTCTAAAGCTTCAGTCTAAAGGAATTAGACATGGTTAGCCAAGCTTCAGCAGAACATTGCATTCAAGAGCTAAATTGATGAAGACCAATCAGCTTTGGTGATGATAAGAACATCACCTTGAAACACTAGAATTCATTTTTAAAGAAATCTTGGTAGCTACCTTTGTTCTTATGCTATCTTAGATCATTGGGAGGCTGGCCTCACGGCCATGCCTAGACCTTGTTCTTATGTATTTTCAACGGTGGAGTTTCTACACACCATAGATTAAGGTGTGGAGCTCTGCTGTACCTCGAGTATTAATGCAATTACTATTGTTCCTCTATTCAATTCCGCTTGTTCTTGTTCTAAGATATCACTTGTTCTTCAACTTGATGAATGTGATGATCCGTGACACTCATCATCATTCTCACCTATGAACGTGTGCCTGACAACCACCTCCGTTCTACCTTAGATTGGGTGAATATCTCTTGGATTCCTGATACACGATACATGGTTGATCGCCTGACAACCGAGCACTCGCCTGACAACCGAGCCAGCCATTCCGTGAGATCAGAGTCTTCGTGGTATAGGCTAGAACTGATGGCGGCATTCAAGAGAATCCGGAAGGTCTAACCTTGTCTGTGGTATTCTGAGTAGGATTCAATGATTGAATGACTGTGACGAGCTTCAAACTCCTGAGGGCGGGGCGTTAGTGACAGACGCAAAAGAATCACTGGATTCTATTCCGGCCTGATTGAGAACCGACAGATGGATAGCCGTGCCGTGACAGGGTGCGTTGAACATTTCCACTGAGAGGATGGGAGGTAGCCACTGACAACGGTGAAACCCTTGCATAAGCTTGCCATGGAAAGGAGTAAGAAGGATTGGATGAAGACAGTAGGAAAGCAGAGAGACGGAAGAAACACAGCATCTCCATACGCTTGTCTGAAATTCCCACCAATGAATTACGTAAGTATCTTTATCTCTATCTTTATGTTTTATTCATCATTCATACCCATTTGAGTTTGCCTGACTAAGATTTACAAGGTGACCATAGCTTGCTTCATACCAACAATCTCTGTGGGATCAACCCTTACTCACGTAAGGTTTATTACTTGGACGACCCAGTACACTTGCTGGTTAGTTGTGCGAATTTGTGTTTATGCCATGGTGTTAAAAAAAACGAAAAAAAGAGAGAGAAAAAGAAAGAAATAAAGTTGTGATCCAAGGCAAAAAGAGTGTGCTTAAGAACCCTGGAAACCTCTAATTGGGGACTCTAGCAAAGCTGGGTCACAATCTGAAAAGGTTCACCCAAGTATGTGTCTGTGGCATGTATGTATCCGGTGGTAATACTGGAAGACAGAGTGCTTTGGGCCACAGCCAAGACTCATACACTAGCTATGTTCAAGAATCATTATACTTAACTAGGAGAATCAATAACACTATCTGAGTTCTGAGTTCCTATAGATGCCAATCATTCTGAACTTCAAAGGATAAAGTGAGATGCCAAAACTGTTCGGAAGCAAAAAGCTACTAGTCCCGCTCATCTAATTGGAGCTAAGTTTCCTTGATATTTTGGAGTATATAGTATATTCTCTTCTTTTCATCCTACTTTGATTTTCAGTTGCTTGGGGACAAGCAACAATTTAAGTTTGGTGTTGTGATGAGCGGATAATTTATACGCTTTTTGGCATTGTTTTTAGTATGATCTAGTTAGTTTTTAGTATATTTTTTATTAGTTTTTAGTTAAAATTCACTTTTCTGGATTTTACTATGAGTTTGTGTGTTTTTCTGTGATTTCAGGTATTTTCTGGCTGAAATTGAGGGTCCTGAGCAAAAATCTGATTCAGAGACTGAAAAGGACTGCAGATGCTGTTGGATTCTGACTTCCCTGCACTCGAAGTGGATTTTCTAGAGCTACAGAAGCCCAATTGGCGCGCTCTCAACGGCGTTGGAAAGTAGAAATCCTGGGCTTTCCAGCAATGTATAATAGTCCATACTTTGCCCGAGATTTGATGGCCCAAACCGGCGTTGCAAATCAGCCTCAGAATTCCCAGCGTTTAACGCTGTAACTGGCATAAAAATTGGAGTTAAACGCCCAAACTGGCATGAAAGCTGGCGTTTAACTCCAAAAAAAGTCTCTACACATGAAAGCTTCAATGCTCAGCCCAAGCACACACTAAGTGGACCCAGAAGTGGATTTTTACGTCATTTACTCATTTCTGTATACCCTAGGTTACTAGCTTACTATTAATAGGATCTTTTGACATTGTATCTGTACCTCATGACACGTTACACGTTTCTTGGTGTACTTCTCACAGCATGAGTCTCTAAACCCCATGGTTGGGGGTGAGGAGCTCTGCTGTGTCTTGATGGATTAATGCAATTACTACTGTTTTTCATTCAATCATGCTTGCTTCCATTCTAAGATATCACTTGTTCTTAACCCGGATGAATGTGATGATCCGTGACACTCATCATATTCTCAACTATGAATGTGTGCCTGACAACCACCTCCGTTCTATCTTAGATTGAGTAGATATCTCTTGGATTCCTTAACCAGAATCTTCGTGGTATAAGCTAGAACTGATGGCGGCATTCAAGAGAATCCGAAAGGTCTAAACCTTGTCTGTGGTATTCTGAGTAGGATTCAATGATTGAATGACTGTGACGAGCTTCAAACTCCTGAGGGCGGGGTGTTAGTGACAGACGCAAAAGAATCACTGGATTCTACTCCAGCCTGATTGAGAACCGACAGATGGATAGCCGTGCCGTGACAGGGTGCGTTGAACATTTCCACTGAGAGGATTGGAAGTAGCCACTGACAACGGTGAAACCCTTGCATACAGCTTGCCATGGAAGGAGCCTTGCGTGTTTGAAGAAGAAGACAGTAGGAAAGCAGAGATTCAGAAGATGGAGCATCTCCAAAACCTCAACCTGTTCTCCATTACTGCAAAACAAGTACTTATTTCATGTTCTTTTACTTTTCACAATCAACCCTGATAATTATTGATATCCCGACTAAGATTTACAAGATAACCATAGCTTGCTTCAAGCCGACAATCTCCGTGGGATCGACCCTTACTCACGTAAGGTATTACTTGGACGACCCAGTGCACTTGCTGGTTAGTTGTGTGGGGTTGCAAAAGTGTGATTGCAATTTCGTGCACCACTTTGCTTCTTTTTCACTGCTTTTTCTTGCTTCAAGAATCAATTTTATGATTTTTCAGATCATCAATAACATTTCTCTTTTTCATCATTCTTTCAAGAGCCAACAATTTTAACATTCATAAAATTTAATATAAAAATATACACTGTTTAAGCATTCATTCAGAAAACAAAAAGTATTGCCACCACATATAAATAATTAGAATTTTTCTTATTAAAAACTCGAAAAAAAAATATTGCCTCCTTATTCTAAAAATCTGCTATTTTATTTATGTTTAATGATGGTGAGAAAAATAGATTATAGCTTAGTTGGAGATAACATCAAAATAGAGATACTAATTACTACTACTCATATATAACTTCTAAGGTAAATTCCTAATAAGAACAATTATCACAGAGTTAAGGTTAAGATTAGGACTCAACAACCTTTATTTTGGGAGGTGGATGCTCCTTTAATCTGTGGGGTGTTTGGCCCTTCAAGGGATAGCTTCTTCCTTCAGTTCACATCCTTGCTCTTCCTGTTCCCTTAGGTGCCATGATCTTGATGAGTTTTAGCTCAGTGATCATGGCAAATCACACCAAATTTAGAGGTTTGCTTGTCCTCAAGCAAAATAAAGGAAAAGAGAGAAATAGAAGGAGAGGCAATTTCGAAATTCAAAAGATATGATGAGTTGAAAAAGATATGAGAAGAAATTAAAAAGATTTGAAAAGAAATTAAAGAAAAATCAAGAAATATGTTTAGGATAATTTTTTTTTTGAAATTGAAGTTGAAAGATGAGAGTTTGTAATATGTTTATGCAAGAAATCATGAATTGAAACATGAAAAATTAAAAAAATTTGTGAAGTAAAAACGAATTTACCTTCTCCCCACCATCCTGGCGTTAAACGCCCAAACGCTGCATGTTTTGGGTGTTTAACGCCCAAACGCTGCTTCTCCTGGGCGTTCAACGCCCAGCTGTTGCTTCTTTCTGGCGTTGAACGCCCAGAAGGTGCTTTTTTCTGGCGTTCAACGCCCAGAAGATGCTCCTTTCTGGCGTTTAACGCCCAGATGGCTATCCTTACTGGCGTTGAACGCCCAGTAGGTGCTTCTTTTGGGCGTTCAATGCCCAAAACAGCTTTTACTGGCTTTTTCGCACCAGTGAGCTTCCTTTTTTGCTGTTTTATCCTCTGAATCCTTCTATAACTCTGTGAACTTAAGCAATTGCTATTTTACCTTGAAGATAATTGACATATACCTGTAAAAATCAATTAATTAACAAATAAGCTTCGTAAATGACTGGTTGCCTCCCAGCAAGCGCTTCTTTACTGTCTTTAGCTGGACTATTACTGAGCTTTAGTTAAGTCTCAGTTTTGAGCATTCTTGCTCAAAATTGCTTTCAAGATAATGTTTGACTCTTTGTCCATTAACATTGAACTTTTTGTTAGAATCATTATCCTGGAGCTCTACGTATCCATATGGTGACACACTTGTAATCACATATGGTCCTCTCCATCGGGACTTCAATTTCCCGGGGAATAATCTGAGCCTAGACCTTGTTCTTGTGTATTTTCAACGGTGGAGTTTCTACACACCATAGATTAAGGTGTGGAGCTCTGCTGTACCTCGAGTATTAATGCAATTACTATTGTTCTTCTATTCAATTCCGCTTGTTCTTGTTCTAAGATATCACTTGTTCTTCAACTTGATGAATGTGATGATCCGTGACACTCATCATCATTCTCACCTATGAACGTGTGCCTGACAACCACCTCCGTTCTACCTTAGATTGAGTGGATATCTCTTGGATTCTTTAATCGGAATCTTCGTGGTATAAGCTAGAATTGATGGCGGCATTCAAGAGAATCCGGAAGGTCTAAACCTTGTCTGTGGTATTCTGAGTAGGATTCAATGATTGAATGACTGTGACGAGCTTCAAACTCCTGAAGGCTGGGCGTTAGTGACAGACGCAAAAGAATCACTGGATTCTATTCCAACCTGATTGAGAACCGACAGATGAATAGCCGTGCCGTGACAGGGTGCGTTGAACATTTTCACTGAGAGGATGGGAGGTAGCCACTAACAACGGTGAAACCCTTGCATATAGCTTGCCATGGAAAGGAGTAAGAAGGATTGGATGAAGACGGTAGGAAAGCAGAGAGACGGAAGGGACCAAGCATCTCCATACGCTTGTCTGAAATTCCCACCAATGAATTACGTAAGTATCTTTATCTCTATCTTTATGTTTTATTCATCATTCATACCCATTTGAGTTTTCCTGACTAAGATTTACAAGGTGACCATGGCTTGCTTCATACCAACAATCTCTGTGGGATCGACCCTTACTCGCGTAAGGTTTATTACTTGGACGACCCAGTACACTTGCTGGTTAGTTGTGCGAAGTTGTGTTTATGCCATGGTATTGAACACCAAGTTTTTGGGTTCATCACCGGGGATTAATTGAGTTGTGAAAAGTATTGATCACAATTTTGTGCACCAAGTTTTAGGCGCCGTTGCTGGGGATTGTTTGAGTATGGACAACTGACGGTTCATCTTGTTGCTTAGATTAGGTATTTTTTTTTCAGAATTCTTGAGAATGAATTCTAGAGTTTCATGATGATCTGTTGAAGTCTGGCTGGCTGTGAAGCCATGTCTAATTTTATTGGACCGAGGTTTCAACTTATCATCACAAGAGCTTGTTGATTTCTATCAATCTTGCTGTTGGAGCAGTGATCTGCTAAGGCTTGGCTGGCCATTGGCCATGTCTAGTGTTTTGCACCGGAGCTTTCTTTGAAAGCTTGGCTGGCTATGAAGCCATGTCTAATTCCTGGACCGGAGTCTTAGACTAACATTGCATGATTCCTGGAATTCTCATTAAGAATTTTGATATCTTTATTTTCTTCTTCACTTAATTTTCAAAAAAAAAAAATTTACAAAATCATAAAATCCAAAAATATTTCTTGTTTGAGTCTAGAGTCTCATGTTAAGTTTGGTGTCAATTGCATGCATTTTTCACGTGTCTTCAGTGATCTTCAAGTTGTTCTTGATGATTTACTTGCTCTGATTTTTAAATTCTCTTGACTTGAGTGCTTATGTGTCTCATATGCATTCTCATGTTGTTAGCTTCAGTAGTATACAAACTGCTAAGTTTGGTGTCTTGCATGCATTGTTATTTGATTTTAGTTGCATTTTGATTATTCCTTATTATTAAAAATCCAAAAATATTTTTAATTTGTGTCTTTTCAAGTCAATAATACAGAGAATTGAAGATTCAGAACATTCAGCAGAGGAATTACACAGAAAAAGCTGGGCGTTCAAAATGCCCAGTGAGGAAGGCAAACTGGCGTTTAAACGCCAGCCAGGGTGCCTGGCTGGGCGTTTAACGCCCAAAAGGGTAGTAGTTTGGGCGTTAAACGCCAGAATGTGCACCATTCTGGGCGTTTAACGCCAGGATGGCACAAGAGGGAAGATTTTGTTTTCAAATCAAATTTTTTCACGTTTTCAAAATTTTTCAAAATCAAATCTTTTTCAAATCAAATATTTTCAATCAAATCTTTTTCAAAATCAATTTCTTTCCATTTTTAAAAATACTTGCCATCAATTAATGATTTGATTCAACAATTCAGTTATGTTGCCGTTTCTGTTGAGAAAGGTTTAATGTTTGAATCATATATTTTCTTGTTAGCCAAGTTATTATTTTTTTAAAATCAAATCTTTTTAAAAAGTTTTTCAAATCATATCTTCTCAATCACATCTTTTTCAAAATAGTTTTCAATCAAATCTTTTTGATTTCTAATTTCAAAATCTTTTTCAATAATCACTTTACTTCCTTCTCTATCTTGGTTTTCGAAAATCAATTAGTGTTTTTCAAAATGTTTTTAAAATATTTTACTTTAATTTTCGAAAATTTCTTCCCCTCTTCTCACATCCTTCTATTTATGGACTAACACTATTCCTTAATGCACAATTCGAACTCCATCTTTCTTGATAAGTTCGAATTTTCTAACTCTTCCTTCCATTTTTCTTTTCCTCTGACACCTCAAGGAATCTCTATACTGTGACATAGAGGATTCCATATTTTCTTCTTCTCTTCTCTTTCATATGAGCAGGAGCAAAGACAAAAGCATTCTTGTTGAGGCTGATCTTGAACCTGAAAGGACCTTGAAGCGAAAGCTAAGAGAAGCTAAGGCACAATTCTCTGTAGAGGACCTAACAGAAATCTTCAAAGAAGAAGAACTCATGGCAGCCGAAAACAACAACAATGCCAACAATGCAAGGAAGGTGCTGGGTGACTTTACTGCACCTACTCCCGATTTCTATGGGAGAAGCATCTCTATCCCTGCAATTGGAGCAAACAACTTTGAGCTTAAGCCTCAATTAGTTTCTCTAATGCAACAGAATTGCAAGTTCCATGGACTTCCATTGGAAGATCCTCATCAGTTTTTAGCTGAATTCTTGCAAATCTGTGACACTGTCAAGACTAATGGGGTTGACCCTGAGGTCTACAGACTTATGCTATTCCCTTTTGCTGTAAGCGACAGAGCTAGAATATGGTTGGACTCACAACCTAAAGAAAGCCTGAACTCTTGGGAAAAGCTAGTCAATGCCTTCTTGGCAAAGTTCTTTCCACCTCAAAAACTGAGTAAGCTTAGAGTGGAAGTCCAAACCTTGAGACAGAAGGAAGGAGAATCCCTCTATGAAGCTTGGGAAAGATACAAACAATTAATCAGAAAGTGCCCCTCTGATATGCTTTCTGAATGGAGCATCATAGGTATTTTCTATGATGGTCTCTCTGAACTATCCAAGATGTCTTTGGATAGCTCTGTTGGAGGATCTCTTCATCTGAAGAAGACGCCTACAGAAGCTCAAGAACTAATTGAAATGGTTGCAAATAACCAATTCATGTACACTTCTGAAAGAAATTCTGTGAACAATGGGACCAATTAGAAGAAAGGAGTTCTTGAGATTGACACTCTGAATGCCATACTGGCTCAGAACAAAATATTGACTAAGGAAGTTAATATGATTTCTCAAAGTCTGTCTGGATTGCAAAATGCACCAAGCAGTACTAAGGAAGCTTCATCTGAAGAAGAAGCTTATGATCCTGGGAACCCTTCAATGGAAGAGGTGAATTACATGGGAGAACCCTATGGAAACACCTATAATCCTTCATGGAGAAATCATCCAAATCTCTCATGGAAGGATCAACAGAGACCTCAACAAGGTTTCAACAACAATAATGGTGGAAGAAACAGGTTTAGCAATGGCAAGCCTTTTCCATCATCTTCTCAGCAACAGACAAAGAGTTCTAAGCAGAACACCTCTGACTTAGCAACCATGGTCTCTGATCTAATCAAAACCACTCAAAGTTTCATGACTGAAACAAGGTCCTCCATTAGAAATTTGGAGGCACAAGTGGGTCAGCTGAGCAAGAAAATTACTGAACTCCCTCCTAGTACTCTTCCAAGCAATACAGAAGAAAATCCAAAAGGAGAGTGCAAGACCATCAACATGGCCGAATTTGGAGAGGAGGGAGAGGCAGTGAACGCCACTGAGGAAGACCTCAATGGACGTCCACTGGCCTCCAATGAGTTCCCCAATGAGGAACCATGGGAATCTGAGGCTCCCACTGAGACCATAGAGATTCCATTGGATTTACTTCTGCCATTCATGAGCTCTGATGAGTATTCTTCCTCTAAAAAGGATGAGTATGTCACTGAAGAGCAAGTTGCTAAATACCTTAGAGCAATCATGAAGTTAAATGACAAGTTATTTGGTAATGAGACTTGGGAGGATGAACCCCCTTTGCTCACCAAAGAACTGGATGACTTGTCTAGGCAGAAATTACCTCAAAAGAGACAAGATCCTGGGAAGTTTTCAATACCTTGTACCATAGGCACCATGACCTTCAAGAAGGCCTTGTGTGACCTAGGGTCAAGTGTAAACCTCATGCCTCTCTCTGTAATGGAGAAGCTAGGGATCTTTGAAGTGCAAGCTGCAAAAATCTCACTAGAGATGGCAGACAAGTCAAGAAAACAAGCTTATGGACTTGTAGAGGATGTTCTGGTAAAAGTTGAAGACCACTACATCCCTGCTGATTTCATAGTCCTAGAGACTGGGAAGTGCATGGATGAATCCATCATCCTTGGCAGACCCTTCCTAGCCTCAGCAAAGGCTGTGATTGATGTTGATAGAGGAGTATTGATCATTCAAGTGAATGAAGAATCCTTTGTGTTTGAGGCTTAAGGATATCCCTCTGTCATCATGGAGAGGAAGCATGAAGAGCTTCTCTCAAAACAGAGCCAAACAGAGCCCCCACAGTCAAATTCTAAGTTTGGTGTTGGGTGGCCACAACCAAATTCTAAGTTTGGTGTTGAACCCCCACATTCAAACTCTAAGTTTGGTGTTGGGAGGTTCCAACATTGCTCTGAACATCCCTGAGGCTCCATGAAAGCCCTCTGTCAAGCTACTGACATTAAAGAAGTGCTTGTTGGGAGGCAACCCAATGTTATATTTTATCTATTTTCCTTTGTTATTTTATGTTTTCTGTAGGTTGATGATCATGAGAAGTCACAAAATCAATTGAAAAAGCAAAAATAGAAAGAAAAACAGAAAGAAAAATAGCACACCCTGGAGGAAGAACTTGCTGGCGTTTAAATGCCAGTAAGGCTAATAGATGGGCGTTTAACGCCCAGTCTGGCACCATTCTGGGTGTTTAACGCCAGAAAGGGGCACCAGACTGGCGTTAAACGCCAGAGAAGGGCAAGAACTTGGCGTTAAATGCCAGAAATGGGCACCAGCCCGGCGTTTAACGCCAGAATTGGCACAAAGGGTATTTTTGCTCGCCACTTGGTGCAGGGATGACTTTTCCTTGACACCTCAGGATCTGTGGACCCCACAGGATCCCCACCTACCCTACCACTCTCTCTCTTCTTCACCCATTCACCAATCACCTCAACACCTCTTCCCCAAAAACCCTTCACCTATCAAATCCCATCTTTCTCTTCACCACTCACATCCATCCTTCATAAAAACCCACCTACCCTACCATTCAAATTTAAACCACTTTCCCTCCCAAACCCACCCTCCCATAACCGAACCACAAAGCCTCCCCCATCTCCTTCATTTCTTCTTCTTCTACTCTCTTCTTTCTTCTTTTGCTCGAGGACGAGCAAACCTTTTAAGTTTGGTGTGGTAAAATCATTGCTTTTTGTTTTTCCATAACCATTTATGGCATCCAAGGCCGGAGAAACCTCTAGAAAGAGGAAAGGGAAGGCAAAATCTTTCACCTCCGAGTCATGGGAGATGGAGAGATTCATCTCAAGGGTGCATCAAGACCACTTCTATGAAGTTGTGACCTTGAAGAAGGTGATCCCCGAGGTCCCTTTCAAACTCAAAAGGAGTGAATAGCCGGAGATCCGACATGAGATCCTAAGAAGAGGTTGGGAAGTTCTTACCAACCCCATTCAACAAGTCGGAATCTTAATGGTTCAAGAGTTCTATGCCAATGCATGGATCACCAAGAACCATGATCAAAGTGTGAACCCGAATCCAAAGAATTGGCTTACTATGGTTCGGGGGAAATACTTGGATTTTAGTCCGAAAAATGTAAGGTTGGCATTCAACTTGCCCATGATGCAAGGAGATGAACATCCTTACACTAGAAGGGTCAACTTTGATCAAAGGTTGGACCAAGTCCTCACAGTCATTTGTGAAGATGGCGCCCAATGGAAGAGAGATTCAAGAGGAAAGCCGGTTCAACTGAGAAGGCACGACCTCAAGCCTGTGGCTAGGGGATGGTTGGAGTTTATCCAACGCTCAATCATTCCCACTAGCAACCGGTCCGAAGTTACTATAGACCGGGCTATCATGATTCATAGCATCATGATTGGAGAAGAAATAGAAGTTCATGAGGTTATATCCCAAGAACTTTATAAGGTGGCGGACAAATCCTCTACCTTGGCAAGGTTAGCCTTTCCTCATCTCATTTGTCACCTCTGTTATTCAGTTAGAGTTGACATAGAGGGAGACATCCCCATTGATAAGGACAAGCCCATCACTAAGAAGAGGATGGAGCAAACAAGAGACCCCTCTCATCATCAAATCCCTGAGATGCCTCAAGGGATGCAATTTCCTCCACAAAACTATTGGGAGCAACTAAACACCTCCCTAGGAGAATTGAGTTCCAACATGGGACAACTAAGGGTGGAACACCAAGAACATTCCATTCTCTTCCATGAAATTAGAGAAGATCAAAGAATCATGAGAGAGGAGCAACAAAAGCAAGGAAGAGACATTGAGGAGCTCAAGCACTCCATAGGATCTTCAAGAGGAAGAACAAGCCACCATCTCTAAGGTGGACCCGTTCTTTAACTTCCTTGTTCTTTATTTTCCTGTTTTTCGAATTTTAGTGCTTATGTTTATCTATGTTTGTGTCATGTGATCATCAGTGTCTTAGTGTCTATGCCTTAAAGTTATGAATGTCCTATGAATCCATCACCTCTCTTAAATGAAAAATGTTCTTTAATTGAAAAAGAGAAGAATTGCATGAATTTTGAATTTTATAACAGTTTAATTATTTTGATGTGGTGGAAATATTTTTGTTTTCTGAATGTATGCTTAAACAGTGCATATGTCTTTTGAATTTGTGGTTCATGAATGTTGGCTCTTGAAAGAATGATGAAAAAGGAGACATGTTACTGAGGATCTGAAAAATCATAAAAATGATTCTTGAAGCAAGAAAAAGCAGTGAATACAAAAAAAAGAGAGGAGAAAAACAAAAAAAAAGGGAGAAAAGAAAAGAAAAAAAAAAGAGAGAAAAAGAAAGAAATAAAAGTGTGATCCAAGGCAAAAAGAGTGTGCTTAAGAACCCTGGACACCTCTAATTGGGGACTCTAGCAAAGCTGAGTCATAATCTGAAAAGGTTCACCCAATTATGTGTCTGTGGCATGTATGTATCCGGTGGTAATACTGGAAGACAGAGTGCTTTGGGCCACGGCCAAGACTCAATAAGTAGCTGTGTTCAAGAATCATCATACTTAACTAGGAGAATCAATGACACTATCTGGATTCTGAGTTCCTAAAGAAGCCAATCATTATGAATTTCAAAGGATAGAGTGAGATGCCAAAACTATTCAGAGGCAAAAAGCTAAAAGTCCCGCTCATCTAATTAATACTGATCTTCATAGATGTTTTTGGAATTCATTGCATATTCTCTTCTTTTTAGCTTATTTGATTTTCAGTTGCTTGAGGATAAGCAACAATTTAAGTTTGGTGTTGTGATGAGCGGATAATTTGTACGATTTTTGGCATTGTTTTTAGTATGTTTTTAGTATGTTTTAGTTATTTTTTAGTATATTTTTATTAGTTTTTAGTTAAAATTCACTTTTCTGGACTTTACTATGAGTTTGTGTGTTTTTCTGTGATTTCAGGTATTTTCTGGCTGAAATTGAGGAACTTGAGCAAAAATCTGATTCAGAGACTAAAAAGGACTGCAGATGCTGTTGGATTCTGACCTCCCTGTACTCGAAGTGGATTTTCTGGAGCTACAGAAGTCCAATTGGCGCGCTCTTAACGGCGTTGGAAAGTAGACATCCTGGGCTTTCCAGCAATATATGATAGTCCATACTTTGCTCAAGATTTGAGGGCTCAAACCGGCGTTCAAAGTCACCATTAGAATTCCCAGCGTTAAACGCCGGAACTGGCACAAGGATGGGAGTTAAACGCCCAAACTGGCACCAAAGCTGGCGTTTAACTCCAAGAAGAGTCTCTACACGAAAATGCTTCAATGCTCAGCCCAAGCACACACCAAGTGGGCCCGGAAGTGGATTTTTATGTCATTTACTCATCTCAGTAAACCCTAGGCTACTAGTTCTCTATAAGTAGGACCTTTTACTATTGTATTTTCATCTTTGGATCATTTTTCGATCTTAGGATCATCTTTGGACATCTAGTTCTTAGATCATTGGGAGGCTGGCCTCACGGCCATGCCTAGACCTTGTTCTTGCGTATTTTCAATGGTGGAGTTTCTACACACCATAGATTAAGGTGTGGAGCTCTGCTGTACCTCGAGTATTAATGCAATTACTATTGTTCTTCTATTCAATTCCGCTTGTTCTTGTTCTAAGATATCACTTGTTCTTCAACTTGATGAATGTGATGATCTGTGACACTCATCATCATTCTCACCTATGAACGTGTGCCTGACAACCACATCTGTTCTACCTTAGATTGAGTGGATATCTCTTGGATTCTTTAATCGGAATCTTCGTGGTATAAGCTAGAATTGATGGCGGCATTCAAGAGAATCCGGAAGGTCTAAACCTTGTCTGTGGTATTCTAAGTAGGATTCAATGATTGAATGACTGTGACGAGCTTCAAACTCCTGAAGGCTGGGCGTTAGTGACAGACGCAAAAGAATCACTGGATTCTATTCCAACCTGATTGAGAACCGACAGATGAATAGCCGTGCCGTGACAGGGTGCGTTGAACATTTTCACTGAGAGGATGGGAGGTAGCCACTGACAACGGTGAAACCCTTGCATACAGCTTGCCATGGAAAGGAGTAAGAAGGATTGGATGAAGACGGTAGGAAAGCAGAGAGACGGAAGGGACCAAGCATCTCCATACGCTTGTCTGAAATTCCCACCAATGAATTACATAAGTATCTCTATCTCTATCTTTATGTTTTATTCATCATTCATACCCATTTGAGTTTGCCTGACTAAGATTTACAAGGTGACCATGGCTTGCTTGATACCAACAATCTCTGTGGGATCGACCCTTACTCGCGTAAGGTTTATTACTTGGACGACCCAGTACACTTGCTGGTTAGTTGTGCGAAGTTGTGTTTATGCCATGGTATTGAACACCAAGTTTTTGGGTTCATCACCGGGGATTAATTGAGTTGTGAAAAGTATTGATCACAATTTCGTGCACCAGGCATCATAAAAAGGGATTCATTATCTCCTTGTTGGAAGCCTTGGATGCTCAGCCTTAGCTGTGTCATCCGTTTTGGAGAAAAATAGTGATTCAAGAATTTTTCTGACAGCTGTTTCCATGTCTTTATACTGTCCTTAGGTTGGTTATTTAACCACCTCTTAGCTTGGTCTTTTACAGCAAATGGAAACAGTAGCAATCTGTAGACATCCTGATCTACTTCCTTATCATGTACTGTGTCAGAAATTTGTAGAAACTGTGCCAGAAACTCTGTAGGTTCTTCGTGTGGAAGACCGAAATACTGGCAACTTTGCTGCACCATGATAATGAGCTGAGGGTTCAACTCAAAACTACTAACTCCAATGGAGGGTATACAGATACTACTCCCATATGAAGTAGTAGTGGGGTTAGCATATGACCCCAGAGTCCTTCTGAACTGTTCCCTTCCACTTAGGTCCATGTTAGAGTAAAGGAGGTAATGTGGATTTAAATTTTTTTTTTTTTTGAAAATCGAAAATTAAAAGGAAGATAAAATAAAATAAATAGAAAATTAAATAAAAATTCAAAAATTAGAAAACCAAATAAAATAAAAATAAATAAAAATAAAAATAAAATAAAAAAAGGAATTTAAAAATATTTTATGAAGATTTTCGAAAAAGTGAGGAGAGAGAAAGTGGTTAGGATATTTTCGAAAAAGATATAATTAAATTTTTGAAATTGAAATATGAATTTTTATAGAGAAATTCGAAAATATGGCTTAAAAATAGTTAGAAAAGATATTTTTTTGAATTTTGAATTTTTTTATGATGAAAGAGAAAAACACACAAAAGACACAAGACTTAAAATTTTTAGATCTAATGCTCCTTATTTTCGAAAATTTTGGAGGGAAAACACCAAGGAACACCAAACTTAAAAATTTTAAGATCAAAACACAAAGAAGACTCAAGAACACTTTAAAGATTCACAAGAACAATAAGAACAAAAGAAAGAACACCAAACTTAAAATTTTTAGAAAACTTCAACAAAATTCTCGAAAATTATAAAACGATTAACAATAAAACACCAAACTTAAAGTTTGGCACAAGATTCAATCAAAGAAAAATTATTTTTGAAAAAGATTTTAAAAAAAGATACCCAATTACCAAGAACATAGACCAACGCTCTAGCCAATTGGGCAATAAAGGTAACACTTGTTTTGAAGAGGTATTTTCACTAACCAAAAATAATTTCTTTTTTGAAGACTAATGCTTTGGAAAAGCACAAGAAAAACAAGAAAAGACACAGAACAAGAAAAATAAATAAGAATAACTTGAAGATCAAAGAACACAAATTCGAAAATTTAAAAAGGAAAATATAAAATATGCAATTGACACCAAACTTAGAACAAGACACTAACTCACGAAAAATTAAAAATTAATAAGGAAAAGTAATATTTTTGAAAAATTTTTGAAGAGAAATTAAAGGACTCAAATTTAATGACTCTGTAGCATCAATACTCTATTCCTAATCTAAGCAACAAAATAAACCTTTAGTTGTTCAAACTCAAACAATCCCCGGCAACGGCGCCAAAAACTTGGTGCACGAAATTGCAATCACACTTTTGCAATCCGCACAACTAACCAGCAAGTGCGTTGGGTCGTCCAAGTAATACCTTAGGTGAGTAAGGGTCGATCCCACAGAGATTGTTGGCTTGAAGCAAGCTATGGTTACCTTGTAACTCTTAGTCAGGATATAATATCAATAATAATTCTTAGTTTGAATTGTAAAAAGAAAGAGGCCATAAATTAAATAATTGTTACGCAATAAGGGAGAATATGTTGGAGTTTTAGAGATGCTTTGTCTTTTGAATCTCTGCAACATAATGCTTCCTTGCATTCAAAAGTGCAAAGTTCCTTCCATGGCAAGTTGTATCTAGGGCGTCACCATTGTCAATGGCTACTTCTCATCCTCTCAGTGAAAATGGTCCAAATGCTCTATCACAGCATGGCTAATCATCTGTTGGTTCTCGATCATGTTGGAATTGAATCCCTTGATCCTTTTGCGTTTGTCATCATGCCCAACAATCGCGAGTTTGAAGCTCATCACAGTCATTCAATCCTTGAATCCTACTCGGAATACCACAGACAAGGTTTGACTTTCCGGATTCTCATGAATGCCGCCATCAATCTAGCTTATACCACGAAGATTCTGATTAAGGAATCTAAGAGATACTCATTCAATCTGATGTAGAACGGAGGTGGTTGTCAAGCACACGTTCATGGATTGAGGAAGGTGATGAGTGTCACGGATCACTACCTTCTCCATAGTTAAGCGCGAATGAACATCTTAGATAGGAACACGCATGTTTGAATGGAAAAACAGAAATAATTGCATTAATTTATTGAGACGCTGTAGAGCTCCTCACCCCCAACAATGAAGTTTAGAGACTCATGCCGTCAAAGAGTATAAAATTTAGATCTAAAAATGTCATGAGATACAAAATAATTCTCTAAAAGTTGTTTAAAAACTAAGCTAGTAACCTAGGTTTACAAAAAATGAGTAAACTAAGATGGATAGTGCAGAAATCCACTTCTGGGGCCCACTTGGTGTGTGCTGGGGCTGAGACTTAAGCTTCTCACGTGCCTGGGCTGTTTCTGGAGTTGAACGCCAGGTTGTAACCTGTTTCTGACGCTAAACGCCAGACTGCAACATGAAACTGGTGTTGAACGCCAGTTTACGTCGTCTATCTTCGCGCAAAGTATGGACAATTAAATATTGCTGAAAAGCCCTGGATGTCTATTTTCCAACCCAATTAAGAGTGCGCCAATTGGACTCTTGTAGCTCCAAAAAATCCATTCCGAGTGCAGGGAGGTCAGAATCTAACAGCATCTGCAGTCCTTTTTCAGCCTAAATCAGATTTTTGCTCAGCTCCCTCAATTTCAGCCAGAAAATACCTGAAATTACAAAAAAACACACAAACTCATAGTAAAGTCCAGAAATATGAATTTTTCCTAAAAACTAATAAAAATATACTAAAAACTAATTAAAACACATTAAAATCTACATGAAATTACCCAAAAAAAAAAACGTATAAAATATCCGCTCATCAGAAATCTATCTAAATATCCTAGTTATCTAACAAGATCAACAAACTAGAATTCCTAAGCAATCAACAACATCAAGAAGTCACAAAATTCACAAGAATCTAAAGCTAGAAGCAAAATGGTATACACAAGGAAGATCTTACCACGGTGGGGTGCCTCCCACCAAGAACTTTTCTTTAACGTCCTTAAGTTGGACGGTTAGTTGCTCAAGCTTCTCCTTCTCTAGGTGCATCTTCCAATAGGAACACCTCTAGCTCTTTTGGGAGTTTGTAGCCATAGTACTTCTTCACTCTATGTCCATTCACCTTGAAAGTTGCTTCACTTTTAGGATCAAATAACTCCACCACTCCATAGGGCTTTATCTCCTTCACCTTGAAAGGTCCTTCCCATCTAGAGCGAAGCTTGCCAGGCATGAAACGAAGCCTCGAATTGTAGATGAGAACCTCATCACCTTCTTAGAAGTCCTCCTCTCGGATGTGATGGTCATGGAATGCTTTAGTCTTTTCCTTGTAAATCCGGGCATTCTCATATGCTTCGTTCCTCAAACACTCAAGCTCCTTTAGCTGCAATTTTCTGGCTACTCCGGCTTGGGTCAAATCCATGTTGCACTGCTTTACTGCCCAATAGGCTTTGTGCACAATTTCCACTGGAAGGTGGCATGCCTTACCATAGACGATCCGGAAGGGACTCATCCCTAACAGAGTCTTGTAGGCCGTTCTATACGCCCATAGCGCATCTCCTAACCGGAGGCTCCAATCCTTCCTTTGTGGATTGACCACTTTCTCCAAGATTCTCTTAATCTCCCAGTTATACACTTCCGCTTGTCCGTTGGTTTGCGGATGATAAGCAGTGGCAACCTTATGCATTACCCCATAGCACTTGAGCAGTGCTTCTACTTTCCTGTTACAAAAGTGGGATCCTTGGTCACTCACGATTGCTCGTGGTGACCCATAACGGCATACAATGTTATTCCTAATAAAAGAAATGACGGTATTGGCGTCGTCAAGGCGGGTAGGTATTGCTTCTACCCACTTTGACACGTAGTCAACCGCTAACAAAATATATAGATACCCACTTGAGTTGGGAAACGGTCCCATAAAGTCAATGCCCTATACATCAAATATCTCACAGAACAACATAGGTTGTTGAGGCATTTCATCCCTTTGGGATGTGTTTCCCGACTTCTGACACTGATGGCAAGACATACATAACTGGTTAGCATCCTTGAATAAGGTTGGTCACCAGAATCCACAATCCAACACCTTTTTCACGGTCCTTTGTGGGCCAAAGTGGCCACCACATTCGGACGAATGGCAAGCTTCTAGAATGGGTTAGATTTCGGACTCTGGGACACATCTTCGAATTACTGGGTCCACTCCCCTCTTCCACAAGTGAGGGTCATCCCAAATGTAGTATTTAGAATCACTCCTCAACTTATCCCTTTGGTGTTTAGAAAAGTTGGGAAGGAAGAGTTTCGCAACCAAGTAGTTCGCCATTGGGGCAAACCAAGGGAAGCTATCTGACACAGCATGCAAACTATCCAATGGGAATGAGTCATTGATCGGAAATGGATCAAATTTTAAATTCTCAAGGCGGCTTAAATGATTTGCAACCAAGTTTTGAGATCCACTCCGGTCCCTAATCTCAATGTTGAATTCTTGCAAAAGCAAGATCCAACATATGAGCCTAGGTTTTGACTCATTCTTTGTCAATAAGTATTTCAAAGCTGCATGATCCGTGTATACCACTATCTTTGATCCTAGCAAATAAGATCTGAATTTATCTAAAGCATGAACAATAGCTAGGAGTTCCTTTTCAGTAGTGGTATAGTTGGATTGTGCTGCATCAAGTGTTTTAGAAGAGTATGCAATGATATAAGGGAGTTTACCATCGCGTTGTGCAAGCGCGGCACTATAGCTTGGTTTGGCGCATCACATATTATCTCAAATGGCAACATCCAGTTAGGGCCTCGCACAATCGGTGCCGTGGTAAGATCTCTCCTTAGCTCTTCAAAAGCTTTCACACATTAACTGCCAAACTCAAAGTCCACATCTTTTTGGAGTAGGCGTGACAATGGCAAAGCGATCTTGCTGAAATCTTTGATAAAGCGCCTATAGAATCCTGCATGTCCTAAAAACGAGCGGACCTCCCTCACAGATGAGGGGTGACATAAAGTGGTGATAACATCGACCTTCGTCGGGTCTACCGAAATTCCTTCACTAGATACTACATGTCCTAACACTATACCTTGTCTTACCATGAAGTGACATTTCTCAAAATTCAAGACAAGGTTAATGTCAACACATCTAGCTAAGACCTTGGCGAAGTTCGTTAAGCAACAATCAAATGAGGTTCCATAAACACTGAAGTCATCCATAAAGACTTCCAGATAATTCTCTATTAGATCAGAAAAGATACTGGTCATGCACCGCTGAAAAGTAGTAGGTGCATTACATAGTCCAAATGGCATCCTTTTGTAGGCAAAGGTGCCAAAAGAGCAAGTGAACGTGGTCTTTTCCTGATCTTCAGGAGAAATGTGAATCTGGAAGTAACCAGTGAATCCATCAAGAAAGCAGTAATGGGATTTACCCACCAAACGGTCCAACATCTGATTGATAAAGGGCAAAGGGTAGTGGTCCTTCCTTGTAGCGGCATTCAACCTTCTATAGTCGATGCACACTCGCCATGCATTTTGTACTCTCTTTGTGACCGCTTCACCATCATCCTTGATAACCGCAGTGATGCCTGATTTCTTGGAAACAACCTGGACCAGGCTCACCCACTCACTATCAGAAATCGGGTATATGATACCCGCATCAAGTAGCCTAGTGACCTCCTTCTTTACCACATCGAAGATGGTTGGGTTGAGCCTCCTTTGCGATTGCCTAACCGGCCTAGCTCCCTCTTGGAGAAATATACGATGCATGCACTTACGAGGGTCAATCCCCACAATATCAGCTAAGCTCTAACCAATTGCCTTCTTGTACTTTCTGAGAACACCTAGGAGCTTTTCTTCTTCTTCACTAGAAAGCTCACTAGCAATAATGATCGGAAACTTCTGGTTGTCCTCTAAGAAAGCATACTTCAAATGAGATGGGAGAGGCTTCAATTCACTCTTTGCCTCAAGCTAAGGTTCCTTTTCGTCAGGCTCACAGAGTTTATTCTCAACAACTTTCTCATGTTCACCCTCTTGGTCATCCGTCTCTTCAACAATATGGTAGCACAACTTGTTATGGTCTTCTTCTTGCACTTCTGCTACCATGTTCGGGAGGATGCTTCATGGCTTCTTCTAAATTGAACTTGATAGTCTTGTCTCCAACCTCAAAGGAATATGTGCCGGTGAAGACATCTAACTTGAATTTAGAGGTCTTAAGGAAGGGTCTACCAAGTAGAACGGAGGATGAGCTTCTACTTTCTATTGGAGGCATTTCAAAGATGTAAAAGTCAACCGGAAAGATCAAATCCTTGATCGCCACAAGTTCATCTTCGGCTATTCCTGTTACCATGATCACATTTTTATCAGCTAAGACAAACCTTGCCGCCGACTTCTTTAATGGAGCTAAATTCAACCGCACAAAAGTAGAAAAAGGCATGATGCTTACACAAGCTCCAAGGTCACACATACAATCATGAAAAGTGCGTCCACTAGTACAACAAGACACCAAACAAGGCCCAGGGTCACCACATTTCTTTGGAATAGGTTCCATCAAGGAAGAAATTGAACTACCCAAGGATAATGTCTCCAATTCTCCTATCCTATCCTTGTGTGTGCATAAGTCTTTCAAGAATTTTACATACTTTAGAATTTGTCGAATAGCATCAAGAAGTGGTATGGTTACCTCAACCTTCTTGAATACTTGAAGCATGTTCAAATCAAATTCTGGTGTCTTCTTTGCCTTCTTCACCATGGAAGGAAATGGAATAGGGATGGACTCATCCACTAGAGCTTTCCTCTTGGGTTCCTTGAGGTTTACTCCTTCTTTCTCATGCCTTTTGTCCACCTCCCCCTTTTCATGTGGAGCTTCAACAATCACTTCTTCCTCATGAATGCCCTCTAAGACCATTGGAGGTATCTCCTTCAATGTAGTTCCCGACCGTAGAGTGATGGCGTTGAGATCGCCCTTTGGATTTGGTTGGGGTTGGGATGGAAGGTTAGAAGAACTTGAGGGTTGGTTGGTGTTGTTGGAGGAGGACATGGACATCTTCGAAATCATGTCGGTAAGATTGGCCAATTGAGCACTCATAGCCTCGAATTGAGCCTTATAGCCCTCATCCCGTTTATCCACAGCTGCTTTATGCTCGTCAGCTTGATTGGTGGAAGATGGAGAGGTTTGGTTAAATTGTTGTCTATGGTGTGGTGCTTGGTACTTGGTGTAGTTGTTTTGGTCTTAGTTGTGGTGATTTTGGTTGGCTTGATAGTTGTTGTTGTTGTGGTGGTATTGAGATGAAGATTGGTTGTTGTTGTGATGAGAAGAAGAGTTGTTCCATCTTTGGTTTTGATTGCTCCCTTGTGCATTATCCCTCCACCCTTGATGTTGATTACTACCATGAGGGTAGTGGTTTTGGCCTTGAGAGGGATAGGGTGGACGATTGTTATAATTCACATTGGCCACTACAAGGGCATGTTCCTCTTGAATTTGATGGCATTGATCGGTGTAATGTGTAGTGCTAGAGCACAAACCACAAATCCTAGGAGGGCCTTCAAGTTGAGCAACTGGAGGTGGAGCTTAGACGGCTTGGATGGAGTAGAATTTCTTTTGATCCTTTTGTATCTCTGTGAGGATGGTGGTCATGTCCCCAAGTGCTTTGGTTAGGCTTGATTCAGAAGGGGACGGTTCTACCACACCCTTGAGAGGATTACTTCTCACCCTTGTATGTTGCGTAGCTTCGGCAACATTCTTTATCAAACTCCAAGCTTCTCCCTCCGTCTTGTTTTTCGAGAGGGAACCACCATTAGAAGCGGTGAGCAATCTTCTATCTTCCACACAAAGACCTCCGGTGAAGTAGCTAATGAGCAAGTGAGTGTTCATTCCATGGTGTGGACAAGATTCTAATAGCCTCTTGAACCGAGACCAATACTCGTACAAACTCTCTTGGTCTCTTTGCATTATACCCGAAATCTCTTTTCGGATGTAGTCGGTCTTCTCTGGTGGGAAGAATTTATCTAGAAACTCTCTTCTCAAGAAATCCTAATTGGTAGCAATTTCATCCGATAGCGAATAAAACCATGTCTTAGTAGGATGCAAAGATGTATTAGTAGTGCCAACAGAAGAATAGGAAGTAGCGGACTCCAAGTCACTCTCGGCACTGTCTAGGGATTCGGTATGTTCCTCAAGAGAGGCCGAAGTACCAGCCGTATAGTCCAACCGCAATATAGCTTGTCGAGTGTGTAACAAAGATCTTTCAATCTCGGGATCAAAATCGGCTAAGCTAGAATTCGGTTGAGACCGAGTCATCAAACTTGAGAGTCATAGCACAAAAATAAAAGAAGCTAAACTATAGCTATGTATTAAAAGCAAACAAACTATCTACAATATTCACATATTCACATAACCAATATCAAGGCATATGTTGCAACCATTCCCCGGCAACGGCGCCAAAAATTTGATGGACACCCGTGGACTATGTCGGAAGAGAATTTCTCAATGAAGTTGCATTGCAAGTATAGCTCTACCAACAACAATCCTCGAGGATCAAATTTAAAAAGGAATTGGTTGTCACAAGTTCAACCCCAATAAAGTAACCGAAGTATTCAAACATCGGGTCATCTCACAAGGAATCGGCAAACATGTGCTTCAACATTGGTTAGAAATCCAGGGTTGTAAGTCATGAGCAAGAAAGTAAACTAGGAATCTTAGCAAACAAGTAATCTAAAGTGCAAAGAACTAATTCAAATAACTAAGCAAGATGTGAGCAATTTCAAACTAAGAAGATAACATTCAATTTAATTCTACTCTCAACTAGACAATAACTATAACTAAGGCAAGGCAATAAAGATTTTTGGTTTTCCAAATAAGAATGATAAAAACAACTCTTGGTTAGACATGGGAATTGGGGTCACTATCCTTGCCTAATAACCATATCTTGACAATTATGAGGAGCCAAACTCATTAAATCTACTTCTATACTTGAAGTAAGTTAAATGGTTTGGTCAACATCTACCCATAAGGTCTAACCTCACTACTAATTAACCTAGTAGTAGGCTAGTGTCAATGGCTATCAAATTGACCACTAAGGATTCCCAAATCATCAAATCCATTAGACCCAATGACTCAAGTTTACCGAATTTCCTTGGCCTAAGCCAAGAGTAAAAAGAACTACTCTATAATCAAGGTAAACAATTCATCAAACACATAGTAAGAATTAACAAAAAACATGTTCAAATTGCAATTGGATTGAAATTAACAAATACCCACTAACAAATATCAACTTACAATCACTCAAATAACACAATTAATCATAGGAATCATCAATGTAACATCAACATGTCAAGATTCACAACATTCATGCAATGGATATAAAGTGACAATTGACAAGAATCCATAAACTAACACAAGATCTAAGCAAAATTATACTAAGGGATTCAAATTAAACAATCAAAACTAGTAATTAACAAAATTCAATTCAGAGTTCAACAAGGGAAGATCAAATTAAAGCTAGATCTAGAGAAGAATAAGGGTTTCTCTCTCTAGAAGAACAAAGAACCCAAAAAACTAGAAAATGTGTCTTAGTGTAAAAATGATTGATCCCCCTTCTCCCTAGCATCCTTGGGTCTTTTTCCATGCAGAAACAGCTTGAAATTGGGCTTAATGAGCCTCAAAAATCGCCAGGCACGATTTCCTTTAATGAAGTCACGTGCAGCTTCCCGCGCGTGCGTGCCATGCGTGCGTGCGTGCCGATTGCTTTTGTGATCCACGCGTGCGCGCCAAGTGCGCGTGCGCATCAGTTGGAATTCTCTGGCCTGCGCGGATGCGTCCATCCTTGCGCGCCGCTTCCAGCTATCCTCATCCATGCATGCGCGTCATGTGCGCGTGCGCGTCGATGCTGCAGTTCCCAAAATTCAAATCTTCATGTTCCTTCCTCTTGTGCATGCTTTCCTTCTCTCTTCTAGGCCATTCCTACCCTATTAATTCTGAAATCACTCAACAAATATGTCACGGTATCGAATGGCAATAAAGAGTATCAAAATATAGCAATTCTAAGGCAAAATAAGCATGCGTTCTATCATGGAGCAATATTAGGAAGTGAACACAAAACCATGCATTTCTTGTGAATAAGTGCGAGAAATATTGACAAAAACCCCCAAATTAAGCACAAGATAAACCACAAAATTGAGGTTTATCAATATTCTTGTTTTAGTATTTTGGTTGTTAGTTTGTTTGATTAGATTTGTGCTTTAAGTTGTAGGTTGGTTGTTGTTAAATTGTATTTTTCTTGAAGTATAAGTTTTGTTTGTTTTGTATTTGAAAATTTTTCAAAAACCAAAAGATTTTTTATTAAATTTAAAATTTGGTTGATTTAGAGTGTTTATAGGTTAGGAGATTGCCTTGTTTCTGTTTTACGCCTCTCAAAAAAAAGTGCACGTGGCCGACGCGCATGCGTCGTGTGCCATATTTGGACTCCTGGTACAAAAACTATAGAGTTGTGCTGGAGTGGTGCAAGATTTGTGCGAATAGCATAATCTAGACCCACGCATACGCATGGGTGACGCTTACGCGTCGCTTGCCTCTCCTGCCTTCCACGCGCACACATGGGCGACGCTTACGCGTCGCTTCCGTGCCCTGTTTTTGTTTCTTTCTTCTTCTTTCTTCGTCTCTCCCTCTTTCTTTCTTCTTCTTCTCTTCCCTTCTCCCATTTCTCTTCTTCCCTTTCTATCTTCTCTTCTCACCTTTCTCATCATTTCTTTCTTACTTCTTTCTAGTTCTTTTTCTCCCTCTTTTTTAATTTTCACTTTCTATCTTTCATATTTTTTATTTTCTTTTGTGTGTTACATTTGCTTATTCTCATTCATTGCATTTTACTTTTGTATTTGTAGCTTGTTTTTATTTTCTTTTCTAAGTTTCTTATTTTAATATTGGTTTTAAATTCTTCTACACAATTGTTGAGAATTTCTTGCATTGTTTTGGTGCTTCATGACTTGTTTAGCATTACTTGTAATATTTGTTTCACACACAAGATTAGTGCTTTAGTCATTCCTAACTCATTATTCTTTGTTTCTGTGCCTCGTTATCATTGAGTTAGTATAGGACCAATTGCTCTCATGCTTATCACTAATGTTGTTTGTGTCAACTCTTTCTTGTTTGAACTTGATGCTCAACTTGCTCTTCATGTCATTTACTTATGCTCTGATTTTATTCTTGCATAAAGTTTCAGTGATATGCCATTTTCTTACATTACACTCTCACTCACATGTTGTAGCTACCATGTAGTAGAGAACCTTACTCTTATTTGGCATTAGCCCCTGCCTATGTTCTATTTGCTTTGATATCTTTGTTGTAGGCTTAATTTTTTTTATTTTTCTCTCCTTTTAGGCTGGTCACCAAGAAGGGAATAGAAAAGCTTCTAAATAGGGCAACAAACAAGTCCACCCCCACAATCTTTTGAAGGAACTCATCAATTGTAGCAACCCGTCCACCTTGCTCTTCTTTTCATGCACCAAGGACGGTGCAATCTTCAAGTGTGGGGAGGTCGTCTGACCAATCTCTGTGGGCAATTACTTCATTTTTCACAATAATTCTTAATCTTCTTTGTTAATTAGTGTTGCATTGCATGATAGGTTGCATGTTAGTTAGAATTTGTACATATTTCACCACTTCTTTTTATGTTAGGACTCTTTGGTTAGGGTGAAGATTTCTTTTCTAAGAAACTATTTTTAGCGCACCCTACCAATTTGAAAATTTTTTTGGTGTTGAACTTGCTTGAAAGAATTTATTTTGGAACATGCTTTTTGAGCTAAGAACGCCCAAGCATGTGAGTTTTGAGCCCAATTGTGTGGTTAAATCTTATAACCACTGTTTTCCATTCTTGTGTGCATTATTCTCTTTCTATGATTGTAATCTTTGATTTGTTTGATTCTTTATGTCCATTATTCCATGTATACTTGCATTTATATGATCGAGGCCATCATTTCATTTAACTCACTTACCCAAATAGCCTACCTTTCATCAATCATTGTTAGCCAATTTTGAGCCTATTTAATCCCTTTTTTTCTTAATTTTAGCACGTCACTATTTAATCTTTGACTAGCTTAGGCTAGTGAGGGTGTGTATCATTTGGGTATGAGAAACTTGGAACATTGGTTGAGGTAAAAGTGTATTTTGTATTCTTGTTGAAAATCATGGGATTGGGTACGTGCTTATGCATTAAATATGTAAAACCATATACATTGATACGTTTGTATGTACTTTGTTGTGAAAAAAATGTGAAAAAAAATATAGAAAAAGAAATAGAAAAATAAAAGAAAGAAAAATTTATAGAAAAAGAAAGTAATAAAAAAGGGACAAAAATGCCCCAAAGTAAAGTAATAATAACAATGCATATGGAATGTGAATTAAAGAGAATGCATGAATATGTAAAAAAGTGGGAATCATGGGTAGCTAGGTCGTGTATTAGAATTGTATAGGTTGTTATATGTGTTTGGTGAGAGCTTAGGTTAATCAAAGATGCAAATTTCAAGCTCACTTTGCCATAAATAACGTTACCTTGACCCTAACCCCTTTACAACCTATGAATAAGACCTCATTATATTTGTATGCGTGCATTGAATAACTATTGATTGTTAGATGAAAAATAAATCATGGAAAGCAAGAATAGAAGAGAATTGAGTGAATCAACCCTATACACTTGAGCGACTAGAGCGGATACACTTCCGGTGAGGGTTCAACGCTCAATTCCTTATTCCCGGCTTTCACGATCTTTCTTCTTGAAAGTCTATTTGAACTTTATTTTATTATTTGAATTGGTAGGATTCATGAGTTATCATACTACTTAGCCCTACTTGTTCATATATATTCTTGGAGATTGATTTACTTTTGACCAAGTAGGTAGAGGCATTTTGCATTTAGTTACATGCATGTAGATATGTTCATATAGTTTATGTTCATTGAATAAATGTTGATACCCCTTTTCTTGTCTTTCTTAGTTTAGCATGAGGACATGCTTAGTTTAAGTGTGGGGAGGTTTGATAAACCCCAATTTTGTGGTTTATCTTGTGTTGAATTTAGGGGATTTTATCAACTTTTCTCACATTTATTCAATGAAATAGCATGCACTACAAGAAAATGAAACATTTGTAACAAAAAATTTGTATCAAATTTAAAATTGTTACAAATAATAGTTTTTTCGTAACAATAATTAGTTATTGTTACAAAATAAGAATATTTTGTAACAACAAGAAAATTTGTTACAAAATATTTCAATATTTTGTAACAACGTGATTTCTTTTGTTACAAATTATGTTGGCTTTTGTATCGAATTGTTGTTTTGTTACAAAATATTATAATGTTTTGTAACAAAAGATCATATTGTTGTAAAAATTCAAAACATTTTGTAACAAAAATATCTATTTGTTTCAAAAGCTCTAAATATTTTGTAACAAAAAATTAATTTATCACATAATACAATATTTTTGTAACAAGTTATTTATTTGTCACAAAGTTCAAAGATTTTTTGTAATTAATAAAAAATTTTGTTTTAACATATTAAATGTAAGACTTCGAATTTTTGAAATTTAACCTAATGAGTTATTTATGATTTATTATATTTATTTAAAATTTTATATTCAAAAATTTATTTTATTAAAAATATTTAAGTCAAATTAATGATATTTCGAGTTTAAAATTATTTTAAAAATTAAATAATAAGTCATTTATGATTTATTATATTTATTCAAAATAAATTTTTAGAAATTTATATATTAAACGGGATATTTTCATAGATGATTTCCATTTTATATTAATATACTTTAATTTGTATATGGATCTATTTATCACATTTTACTTGTGTCATGGTTGAAAAATGACAAATTGTCATGGTTTGATAAATTTGGTTGGGTATGGCTGAGACATAAGTTGTGAATTGGTTGTGTTTGTTGGAACCGTGGACGGTGAAAATATCCAAGTTTTAGGGGAAGTTCTGTCGAAAATTTTCTAAACATTTTGGATAAAACTTAGTGAAAAAATTATAATTAGTGTTATATCTTGTTTCTAACTTTTTTGTTTCGCTTTTTCTTATTTACAAGAGTGCTGAAATGGTGACCATATGCTACCTTGAGGGCTCAAGAATGTTTTGATGCATAGAGACACTAATCTATGTTAGAACTTTTATGTTTTGGTTGAACTTTCATGTTAGAACTTTTATGTTTTGGTTGAACTAATCAATGTACTCACTAGCTAATGTTATTTTGTTTCAAGACGATTTTAGCTAAAAGGATCTTGTTTGACTTATGTATGTTTTTGCATATTATATACATGTAAACTTGCTTATTAAAATCGTTAATATGTTAGTTAATTTAAAAAATAATTTAGTAAATTATGCATGTAATTTGTGATAAAAAAAGTTGTTACAAAATAATTAATTTGCTTTTGTAACTAAAGAAAAAAAATGTTACAAAATCATGTTACATTTTGTAACAAAATTTTTTGATAGGAAAAAAATTGACTGTCACGAAAAATACCTTCAAGATCAAAATTTGTTACCACTTTTGTAATGCTTTCTGGTTTTTTGTATCAGAAAAAATTGTTACAAAATATGGTATTGAATTGTAACAGTTTCATTTTTCGTTACAAAAACTTTTTGTAACGGGACTTACTGCAATGGACTCTTTTTTTGTTACAAAAAACTTTTGTTTCAAAATTTTGACGTTTTGTAACAATATTTTTTGTTACAAATGCGCCTTTTTCTTGTAGTGATGGTAGGTTTTGTGAATTTCTCCTACTTTGTGCTTAAGAGTAAAAACATGCTTTTTAAGCCCAAAAATTGATGAATTTAATTCACTTTAATTCCATTCGATGCCTTGATATGTTTAAATGGTTTCAGGTTTAGAAGGCAATGATTGGGTTGAAGAAATGAAGAAAAAGCATGAAAAAATGGAGAATTCATGAATAATGAGGATTTGCTGAACTGAAGGCCACACCCACGCGTCACCCCACGCGCATGCGTGACCAGGAAAGTTGCAAGCGACGCGTACACGTGACCTATGCGTACGCGTGACAAGCGGCACGTGACCTCACTAAAGGCAAAACGTTGGGGGCGATTTCTGAGCTCAAGGAGGCCCAAATCCAACTCATTTTTGATGCTTTTGAACCCAAAGATTGCAAGGGAATGGCGGGAGGGTGACTCATAGTTTAGTTTTCATCATGTTGTAGGTAGAATTCTAGAGAGAGAAGCTCTCCCTTCTCTCTAGAATTTAAGGTAGTTTAGGTTTAATTCTCTTATATCCAACTTTTAATTCTTGTTTTGCTTTAGTTTTTCTTTTTAATTTCTTGTTGGTATCTCTTTACTATTCTAGTTTTACTTGTTATGTCCTTTATTTTGTTGCTTTTATGTTCATGCACTCATGTTGATTCC
This sequence comes from Arachis hypogaea, assembly GCF_003086295.3. Lineage (NCBI taxonomy): Eukaryota > Viridiplantae > Streptophyta > Magnoliopsida > Fabales > Fabaceae > Arachis > Arachis hypogaea. The sequence continues at coordinate 91,341,136 of NC_092038.1, read as the reverse complement.
AATTTCCTTTTAATGCAATTTTATGTTTCCATGTCTCTTTTATGTTTATCTTAGTTGCTATTGTTGATTTCTTGCTTGTGATAGTTATTGTTTCCATTAATTCTTACATTTTATGATGATTAGTTTTCTTGTACTCTAGGTGTTTGATAAAATGTTTACACTAGTTTTCTAGTAGTTTTCTTTACTTTTAGCCTAGGCTAAGGGAATTGAGTGACCTTGAGTCATTGGGTCTCATTGAATTGGTGATTTGAGAACCCTTGGTGGTCAATTTGATAACCATTGACACTAGCCTACTACTAAGTCGATTAGTAGCTAGGTTAGGACTTTTGGATTGATGTTGATCGAGCCTATTTGATGTACTTCAAGCTTAGGTGTAGATTATTGACGTACTTAAAGCTTAGAAGTAGACTTAATATGTTGGTCTCTCATAATTGTCAATATATGGTTTGTTGACAAGGATGGTGATCTCAATTCCCATGTCTTAGCCAAAAGTTCTTTCCATTTCTTTTATTAGTTAATTGTTCATTTACTTTTCTTGCCATTTATTTTCTTGCCAAAATATAAAACCAAACCCCTTGCCCCTTTTATAGCCAATAATTGAGCACTTCATTGCAATTTCTTGTGAGACGACCCGAGGTTTGAATACTTCGATTAAAATTTTCATTAGGGTTTGTACTTGTGACAACCAAAAATCTTTTAAATTTAATTTGAGTATTGTTAGTTGGTTGGGAACTATACTACCAACGGAAATTATTTTGTGTGAAATTCCTAACCATACGAAAATACTTGTATCACCACTCCAAGCCCCAATAGATGATTCTCTCACTTTACTACTTCAAGGACAAGGAGAGATGCAAAGGACGACACTAGAACTCATGGCTACCTTGACCGAGGTAGTAAATAATTTAGTAACCCTACACTTCGACACTCAAAGTACCCTATGGCCACATATGGAGAACCTAATGAGGAGTGTAGCATGAAGGAAAGATTAGAAGCTCTGGTGGAAAATGAGGAGTGTGATTTTGTACTAGAACAATTGGAGGAAGCTGTAGCTGTCGACGAGAAAAAAGTGGTTGAAGACTTTGGAGATGTTGAGAGTCCATGGGAACCTCAAGTCGTAGAGCCTCCTTCCAAGAAGTTTGAATTTGATGTTGAGGAAGGTGTACAACCTCCAAAGCATATCATGGTTGAAGACATTGAGGAGGTTGATCAAGAGATGGATTCAATAATTGATGAATGTCTAGCTAAAATTGAATCCTCCCCTATTGGACTTGAAAAAGAGTTTAAGAAAGAAGGTGTACAACTTCCAAGGCATGTTCCCTATGAAGAATTGGGCGGAATAGATCAAAAGGTAAGTTTCCTTGGTGATGATGATCATGAATCAAGTCCTCCTAATAATGAATCTACATCCGCAAATGAACTTCTTGAGCATGAAGAACCTTCTCTGATTGAGTTTGAGAATGATGTGGTGGTGGAAGTCCTTTGAAAAGGATGAATGGGAGTTGAATATGCTTTGACAAGATCGTTGGAGACTTCTCTACCTAGGTTGCCATCTACTCCTTTATTTGAGTGGGTAAAACTTATCTCTATTAGCTTTATTGTCACACTTGAGTATGGTATGCTTGAAATGGATGGCCAACTTATGAGGCTTTGTGGAATTAAGTGTAAGAAAAGGATGTTTAGTGGTTGGAGTTGCAAATTAAGACTCATCAAGGTTGGGATTTCAAGAGTTAGATATAAGGGTTGGACTAGTGATTAATTGGTTGGATCTAAGAGAAGAGTTTGGTACTTCATTGAAAATTCTCCCAGGTTTCTCTTTAGCACTTTGTTGTTGTACCTTAGGACTATCCTTTGCTGAATTGATGTTTTTGTCAGATGTGCCATTTGCCTTGTTTCCCCCTCCCAGGAGTAACCTCGCACTTTGCTCCCTAATCTCGATTGGGATGACTGCGTCGACCCCGTATGTGAGTTAGAAAGGGGTTTCGCCAGTAGATGATTGGGGGGAGGTTCTGTAGGACCATAAGACTAAGGCTAGCTCATCTGCCCAGGAGCCCTTCTTCCCTTTAATTCGTTTCTTTATCCCTTTTAAGATGACTTTGTTGGCTACTTCTACCTAGCCGTTGCTTTGGGGGTGTTCGATTGAGGAGAACTTCTGCTTGATTCCTAGTCCTGCTAGGAACTCTTTGAACTTCTTGTCGGTGAACTGTGTCCTATTGTCTGATATGACATATTATGGGATTCCGAATCTGGTGACTACTTGCCTCCTCATGAACTTTTGACAATTAGCCGAAGATATGCTAGCCAGTGGTTCAGCTTCTATCCATTTGGTATAGTAGTCTTTGGCTACTGTTAAGTATTTTACTTGTCCTAGCCCGGGTGGGAATGGCCCCAGGAGGTCGACTCCCCATTGGGCGAAAGGTCGTGGTGCCATCATTAGACTGAGTTCCTCGTGTGGAGCTTTTTGAATTTGTTGACGAACTGCTGGGCGTCCGACATCATTGTAGGCAATAATACCCTGCCCGGATGAGCTTTCTTGCCAACGACTTTCCTCCGATGTGGTGACCACAACACCCCTCATGGACTTCGCTTAGGACGTAGTCCATTTGGTCGGGGCGTAGGCACTTGAGTAGGGGTTGGTGGAGCCCTCGCTTGTATAACTGCCCTTGTATGATCACTTATTTGGGGGCTTCCCTCCTAGTGGCTTGTGCTTCTTTCTCGTTCTCGAGAGCTTCGCTGCGTTCCACGTATTGGAGGATAGGGTCTATCTATGGGGGTGGGCTCGGCGTCTAGGTTGCACATAGGATGATTGCTGGTTCAGTTGCCAGCCCTTGGATTAGAGATCTGTTTCCCATCTTGGGCTTGGTACTTGCTAGCTTGGAGAGGAGGTCTGCTCGGGCGTTCCTTTCTTTAGGGACATGCTGAATCACGACTTCCTCAAAACTTTTGCATAGCTCTTTTACCTTCTCTAGGTATTTTTGTAGAAGTGTGTCCCTGGCCTAGTAGCTGCCGTTTATCTAGGAGGTGACGATCTGGGAGTCGCTGCTGACTTCTATCCTTGATGCTCCGACCTCTCTTGCTAGAATTAACCCTCCTATCAGTGCTTCGTACTCTGCTTGGTTGTTGGAGACTGGGAAGTCGAATTTGATCGACTGTTTGTAAGCTACTCCTGCCGAGTTCTCAAGGATGATTCCAGCCCCTCCGAACGTTTGGTTGGTTGCTCCGTCAACGTGGAGCTTCCACCGTGAGCCTCATCTTAAATTTCCTTAGTGCCTTGAAGACGGCTTGGAGGTCGTTTATAAGGCTATTCGGTTCTGTTGTCTTCACTAGGATGTCGTCGACGTAAACCTCTACCGTTTTACCGATGAGGTCGTGGAAGACTTTGCTCATTAGCCTTTGGTAGGTGGCTCCTGCGTTCTTCAGACTGAATGGCATTACCCTGTAGTAGTAGGTGCCTCCTGGCATTATGAACGCCATTTTGTCTTCATCAGGTCGGTTCATCGGGATCTGGTTATAGCCGGAGTACGCATCCATGAAGCTGAGGAAGCGATATCCAGTTGCCGAGTCCACCAAAGTGTCAATGTTGGGGAGGGGGAAAGAGTCTTTAGGGCATACTTTGTTCAAATCGGAGTAGTCGACACACATTCTCCACCTCCCACTGGCTTTTTTGATGAGGACGACGTTGGACAGCCACGTCGAGTACTCGAGCTTTTTAATGAATCCAGCTTATAGTAGCCCAGTGATAAACCCCGATTTTGTGGTTTATCTTGTGCTTAATTTGGAGAATTTTATCAACTTTTCTCACATTTATTCAATGAAATAGCATGATTTTGTAATTCTCCCTAGATTTGTGCTTATGTGTGAAAACATGCTTTTTAGGCCTTAAAATAACTAAATTTAACTCACTTTAATTCCATTCGATGCCTTGATATGTTTGTTGAGTGATTTCAGGTTCATAAGGATGGAAGATGTGAGGAGAAAAGCATGCAAAGTAGGAGAACTCATGAAGAAATGAGGACTAAATTATAAACGGGAATGGGGATTTGCAGAATGTAAATGGAAGCTATAAAGAAAGTGATAGATGAGAATAGGAGGAATTCATTGAGATCAGGAGATGTTGTCTCTTTGGATTAAGTCCAGCTTATATCCTCTTCAATCATGCAACTCATTGACCTCTTGGCAATCATGATTGATTGAATCCCAATCCCTTGGTGACTCAATCTCTCAGATCTTGATCAATAGCCAATTCCTTGGTCTAATTGCTCATAAAGAGAGATATGCTTGGTCCTGATTATACCACACATCACCATAGGTCCAGGTAGAGGGAGGATTTTATGTCACCACATCCAAACACCAAAACCCAGATCCTACTCAAGTGTGAGAAGGGATTTCTAGCATGGTTTCATAATTTCTTTTCCAAGGTTCCCATAAAACCCATTTGGCATTCAACCTCTTTTCCAAGATAATTGAACAGTAAGCATGAAAAACGAAATTCCTTCTAGCAAATCAAAGAGAAGATGAAGAGAAGAAGAAATTCACTATCATTAATCCATCAAGTACAATAGAGCTCCCTCTCTCAATGAGAGGGAATTTAGCTACTCATAGCTTAGAGAAAAGTACTCAAGATGGAGTGAGAAGTAAAACTAAAAGCTCTTCTAACTGCTTAACCCCTTTCTCAATACTTCTTGGGGTTATTTATACTACTCCTAATTCTAGAAATAAAAGAAATACAAAAAGTGAAAAGGAAAATTACAATTTGGAAGGAAAAGAACTCAATAAACGTGATCTTCCAGCTGGCGTGTGGCTGGCGCTTCAGTGCCGTGCCACGCCTTTTTCTGATTCTGGCTTGGCGTGCCACGCCCAGCTCGTCAAGTGGCACGCCCTCCTTCATTAGCTTCCCTGGCGTGCCACGCCTTCGAGCCCAAGTGGCACGCCCAGGTCTTCTCCATCTTCTTCTTGCTTCTAGAAAGTTAAACTAGCATGGCATGCCCAAGATCTGGCATGCCACGCCCATTTGTGTGCCTTGGCTCCTTCGCTGGCGTGCCACGCCCAACATTCAAGTGGCACGCCCAGCCCTTTTCTTGGTTAATTGGTGATGATGGTGTGCCACGCCTGAGACTTAAGTGGCACGCCTGGGTGGACGATGGATGCTGGCGTGCCACGCCTTCGATACCAAGTGGCACACCCTTATGGTTGGCCTCCTAACTTCCTCTCTGGAAAATATAACCAGCGTGCCACGACCAGAGGCTGGTGTGCCATGCCCGTCATTTTGCCTTGCTTTCAATAGCTAGCGTGCCACGCCCAGCATGCAAGTGGCACGCCATAGTAAGACTTTTGAGCTGGCGTGCCACGCCTTCAATACCAAGTGGCACACCCATCCCTTGCTTTGGTTGTCTTGTACATTGGCATGCCACGCCTAGATGCTCAAGCGGCACGCCCAAGTGAGGGTGAGAGCTTGGCGTGGCATGCCTTCGATCTCAAGTGGCACGCCCAGGCCTTTTTCAACCTTCAACTTCCTCTCTAGAATCTTGTACTAGCGTGCCACACCATGCTGCTCAAGTGGCACACCCATTCATTTGGTGCTTTCTCAAGCCTAGCATGCCACGCTTGACTCCTCAAGTGGCATGCCCAAGTGACTTTTGAAGCTGGCGTGCCACGCCTTCGACACTAAGTGGCACACCTATAGTGAGTGATGAGCTAGGCGTGCCACGCCTAACCTGGCATGCCACACCCCTTTAATGACCTTTATTGTTGCCCTCTGGAAAAATGTATTGGTGTGCCACTCCCAGCTTCTGGCGTGCCACGCCCATGTAATTGCTTGAGAACCCCCTCTGGACTTCAATACTGGCGTGCCACGCCAGTGCATTTTTGTGGCGTTTACTTCAAGTGGCACGCCCATTTCACACGCCCAGCTTGTTTTGTTGTTTTCTTCCCATTTTTGTTGTATTTTTCACCTAAAATTCAGCACAACCCATTTCAAAGCAATGTACTATAATATTCATCAAATATTGCATGAATTGCAATGATAAATGAGATTATGCTCCTTTATGGTCCTTTTTATGCAAGAAAGAAAGATAGATGATAGAAGTCATCACCGTGCGTGGGAACCCATTTCCCTTTCCTCTTCCGTGCGAGCGCACACCCCCTTGTGCTTTTGCACAAGTTGTGTTTCACCTTCTGCTCGTAGCGCCCGCACAACCCTGTGCGTGCGCATAACCCTTCTTTCCTCCTTGTGTGAATTCGGACGGGTCCCTTCATTCACCACCACCTCCCTCCTCCGCGACCAACTACTGGCGACCCCCGCGCCGCCGCCGTCGCACCTCTTCTCTCTCTTTCCCCTCACCCTCTTTTTCTCAACTCTCCTCTACATTTCCCTTTTTCCTCTCTTTCCTGTCTTTATCGCGCGCCAACATCAGCCCTCAGGCCACGCCTCTCTGCTCCGCCAGACACCACCAGCGGCGGCGAGCTTCTGTGCCGCCGCGACTGTCAGCTACCTCCCCTCCATCTGCTTCCTTTCTTCTCTTATACATTGCAGGTTTCATTTCTGCCCTGTTTCGTTCCCTTCTCTTTTATTTTATTTTGCTGCTTTTGTTTATTTCTGCCTTTAATTTCTGCTTTAAAATCTAGGTAGTTTTAGGTTAGATGACTTGTCATTGCTATATTGGACATGTGATGCTGGCTAATTTTGGAGAATAATGTTGCTGAGACTGAGTGCTGTGTTATCTAATTGTGACTGCTACCATGTCGAGTGAACTGTGATTGTTGCTCCTTATTCTTGCACATAATATGCTCATAAAAATGCCTGATTGGATTTTTGACCCCATTTATTGTGTCTGATCAACATAAAATTTGCATTTCCTTTTGATTGGCATGTTTACTTCAAACTTGTGCAGTTTTCTGCTGTTTTCGAAATGCTGCCTGAGATGATTGATGTACTTTAAGTTCATGCTGAAATATCAAACTAAACTTCGTTCTGCTTTGTGATTTTCTTGTTTGATACCCATATTGATGTGCTTATCATCCTATAATAATTACCCTGTACCTATGCACTTGTTTTTGTTCCTGAAACCAATTGAATTGCAATGAATTGTTTTCAGCCTTGTATTTGGTACTTGTAAGTGTATAGCTGGTTGATTGACCGCATGATGTACTGCCTGCCCTATTTTTTTGTTCCACGCCAAACTGAGATTAAACTTGAAAAAATTGGGAACCTGCTTGGTGTCATGAGCAGTACATACAATGCTTTCTTTGTGAATTGACAAATTGCATGTTCATGTTTCTTTAACATTCTTGGCCTTATACATAGCAACTTGTTTCTTTAAGTTTTTGAGAAACACAATCCGTTATTCAATCGGATTTTGCTTTGGAGAAGAAGCTATGCATATGCGATAATTTCTTTTGCTTTTAAACATGAATATGTCATGCTCTCACTACATCTTTGATTATTACCCATTGTGCTCATTTCTGCAAACTCTTCCAATACCATGGCACAATTGGAATAATCACTTCTTTTTCAAATCAATTCACTTATAATAAGCACCTAAATCCCACGTATGCTTTAATTGTTGTTCATTCATTGATTTGTCACTTAGGTTGCTTAATTTAGGAAAACATGTTGCTTTCTTTGACTATTTCACTGCTGCATACATGTTCTTCCCTTGATTTAGTATCTGTTTACCTCATTGGCTCTTAATGAATTGTTTGATTATTAACTCTGAATTTCTGTGAATTCTGTATTCCTCTCCTAAGTTGTACCCTGTTTCTTTTTGTCTTTTTTAGGAAGCGTAGAAAGGGGAAGGAGAAAGCCAATCCTTTGGCTCGTGCTCCTCCTACACCTCCCAGCACTCAACCTGAAGTATTTATAAATGCTGAAGCCCAAGAACAACACAAGAAAATAGAAAACAAGGCCTTTCACTATGAGCGAAAGCTAAACCTGCCTGAGAAATATACGGACCAAATTTTGGATAGACTGAATTTTTATCATTAGAAGTTCGTAAAATTCGATCCGGTGGAAGTTAATAAACACCAGGTCAAAGAATTTTATGCGAATCTCCTGCAGAGAGATGCCCCCACTGTCTTTCTCAGAGGTGTCACTCTGAACACCTCTAATACTGCTTTAGAGGCACTCTTAGGCATCCCGCATATTCCTAAGACTCGTGATGCTTATCCTCAGATAGTGAAAGATCTGTTATCGGGCGAGCTATCTCTAGACGTCATTCTGAGAAAGATTGGCACTGATAAACCCCTATTTCATGGATTATCTTGTGCTCAAATAAGTGGTTTTTATCAAGTCCTTGCCCACTTATTCATATGATTTGCATGGTTTTACATTCTCCTTCCTGATTTTGTGCTATGATTGAAAACATGCTTCTTTGGCCTTATATTTGCTAATATTAATCCTCTCTTATTAACATTAGATGCCTTGATATGTGTGTTAAGTGATTTCAGAGATTACAGGGCAGGAATGGCTTAGAGGATGGAAAGGAAGCATGCAAAAGTAGAAGGAATACAAGAAGTTGAAGGAACTGTAAAGCTGTCAGCCTGACCCTCTCGCACTAAAACGATTATAACTTAAGCTACAGAGATCCAAATGATGCGGTTCCACTTGCGTTGGAAAGCTAATGTTCGGGGCTTTGATTTGATATATAATTTACCATAGTGGCCATACAGATAGATGACGCGAATGCGTGCTCCACGCGGACGCGTCGCATCTGCGAATCTCATTTCACGCAAACGTGTGGATGACGCCTCCGCGTCACTTTGTCGTGACCTGTACGGACCAGATTTCACAATCAGCAATTTCTGGACTATTTCTGACCCAGTTTTCAGCCCAGAGAACACAGATTAGAGGCCATAAAGTGGGGGAGTCCATCCATACAACGGGGATTCATTCATAACACACTTTTCATAATTTTAGATATAGTTTTTTAGAGAGAGGTTCTCTCCTCTCTCTTAGGATTTAGGATTAGGATTTCTATTAGGATTAGGATTGTTTCTTCATACCAGGTTCAATAATTTATGTTTCTCTTCTATTTTTGTTTACTCTGAAGCTTTTATTTGTATTTGATTTATGTTGCCCAATTGGCTTATGAATATTGTCCATGCTAGAATTGAGATTTTCATTCAATATAATTTGAGGTATTTCGGATATTTATGATTTCAATTTAGCTTTTTATATTCTTGGCTTTTATTGATTAATTGGTAACTCTTGAGTTATCAAACTTATTGTTGACTGAAAATTGGAATTCTTCAAGAATTAACTCGAGTTCCACTAACTCTAGCCTTTTCCAAGGAAAGACTAGGACCTAAGGAACCAAACTTATTCCATCCACTTGACTTACCTTCATAGTTAGAGGTTAACTTAGTGGGAGAAAAATCTAATTCTCATCACAATTGATAAGGATAACTGGGATAGGACTTCCAGTTTTCATACCTTGCCAAGAGTTTTATTAGTTATTAATTTATTAATTCTTGCAATCTATTTCTCTTGCTTAAAACCTTTTTCAAACCCAAACAATGTTTTTCCATAACCAATAATAAATCATACTTCCCTGTAATTCCTTGAGAAGACGACCCGATGTTTAAATACTTCGGTTTATAAATTTATTGGGTTTTGTTACTTGTGACAACCAAACGTTTGTACGAAGGGATTTTCTGTTGCTTTAGAATCTATACTCACAATGCGACTATATTTTTACAAAATTCTTTACTAGCAAAAATCCTAACGTCAAAATTGCGCCGTTGCCGGGGAATTGCAAACGTGTGCCTTACTATTGGTTATTGTAAATATTTTTCTTTTACTTGTTTATTTGTTTCTTCTCTTGCCTCCTCATTTCTGATAACTACTATGAATTCTCACCCCTCTCACTTTAAATTTAGTTCTAATTTTGTTGCAAGGAATGGAAGCTATAACAGGACTATGCATCAAGGTCTAAGCAATCAAAGAAGGATGGAGCCACGAGGATCTGATCACCCCTTTAGGCAACAACATCCTCCTAGATATCATGGACAAAGACCATTCTACAATGCATGCCCAACTGATAGATTTGGTGGACCGCCTCGTAGCTACCAACAAGCCACACCCTGTGCTCAGAGACCATCCTCTCAACATAACTTCGAACCACCACACTCACAAGCTTCTTTTCACCATTCACTACCACATGATCCTTATCCACTCCAACGCCAATCCAATTACTCCCTAGAACCACCAGTCCCCTATGCGCCATGTCCATATCCATCAAGCCAAGAATCACAGGTTCGCTTCAAAAAATCAGTAGACCAATTTAATACAATCCTTCATCAACTGGAGCAAGCAATAAATCAATTATCTTCCAGACGTTCGGACACTCAACTGACTCCCATGGCTTCATGTCGAGAATCTAATGAAAAACGTAGCGTGAAGAAGACACTAGAAACTCCAGTGGACAGCATAGAGCATAACTTCGTACTAGAACAAGTAGAGGACGCTGTCATTGTAGAAGAGGAAGAATTGGTTGAAGATTTAGGAGATGCCGAACTGCCATCTAAATCTAGAGTTGTAGAGAATTCCGTCAAGGACGTTACAATTGATGCTAAGGAGGATAGTGCACAACCCCCAAAGCAGGTATCTTATGGAGAACTAGACGGAATTACCCGAGACACATGTTTCTTAATGATGATGATCACAAGTCAAGTTCTCTTGGTATTGAACTTGCATCCGCAAGTGAATTCCTTGAGACAGAAGAATCTTCCCCAAGTGAATACGAAGATGATGTAGAGGTCGACTTTTCTCAACCTCCCAATTATGACTCAAGTGATGAGGAAGATATCAGTGACTTTGATCAAGATATGGTTGAATTGGAAGAAAATTGCTAAGAAGTGGAGGAATTCATAGAAGACCACAAGGGAGTAGAGCTTGCAGAACTACTGAAAACACTAATCCCAAGGCCACTACCACCCAACACAAACTTCAAGTGGGTAGAATCATTGACCTTTATCTTCAATTTTCCACTTGAATATGGTTTGCTTGAGACAGATGGCCAGCTTAGAGCTCTTTGCGGCTTTAAGAGAAAAAGGAAAATGACTCGCACTCAGCGCTGGTATGCAAGATTCAATGAGGTTTCGCACTTCAATTTGAGGTGCAGGAATTGGTGTCAAGCTCAATTGGAAGGATCTCGAAAGCTGTTTGGTCACTGCAGTGAGAATTCCGATTACTTATCACCCGGCTCGAAAAATACAGATAAAGACAAAGACCGGTGTACAAGTAGAGTTTGGGATCCTGGAATCTATTCTCCCATTCAACACTCCAGGAGCCTGCAAGCCTGTTTGAACTCACATAAGGGCTTTACGTACCTTGTCTGGGACCTCGGAAGATGCTGGCATTCCAAACACTGGTGGAGATTTCCGGACGAATTCAAGCACAAGCCACCATAGCAGGAAGCTCATCAAATGTCCAACTTAAGGACTTTAACTAAAAGTGCTAGGTGGGAGACAACCCACCATGGTATGATCGTTCCCCCTCTATTTTGCTCTGTTTTTGAATTTTGTTTGAACTTGAATTTTTGCATGACATTCACTGCATTTTGCATTCTGCATACTGCATAAAAAAAAGAGAGAGCACGCGACGCGACAGCGTTGCTGACGCATCCGCGTCACAAGTGCGTGGGGAAGAAATAAGATTGAACAGAGAGTCACGCGAGCGCGTGGCTGGAGGCGTGCCTTTGGCACAATTTGACCGACGCGACCGCGTCACTGACGTATCCGCATCATGTGGGAAAAACGCCTCCCACACGTTCGCGTCACCCACGCGAATGCGTGCCTATAAATCGACGTAAAAAGGGTGTATAGCCGAAAGTTGAGCTAGAATTGGGCTGGACTCGTGCTAGAAGCACAAGCCCTACCACGCGTACGCGTACCCCACGCGTCCGCGCCGTTTTCAAATTTAGGCCATCCATGCGATTGCGTCAACCACGCAACCGCGTCACCCCAGATTTTTGGCAAAAAAAAATGTATTTAAACAGAGAGTTGTAACGTACGCAAGGCTACTCTCGCGCCACTAGCACAAATCGAGTCACGCGTCCGCGTCACTTGAATTTATCACACCCCACGCGATCGCGTGCACCATGCGTCCGCGTCATATGCGACGCACAGCTTATCCAAACCAGCGCCAATTATCTTATCTTTTCTTTTCTAATCCTAATTTCTTCTATCTTTTCTTCTTTCTTCCTCCTTTCTTACTTTCTTTTTCTTTTCCATTGATGTTAAATTTTTTTATTCAACTGTTGTATCTTTTCTGGTATTATCTTGGTGCTTAGTGATTTGTTTTATTCTTGTTAGGTAATATTAATTAAATCAATGCCTATCTTTTATACCTATATTAATTTTGCATTGACATGAATTAATTTATATTATCTCTCTTTACCCACTCTCTTCCCTATTGTTGCAATTTTTGCACTCTTAATTTGCCATTTGCTTCCACTATTTTCTCCCTTGCATGTTGTAGCTACCATGTAATTGAGACCTTTATTATTTGGCATTAACACCCTTATTTTATTTATGTTCTTATCTTTACTTCTGGGTTACTTTCCTTCTTTTCTTCTTCTTTCAGGATGGCCACCGAGGAAGGGAAAGGGAAAGCTTCTAAATGGGGAGACAAACAAGTCAATCTGCACAATCTATAGCGAAAGGCATCAGTTGGAGTAGCCCGTCCACTTATACATCTTAGCATGCACCGAGGACGGTGCAATCTTTAAGTGTGGGGAGGTCGATACCGATCTCCATGGGTTAGTTATTTTCTGACTCAACACCAATGTTTAAACTTCTCTATAGTTAGTTCTTGCATTCGCATGCTTGATTGCATTATAGTTAGACTTTGTGCATATTTTACCACCACTTGGTTGAAGTAATAAATTTCTTTTCAAGACTTTATTTTATAATATTTCACTAATTTAAATTAAAAATTAAAATTTTTTATGTGTTAAATTTGTTTGAAGTTGTATTTGGAACATGGTTTTTGAGCTAAAGAACACACAATTTGTGAGATTTGAGCTTATTTACATGGTTACATTATTTAACCATAAATTTTTATTCTTGTGTGTTTTCTTCTCTATGATTGCAATCGTTGCTTTGTGCCATTCTATATGTCTATTATTTAGTGTATGTACATGCTTGCATATGATTGAGGCCATATTTGATTATTAACTCACTTATCCCAAATTAAGCCTACCCTTTTATGTCACCCTTGTTAGCCACTTTGAGCTTTTTTTCCCTTTTGTTTTATAACCACATTACTAGCCTTAAGCAGAAAAACAAATTAAAAATCCCAAGTTGAATCCTTAGTTAACTTAAGATAGATATTGTGTATAATTTAAGTGTGGGGAATTTTACGGGAACATGGGATGATAAAAAAAGTAGGGAATTGAATTGAATACGTTATTTGGAAATTTGGGAAGCATGCTCATGTGAAATTAAAATAATTAAATTACCATGTGCATTTATAAAAAAAATAAAAAAATAAAAAAAATTTATTAAGTAATTAAATAAAGGGATACAAAAAAAAATTTATTATCCCAAATGCAAAATAAAAAGAATCAATGCACATGGGACAAAATTCAAAAATAAGTTTGATACATGAGCATGTAATACAAAAGTGAAAAATTTGGGTAACTAGGTAAAGCATTTTAAATTATATAAAGTGTGTATGCTAGGTGAAATCTTAGACTAATCAAGGATTCACTTTGTTAGCTCACTTAGCCTTATACATATATCCTCACCTTTACCTTAGCCCCATTACAACCTTGAAAAGACCTCATGATGTTTGTATTGGTACATTAAATATTTGTTGATTGGTTAGATGAAGAACAAAGTTTAGAAAGCATGATTAGAGAAGAATTGAGTGATTACCCTATACACTAGAGAGACTAGAGTGAGACATACACTACCAGTGAGGGTTCAATGCTTGATTCTATGTTCCCTGCTTTTATGAGCTATCTTCCTACAAGTTTACTTGTCTTTTATTGTGTAATTTGAATTAGTGGAATTTGATTTATATCTGTCTTGGAGAACTTATTTACTTTTAACCAAGTAGGTAGAAACATTTTACATGTAGTTGCATTCACAAAGATAGGTTGTATTGCATACTCTCTATCATTCCTCTTCACTCCTTTATAGCTTCTCTTGAGCTTAACATGAGGACATGCTAATGTTTAAGTGTGGGGAGGTTGATAAACTCCTATTTTATGGTTTATCTCGTGCTCAATTGAGTGGTTTTTATCAAGTCCTTTCCCACTTATTCATATGATTTACATGGTTTTACATTCTCCTTCCTGATTTTGTGCTATGATTGAAAACATGCTTCTTTGGCCTTATATTTGCTAATATTAATCCTCTTTTATTACCATTAGATGCCTTGATATGTGTGTTAAGTGATTTCAGAGATTACAAGGCAAGAATGGCTCAGAGGATGGAAAGGAAGCATGCAAAAGTGGAAGGAATACAAGAAGTTGAAGGAACTGCAAAGCTGTCAGCCTGACCCTCTCGCACTAAAATGATCATAACTTGAGCTACAGAGGTCCAAATGATACGGTTCCACTTGCGTTGGAAAGCTAACGTACGGGGCTTCGATTTGATATTAATTCGCCATAGTGGCCGTATAGATCGGCGACGCGAACGTGCTCCACGCGGACGTGTCACATCTACGAATCTCATTTCACACAAACGCATGGATGACGCCTCCGCGTCACTTTGCCGCGACCTGTACGGACCAGATTTCACAATCAGTGATTTCTGGGCTGTTTTTGACCCAGTTTTCGGCCCAGAAAACATAGATTAGAGGCCATAAAGTGGGAAAGTCCATCCATACAACGGGGATTCATTTATAACACACTTTTCATAATTTTAGATGTAGTTTTTTAGAGAGAGGTTCTCTCCTCTCTCTTAGGAATTAGGATTAGGATTTCTATTAGGATTAGGATTGTTTCTTCATACCAGGTTCAATAATTTATGTTTCTCTTCTATTTTTGTTTACTCTGAAGCTTTTATTTGTGTTTGATTTATGTTGCCCAATTGGCTTATGAATATTGTCCATGTTAGAATTGACATCTTCATTCAATATAATTTGAGGTATTCCGGATATTTATGATTTCAATTTAGCTTTTTATATTCCTGGCTTTAATTGATTAATTGGTAACTCTTGAGTTATCAAACTCATTGTTGACTGAAAATTGGAATTCTTCAAGAATTAACTCGAGTTCCACTACCTCTAGCCTTTTCCAAGGAAAGACTAGGACCTGAGGAACCAAACTTATTCCATCCACTTGACTTACCTTCATAGTTAGAGGTTAACTTAGTGGGAGAAAAATCCAATTCTCATCATAATTGATAAGGATAACTAGGATGGACTTCTAGTTTTCATACCTTGCCAAGAGTTTTATTAGTTATTAATTTATTAATTCTTGCAATCTATTTATCTTGCTTAAAACCTTTTTCAAACCCAAACACTGTTTTTCCATAACCAATAATAAATCATACTTCCCTGCAATTCCTTGAGAAGACGACCCGAGGTTTAAATACTTCAGTTTATAAATTTATTGGGTTTTGTTACTTGTGACAACCAAACGTTTGTACGAAGGGATTTTCTGTTGGTTTAGAATCTATACTCACAACGCGACTATATTTTTACAAATTTTTTTACTAGCAAAAATCCTAACGTCAGGCACACCTGAGGCTAGATGGGAGTACAGTATGGGAGAAAATTCGGTCCCTCAGAGCATTGCGTGCACTGACCTCAACCCGGAGGTGAGGATTTGGCAACAGATCATCGCTGACTATATTCTTTCGAGCATGCATGCCACACACATCTGGGTCCTAGTGGCAGTCCTCCTTTGGGCCATTCTGGAAGGAAAGAGGATTTCTGTTCTTCTTCTCATCAGAGATTCGATGTAGAAGGTGACACAGCATCTGAAGTATAACATTCTCTTCCCATCGTTGATCACCAGGTTAGCCACAATGTCTGGGGTGGACAGATATCAGACCGACCGGATGTCTGTCCTGATAAGCAAGCAGCCATTCCTTCCGTACGGTGACTACGATGGATTGCCACAGAAGATGAGGAAGACTACTGAGCCTCCATCATTGTTAGCAGAGCCATCAGCACCACCAGCACCTCCTGTGCCCACACCCCGACTCGAAACGCCTTATGAGTTGGGTCGGAAGATCTTACAGACTCTGCACTGCATTGAGCGCTGCAACACTCGCCACTTCTAGTAGATAGTGGCGAAGTTTGACAGTCGCAATCCTGGGCCACCTTCTCCAGACACACTAAAGCCTGAGCCTGAGGAACCAGCAGCGGAGGAGCCAGCAGCTGAAGCTGGCCAGGCAGATGAGCCCATTGAGCAGGCAGCAACAGAGGCCACAGTAAAGGAGCCTACAGATAAGATGATTGAGGAGCCTAGAGTTGAGGAGCCGGCAGCTGATCCCGAGCCAAGTGCTGAGAGAGCGGCAGAGACAGTTGCATCTGAGTCTAGAGTAGATCCCGTACCACG
Organism: Arachis hypogaea; assembly: GCF_003086295.3. Taxonomy (NCBI): domain Eukaryota; kingdom Viridiplantae; phylum Streptophyta; class Magnoliopsida; order Fabales; family Fabaceae; genus Arachis; species Arachis hypogaea. Next base: position 91,324,619 of record NC_092038.1, on the reverse strand, counting down.
GCCGTCCACTGATCTCATTGTTTACCAGCGTCACCACCACCCACCACCATCCGATGGTAGAGCTTCTCATGGTTGATATCCCCCCAATTGACTATTTTGGGCACTAAGGACAGTGCATGACTTAAGTGTGGGGGAGAATCTTCTATTTTTGGGTGTATGATGAGCAGATAATTTATACGCTTTTGGCGTTATTTTTAGGTAGTTTTTAGTAGGATCTAGCTACTTTTTGGGATGTTTTTATTAGTTTTATGCAAAATTCATATTTCTGGACTTTACTATGAATTTGTGTGTTTTTCTATGATTTCAAGTATTTTCTGGCTGAAATTGAGGGACCTGAGCAAAAATCTGATTCCTCCCTGCACTCGAAGTGGCTTTTCTGGAGCTAAAGAATGCCAAATGGCGCGTTCTCAATTGCGTTGGAAGTAGACATGCAGAGCTTTCCAGTAATATATAATAGTTCATACTTTGCCCCGAGTTTTGACGACACAAACCGACATTCAAACACCCCTTCTCTGCCCTATTCTGAAGTCAAAATGCCAGAACTGGCATAAAAGCTGGAGTTAAATGCCCAAACTGGCACCAAAGCTGGAGTTTAACTCCAAGAGAAACCTCTACACGTGTGAAGCTCAATGCTCAGTCCAAGCACACAGTAAGTGGGCCCGGAAGTGGATTCCTGCATTATTTACCTATTTTTGTAAACCCTAGTAGCTAGTTTCATTATAAATAGGACCTCTTACTATTGTATTTTCATCTTTTGATCATCTTTTGATCTCTTGATCACATTTTGGGGAGGCTAGCCATTCGGCCATGCCTGGACCTTGTTCTTATGTATTTTCAACGGTGGAGTTTCTACACATCATAGATTAAGGTGTGGAGCTCTACTGTTCCTCAAGTATTAATCCAATTACTATTGTTCTTCTATTCAAGTCAAGCTTATTCTTGTTCTAAGATACTCACTCGCACTTCAACATGATGAATGTGATGATCCTTAACACTCATCATCATTCTCACATATGAACGCGTGCCTGACAACCACTTCCGTTCTACTTAAGATTGAGCGTGTATCTCTTGGATTCCTAGTCCACGACGCATGGTTGCCTCGCCTAACAACCGAGCCTTCCATTCCGTGAGATCAGAGTCTTCGTGGTATAAGATAGAATTATTGGCAGCCATTCCTAAGTTTCGAAAAGTCTAAACCTTGTCTGTGGTATTCCGAGTAGGATCTGAGATGGGATGACTGTGATGAGCTTCAAACTCACAACTATAGGGTGTAGTGACAAACGCAAAAGGATAGTAAATCCTATTCCTACATGATCAAGAACCAACAGCTGATTAGCCATGCGAAAAACCATAGAGGACCTTTTTCACTGAGAAGACGGGAGGTAGCCATTGACGCCGGTGAAACCTAATATACAGCTTGCCATGGAAGGGAGTAAGAAGGATTGGATGAAGGCAGTAGGAAAGTAGAGATTCAAGAGGGACAAGTTATCTCCATACGCTTATCTGAAATTCCCACCAATGATTTGCATAAGTATCTCTATCTTTATCTTTATGTTTTATTTATCTTTTAATTATGAAAACTCTATCACCCATTTGAATCCGCCTGACTGAGATTTACAAGGTGACCATAGCTTGCTTCAAGCTGACAATCTCCGTGGGATCGACCCTTACTCGCGTAAGGTATTACTTGGACGACCCAGTGCACTTGCTGGTTAGTTGTGCGGAATTGTGACGAAGTGTAATTCACGTTTGAGCGTACCAAGTCTATTGGTGCCATTGTTGATGATCACAATTTCATGCACCAAGTTTTTGTTGCCGTTGCCGGGGATTGTTCGAGTTTGGACAACTGACGGTTCATCTTATTGCTTAGATTAGGTAAATTTTATTTTCTATTCAATAAAAGGTTTTCAAAAATATTTCAAAAAATTTTTCTTCATTTTTCATTCTTCCAAAAATAATTTTCAAAAAAAACCAAAAAAATTAATAAAATCATAAAAATCCAAAAATATTTCATGATTCTTGTTTGAATCTAGTGCCAAATTCTAAGTTTGGTGTTAATTGCATGATTTTGATTGTCCTGCAATTTTCGAAACACATTCATTGTGTTCTTGATGATCTTCAAGCTGTTCTTGATGAATTGCCCTGTTTGATCTACATGATTTCTTGTTTTACACTGCATGATGTTTTACATGTGCATTTTTGCAAAGCATATGGCCCAGACATGAGAAAATTCTAAGTTTGGTGTCTTATATGTTTTCTTTTATTTAAAACTAAGTTCTTGATGTTCATCTTGATCTTCAAGATTATTCTTGGTGTTCATCTTGACATTCATAATGTTCTTGCATATATCTTGTGTTTTGATCCAAGAGCTATATGTTTTGACTCCTTTTGTTGTTTTTCAAAATTGAAAATATATCTTCTTGAATAAAGGATATAGCAAAATGAAGATCCAAGAACATAAAGCAGAGGATTTGCAGAGAAAAAGCTGGGTGTTCAAAACGCCCAGTGAAGAAGGAAAACTAGCATTTAAACGCCAGCCAGGGTACCTGGTTGGGCGTTTAAACTCCCAGTAAGGAAGGAAAACTGGCGTTTAAATGCCAGCCAGGGTAGCTGGCTGGGCGTTTAAACGCCTAAACCATGCAACAATTGGGCGTTAAACGCCCAAAACATGCAGCTCCTGGGCGTTTAACGCCAGGATGACACAATGAGAGGAATTTTATTTTCAAATCAAATCTTTTTCAAATCTTCATATTTTTTTTTCTTTCAAAATCAAATCTTTTTCAAATCAAATATTTTCAATCATATCCTTTTCAAAATCATATCTTTTCAAACATATCCTTTTCAAAAATCAAATCTTTTTAATTTGTTTTTCAATCATATCTTTTTAATCATATCTTTTTCAAATCATATCTTTTTCAAAAATTTGATTTCAAAAATCTTTTCTAAACTTCCTATCTTTTCAAAATTAATTTTCAAATCTTTTTCAACTAACTAATTATTTTAAATGTTAATTTTCGAAAATTCTTCCCCTCTCTCATCTTTTTAAACATTAAAGATTCCTCCTCCATTGTCAATTCGAACTCCATCTCTCTTTGAGTGTTCGAATTCTTTCTTACCTACCTCCTTCTTTAATTCTTATTTTCCTCTGACAGCTCGAGGGATCTCTATACTATGACATAGCGGATTCCATATTTTCTTTGTTTTCTTCTCTTTTATATGAGCAGGAACAAAGATAAAGACATACTTATTGAAGCTGATCCTGAACCTGAAAGGACTCTAAAGAGAAAGCTAAGAGCAGCTAAAGCACAAAACTCTGAAGAGGGCCTCACTGAAATTTTTGAAAAGGAAGCAGCAAAAAAAAACAACTATGGCCGAACCAAACAACAATACAAGGAAGATGCTTGGTGATTTTATTACACCAACTTCCAACTTTTATGGAAGAAGCATCTCAATCCCTACCATAGGAGCAAACAATATTGAGCTAAAGCCTCAATTAGTTTCTCTGCTGCAACAGAACTGCAAGTTTCATGGAATTCCATCAGAAGACCCTTATCTGTTCTTAACTGAGTTCTTGCAGATCTGTGATACTGTTAAGACCAATGAAGTTGATCCTGAAGTCTACAAGCTTATGCTTTTTCCTTTTGCTGTAAGAGACAGAGCTAAAACATGGTTGGACTCACAACCTAGAAATAGCCTGGACTCTTGGAATAAGCTGGTCACGACCTTCTTGGCCAAGTTCTTTCCTCCTCAGAAGCTGAGCAAGCTTAGAGTGGATGTTCAGACCTTTAGACAAAAAGATGGTGAGTCCCTCTATGAAGCTTGGGATAGATACAAGCAACTGACCAAAAAGTGTCCTTCTGACATGCTTTCAGAATGGACCACATTAGATATATTCTATAATGGTCTGTCTGAATTTTCCAAGATGTCACTGGACCATTCTGTAGGTGGATCCATTCACCTAAAGAAAACGCCTGCAGAAGCTTAGGAACTTATTAAAATGGTTGCAAATAACCAGTTCATGTACACCTCTGAGAGGAATCCTTTGAGTGATGGGATGCCTCAAAAGAGAGGAGTTCTTGAAATTGATGCTCTGAATGCCATACTGGCTCAGAACAAAATATTGACCCAACAAGTTAATATGATCTCTCAGAGTCTGAATGGATTGCAAAATGCATCCAACAGTACTAAAGAAGCATCTTCTGAAGAAGAAGCTTATGATCCTGAGAATCCTGCAATGGTAGAGGTGAATTACATGGGTAAAGCCTTTGGCAACACCTATAATCCTTCATGGAAAAATCATCCAAATTTTTCATGGAAGGATCAACAGAAGCAAGGCTTCAATAATAACAATGGTGGAAGAAACAGGTTTAGCAATAGCAAACCTTTCCCATCATTATCTCAGCAACAGACAGAGCATTCTAAGCAGAATCCTTCTAACTTAGCAAACATAGTCTCTGATCTATCCAAGGCCATTCTTAGTTTTATGAATGAAACAAGATCCTCCATTAGAACTTTGGAGGCACAAGTAGGCCAGTTGAGTAAAAGGGTTACTGAAACTCCTCCTAGAACTCTCCCAAGCAATACAGAAGAGAACCCCAAAGGAGAGTGCAAGGCCATTGATATAATCAACATGGCCGAAACCTTAGAGGAGGAGGAGGACGTGAATCCCAATGAGGAAGACCTCAGGGGACATCCAATGATCAGTACAGAATACCCTAATGAGGAACCAAAGGAATCTGAGGCTCATACAGAGACCATAGAGATTCCCTTGGATTTCATTTTACCATTCATGAGCTCTGATGACTATTCATCTTCTGAAGAGGATGAAGACATTGTTGAAGGGCAAGTTGCCCAATATTTAGGAGCAATCATGAAGCTGAATGCCAAGCTATTTGGTAATGAGACTTGGGAGGAAGAGCCTCCCTTGCTCACCAACGAACTGAATACATTGGTTCAGCAAAATTTACCTCAAAAGAAACAGGATCGATCTTGGCAAATTCTTAATACCCTGTACCATAGGCACCATGACCTTTGAAAAAGCTCTGTGTGACTTAGGGTCAGGGATAAACATGATGCCACTCTCTGTAATGGAGAAACTGGGAATCTATGAGGTACAGGCTGCCAAATTCTCATTGGAGATGGCAGATAAATCTATGAAAAAGGCTTATGGACTAGTAGAGGACGTGCTAGTGAATGTTGAAGGCCTTTACTTCCCTGTTGATTTCATAATCCTTTACTTCCCTGTTGAATCCATCATCCTTGGAAGACCCTTCCTAGCCACAGCAAGAGCTATGATTGATGTTGACAGAGGAGAGTTGATCCTTCATGTGAATGAAGAATGCCTTGTAGTAAAGACTCAAGGTTCTCCATCTGTAACCATAGGGAGTAAGCATGAAGAGCTTCTCCCAATACAGAGTCAAACAGAGCCCCCACATTCAAACTCTAAGTTTGGTATTAGGAGGCCACAACCAAACTCTAAGTTTGGTGTTGAGAGATCTCAACCATACTCTAATCATCTGTGAGGCTCCATGAGAGCTCACTGTCAAGCTATTAACATTAAAGAAGCACTTATTGGGAGGCAACCCAATTTTATTTTAATTTTATCTATACTATTTTGTTTTCTTTTTATGTTGATGATCATGTGAAGTCACAAAGACAATTACAAAAGTAAAGAAAAAATAAAAAATAGCATTGAAAATAGTACACCCTGGAGGAAGGACTTACTGGCGTTTAAACGCCAGTAAGGGTAGCAAAATGGGTGTTTAAACTTCCAATCTGGCACCTTTCTGGGCGTTTAAACGCCAGAATAAGGCACCAGACTAGCGTTTAATCGCTAGAACAGGGCAACAAACTGCCGTTTAGACGCCAGAACAGGAAGGAAAGCTGGCATTTAAACGCCAGAACAGGGCAGCAAACTGGCGTTTAAACGCCAGAATTGCACTCTAAGGCGATGTGAACGCCCAATTAGAGCAGGAATGAAGAATTCCTTGGCACTTCAGGATCTGTGGACCCCACAGGATCCCCACCTCCCCCACCTCTCACTCTCTCCCTCCATCTCCTTCATTCTCTTCTTCTTCCCCTTCTTTCCTTCTTCTTTTTCTCGAGGACGAGAAAACCTTTTAAGTTTGGTGTGGTAAAAGCATTGCTTTTTATTTTTCCATAACCATTTATGGCACCTAAGGCCGGAGAAATCTCAAGAAAGAGGAAAGGGAAGGCAATTGCTTCTACCTCCGAGTCATGGAAGATGGAGAGATTCATCTCAAGGGTCCATAGCTCAGTAGTAGAGCATTTGACTGCACATCAAGAGAGCCCACTCATGGACCTCAACAAGAGCATGAGGAAATTCCTCATCAAGAAATCTCTGAGATGCCTCAAGGGATACATTTTCCTCCACCCAACTATTGGGAGCAACTAAAGATAGGAGCACCAAAATCACTAGGGATGGAGCAACAAAGACAAGGAAGAGACATAGAGGATCTCAAGAGCACCATTGGATCTTCAAGAGGAAGACGCCACCCACACTAAGGTGGACTCATTCCTTAATCTCCTTGTCTATTTATTTTCTGTTTTTGGTTTTTGATGCTTTATGTGCTATCCATGTTTTGTGTCTTCACTACATGATTATTAGTGTCTAGTGTCTATGTCTTAAAGCTATGAATAACTCCATGAATCCCTCACCTCTCTTACATGAAAAATATGCTTCATTACAAAAGAACAAGAAGTACTTGGATTTCAAAATTTATCTTGAAATTAGTTTAATTATTTTGATATGGTGGCAATACTTTTTGTTCTCTGAATGAATGCTTGAACAGTGCATATTTTTTATCTTGTTGTTTATGAATGTTAAAGTTGTTGGCTCTTGAAAGAATGATGAACAAAGAGAAATATTATTGATAATCTGAAAAATCATGAAATTGGTTCTTGAAGCAAGAACAAGCAGTGAAAAAAAGGAAAAAAGAGAGAAAAAAGAAAAAATGGCGAAAAAAGAAAAAGAAAAAGCAAGCAGAAAAACTCAATAGCCCTTTAAACTAAAAGGCAAGGGTAAAAAGGATCCAAGGCTTTGAGCATTAATGGAAAGGAGGGCCCAAGGAAATAAAATTCAGGCCTAAGCGGCTAAATCAAGCTGTCCCTAACCATGTGCTTGTGGCATGCAGGTCCTAGTGAAAAACTTGAGACTGAGTGGTTAAAGTCGTGATCCAACGCAAAAGAGTGTGCTTAAGAAATCTGGACACCTCTAATTGGGGACTTTAGCAAAGCTGAGTCACAATCTGAAAAGGTTAACCCAGTTATGTGTCTGTGGCATTCATGTATCCGGTGGTAATACTGGAAAACAAAGTGCTTAGGGTCACGGCCAAGACTCATAAAGTAGCTGTGTTCAAGAATCAACAAACTTAACTAGTAGAATCAATAACACTATCTAAAATTCTGAGTTCATATAGATGCCAATCATTCTGAATTTCAAAGGAGAAAGTGAGATGCCAAAACTATTCAGAAGCAAAAAGCTACAAACCCCGCTCAACTAATTAGAACTAAGTTTCATTGATACTGTGGGATTCATTGTATATTCTCTTATTTTTATCCTATTTTGTTTTCAGTTGCTTGGGGAAAAGCAACAATTTAAGTTTGGTGTTGTGATGAGCGGATAATTTATACGGTTTTTGGCATTGTTTTTAGGTAGTTTTTAGTAGGATCTAGCTACTTTTTGGTATGTTTTTATTAGTTTTTATGCAAAATTCATATTTCTGGACTTTACTATGAGTTTGTGTGTTTTTCTATGATTTCAGGTATTTTCTGGCTGAAATTGAGGGACCTGAGCAAAAATCTGATTCAGAGGCTGACAAAGGACTGTTGATGCTGTTGGATTCTGACCTCCCTACACTCGAAGTGGATTTTTTGGAGCTACAAAACTCCAAATTGCGCACTCTCAATTGTGTTGGAAAGTAGACATCCAGAGCTTTCCAGCATTATATAATAGTCCATACTTTGCCTGAGTTTTGATAACGCAAATCGGCATTCAAACGCCCCTTCTCTGCCTTATTCTGAAGTCAAAACGCCAGAACTGGCATAAAAGCTGGAGTTAAAAGCCCAAACTGGCACCAAAGCTGGTGTTTAATTCCAAGAGAAACCTCTACATGTGTGAAGCTCAATGCTCAGCCCAAGCACACACCAAGTGGGCCCAGAAGTGGATTTCTGCATTATTTACCTATTTCTGTAAATCCTAGTAGCTAGTTTCATTATAAATAGGACCTCTTACTATTGTATTTTCATCTTTTGATCATCTTTTGATCTCTTGATCACATTTTGGGGAGGCTGGCCATTTGGCCATGCCTGGACCTTGTTCTTATGTATTTTCAACGGTGGAGTTTCTACACACCATAGATTAAGGTGTGGAGCTCTACTGTTCCTTGAGTATTAATGCAATTACTATTGTTCTTCTATTCAAGTCAAGCTTATTCTTGTTCTAAGATACTTACTCGTACTTCAACTTGATGAATGTGATGATCCGTGACACTCATCATCATTCTCACTTATGAACGCGTGCCTAACAACTACTTCCGTTCTACTTAAGATTGAGCGTGTATCACTTGGATTCCTGGTCCACGACGCATGGTTGCCTCACCTAACAACCGAGCCTTCCATTCCGTGAGATCAGAGTCTTCGTGGTATAAGCTAGAATTATTGGCGGCCATTCCTAAGATCCAGAAAGTCTAAACCTTGTCTGTGGTATTCCGAGTAGGATCTGAGATGGGATGACTGTGACGAGCTTCAAACTTGTGACTGTAGGGCGTAGTGATAGACGCAAAAGGATAGTAAATCCTATTCCTACATGATCAAGAACCAACAACTGATTAGCCATGTGGGAAATCGTAGAGGACCTTTTTCACTGAGAGGACGGGAGGTAGCCATTGACGCCGATAAAACCCAACATACTGCTTGCCATGGAAGGGAGTAAAAAGGATTGGATGAAGGCAGTAGGAAAGCAGAGATTCAAGAAGGATGAAGCAACTCCATACACTTATCTAAAATTCCCACCAATGATTTGCATAAGTATCTCTATCTTTATCTTTATGTTTTATTTATCTTTTAATTATGAAAACTCTATCACCCATTTGAATATGCCTGACTGAGATTTACAAGGTGACCATAGCTTGCTTCAAACCGACAATCTCTATGGGATCGACCCTTACTCACGTAAGGTATTACTTGGACGACCCAGTGCACTTGCTGGTTAGTTGTGCGGAATTATGACGAAGTGTGATTCACGTTTGAGCAAACCAAGTCTATTTAGTTACTTTAGTCTTTATTATGCTTTTCTGGATATTTATAGTACTTTGACTATTGCACTTTTATTTTTGTATGTTGGTGCAGTATTTTACAACCCACAAACTAACCGGGAAGTGCACCGGGTCGTACCAACTAATACCTTACGTGAGTAAGGGTCGATCCCACGAGGATTGATGGATCAAGCAACAATGGTTGATTAAATTACTTAGTTAGATAAACAGAATAGTATGTTGAATGTTCAAAGAGCATTAAACAGCAACTCAGAATATAAAAAGAATAGACAAATAATTAAGTTGGGAATAAAATATGGAGAAAACAGTTAAGGTTTCAGAGTTATCTATTTTTCCGAATTAACTTTTCTCACTAACTAATTTAATTATGCAGGATTTAATTTATGGCAAACTGTATGTGACTAGACCTTAATTCCTTAGACCTTCCTAGTCTCCTCTAAAATTCATTAACTGCCAATTCCTCGGTCAATTAATTTCAATTAGAGGGTGATAATCAATTTCTAGTTTATATGCCACAAAAACTCTAATTACCCAAGAAATAAAAGGATTATATGTCACGTATCTTGTTAAATTCAGATAATTAAAATTTAGGAGAAGTTGTTTTCAAGCTGTTGTTCAAGTATAGAGCTTTTCCAAATTATACAATAACTCAAATAGAAAGAGGGTCATACTTCCGTTCCACTCAAATTCATAAAATAAAGAGCGAAAACAATTCTTAAATTATAAATTCATGCATAAATTAAAATAGAAAAAGCAATAAAGTCAATCCATACAAATAGACAGAGCTCCTAACCTTAACAATGAAGGATTAGTTGCACATGGTTTGCGGAATATAAATTTGTATAGAATTCCCTAATGGAATCCCCCTAATGGAATGTCCTAATAGAAGAGAAGTCTCCCCTTTTTCTAACTAATCCTAATTAATTTAAAATCTAATTTCTAAAATTAAAATAATATCTTTTCCTATTTTCAAATTCAAATTTGAATTTAAATCAGAATTAATTATAACAATCATCAAGTCTTCAGTTGATGGGTGGGGACCACTTGATTCCTTCACTCTGCAGCCTCTGATATGTACTTTCTGGGCTGAAAATTGGGTCAAAAGCAGCCCAGAATTGCCCCCAGCATTTTCTGCACGTGGCGCATGTCACGCGTACACGTCAGTCACGCGTACGCGTCAGTCACGCGTACGTGTCGCCATGGAAAGCTCCAGATCACGCGTACACGTCAGTCACGCGTACGCGTCACTCCTCGCTGCCATCTTCTTTTCTTCTTGTGCTGTAAAAACTCCATCAAATCCAGCCGAATGCTACCTAAATTAACCAAAATTGCGAATGACTCAAAGTAGCATCCATATTGGCTAAAAGATAATTAATTCTTTATTAAACTCAACAAATTAGATGCAAATTCACTAGGAAAATATAAGAAAGATGCTCACGCATCACAACACCAAACTTGAATTGTTGCTTGTCCTCAAGCAACCAAAATTAATATAAGCTTAGGATGTGAATTTGCATGAGAATGAGAGTTCGATTAAGCTCATGACTCTTTTTATAGTGGGGTTTATAACTGTAATTCTGAATGGGTTTGGCATCTCACTTTTCTTTGAATCAGAAGGATGCCGTTGTCATTCAGAATTAGAATCCGAATAATATTATGAATTCTCTGATCTTTACATTTAAGTTTAATCCTTGAACACAGCAAAATAGACTTTAATTTATTTTTCTTTGGTGCTTTGCACCTTGAGCCTAGCCGTGACTTTAAATGTTTTGTCTCAAGGATTACTTGACACAAAAACACCACAAGCACTTAACTGGGGGACCCTCTTTGAGTCCTGATTTTTCTTTCAGTTACTCCCAGACAGTGGTGCTCAAAGCCTTTGGCATACTCTGTTAAACGCATTTGGTCTTGACTCTAAGTGTTCTGTCTCAAGGATTACTTGACATAATCACACCACAAGCATATGACTAGGGAAACAACTCTTTGAGCTTTTAATCATGTCTGACCTCCCTAGTCATTGATGCTCAGAGCCTTGGACCTTGCTTTTATTATTATTTATTTCTCTTTTTTTTTGCTGTTTCTTTTGCTTCAAGGATTAAATTTTTGTTTATTTCAGAGAAGTCATAATAATTCTCTAAATTTATGTTCCTTATACATCAACATCCCTTGATTCAAATTTAAATATGCACTGTTCATATCATGCATTCAAAAATCACAGAAAATACCACCACCTTTAAGTAAACAAGACTATTCTTAAAATTAAACTCCATTTCTCATGCAATACATCATTTAAATTTTTTTTAAATTATAGCTCAGTGAGTGGTTCATGAGACAATTTATTATAATTAAATCTAAATCTAAGAACTAAACGTACTAAAAATCATGCATGCAATCAAAGCAACAGAAACAGAGGACAATAAAATAGGAATGGAAGAGAAATAGAATGAAAGGAACTTAACCACCTTATTTATGTTGGTGGCCATCTCATTCCTCCATGAAGAACGTTCATCTCCCTTTGATGTTAAACAAAAAAGCTTTAAGCAAAGTGTCAACACCAAACTTAAATGTTTGCTTGTCCTCAAGCAAAGAGAATCTGAAAACGAAACAAATAATAAGATGAAAGAAGAATAAAAGGATAAAGGAACAAGAGAGAATTAGGATTGGGAGAGAGAGAAAAAAAATTTGGCGAAGCGTACGCGTGGGTCGCGAGATTTTCTTGATGACGGGTGAGCGTCAGGCACGCGTCCGCATGCCTTGGGTTTTGTGCGATTCGCGCGAAGCCAGCCGCATGCACGTGCAACTCTCTGTTTGCGTGGCTAGGGCACCAATATTGGCATACGACGCGTTCGCGTCATGCACGCGCACGCGTTAAGGACGCGTACGCATGACCAAATTTGTGCTTCTATCATACTTCCTGCCCCAAGCCAGCATAACTCTCTGCTCAAACACTGTTTTACGTCAATTTATTAGGTCATGCGTACGCGTCGCTGACGCGCCCGCATGAATCACAAACGACGCGCACGCGTGGGGTACGCATACGCGTGGGTTTGTTTGTGCTAGTGGTATCATTCTTGCACCATTCCCGCACAACTCTCTATTCAAATTCATTTTTCTCGCACACACATATGACGCATACGCGTCAGCGACGCTTGCGCATCATGTGCACATTTTTTTATATTCAGTTCCTGCTTCTAAAATAGCTGCATGATCAGATAGAACTTAATAAGAATCATATAAATAAGGAAACTACTATTACGAAAAACAACTAAGAATGAAAAGAAACGATCATATCACTGTGGGTTGTCTCCCACCAAGCACTTATAGTTAAAGTCCTTAATTTGGACATGTGGTGAGCTCCTTGTCATGGTGGCTTATGCTTGTTCTGGTCCAGGAATCTCCACCAATGTTTGTAATTCCAATGGCTACCGGGATCCCAAACTAGGCGCATAACGCCTTCGAGCAAGTTGAAGCAAGTGACAAGGCCCCAAGAGTGTTGATTGTGGGAATGAATCCCAGGGTCCCAAACCTTGCTTTTACATCCGTCTTCTAGTTTATATGCCACAAAAACTCTAATTACTGATGACAGGTCATCATATACCCATTTTTCAAGCTAATTTCACTTGTTTCATTAGTCTTTATCCACTTTCTTGCATCCTAAGTAAGTGATTTGGAATGAAAATGCATAACTTCTTTAAATCAAACAACCACCATTAAATTGATGCTAAATCATGAGGTTTGAGCAAAAATTAATTGATTTTTAATGAATTATAAACCTTATGAGTTTAGAGATACTTTGATTGGTTGTTTTGGTTTCTTGTAGGTGAAGAAAGGAAGAAAAGAAGAAAAATGTGGCTTAAGAAGTGTGGCCAAGAAATGAGAAGTGTGGTGCAACATAGTAGGAGGAGGCAAACACTGCCCTCCAGAAGAGCACACTGCCCTCCAGGAGAGCAGCATATTGAACCAAGCCTTGAAAAGCATCACTGCCCTGCCCACAACAAGGGCGGAGCACAATTTGATGCCAAGGACCAAAGGAAGCAAAAACTCTGCCCTGCCCTCCTCAAGAGCAATATCGGGCTTCATCCAAGCATAATTCAAAGGAAATTGCTTCCTAGTGTTTCCTATGGGTTTCGAACCCAAGAACAAAGAGGAAAAGAGTAGCGCTCAAACACAAGGAAAACAAGCAAAAATTGGCTTGCTTTCAATCTCCAAGAATCGAACACGGCACCATGAGGAAGCAAGGAACTAGGCGTTACTTTGGTGCCAAGAAAACCAAGGAAAAAGGAGCAGCATGTGCCTCCACCGAGTTTCGAACGTGGGACTTCACCATTGGCACACTGCCCTGCCCTCCACAAGGGCAGGGCAGCATTTCTTGGTGCATGGCGCAGCATTTTGGCACGGCCAGGACATGAGCACTCGGCCAGCAAGCACACACGCACGGGCAGCACTTGGCGCACCATGGCAACACTGCCCTGCCCTCTACAAGGGCAGGGCAGCATCCTGTAGCATCTTGAACGCCCATCACACGCACGAGGCCGCTTGCACAATTTTCCTGCTCTGCCCTCCACAAGGGCAGTGCAGCCTCCTGGAAGCAAATTTCTCATGGGCTGAAAATTGGATTAAAAATCCAATTTAATTCATTTCTTCACGAAATCAAAAGCCCATCAAAATTCCAAAATCCAAGAATAGAAAGTGTATAAATAGTAGATAGTTTGATGTAATTAGGACCTTTGACCCTTCTTTTGATTTTAGAATTTTTACATTTTGAAACTTCATTTTCTCTGAGAGCTTTGAACTGAGAATTGAGAGAATTGGGAAGGAGAATTGATCTCTCTTCTTCCTCGTTCTTGCTTGAGCATTTTTACTTTCCTTGTTTGAGTCTTGGGTGTGAAGAATTGAGGAATTTCTGTCTCAATCTCCATTCAAGATCTCTTTAATTTCTCTTCTGCATAATTGAGTTCAATTACATTTCCTTTACTGCTTCTTCTTTAATTTCTTGTTAATTGCTTTGTGAACTTGGATCTGGGAAGGTAATTGAGATCTAGACTTTGCTATCTAGTCTCTGGAATCCTGAGATCCCATTTCCCCTGTTGGTTCTTCTGTGAACCCCTGCTGCAATTTAATTTCCCTTTCTGTTTGAGATATAATAGAATTCAAATCATCTCTTGCTTTGATAATTGCTACAATTTAATTTCCCTTGCTTAAATTCTGAATTCCCAGTCCTCGACTCCCTTTTTCCATTCAAGCAATTTATATTTCTTGCACTTTAAGTTACTGCAATTTACATTTCTTGCACTTTAAGTTTCAGTTATTTAATTTCTTGTTCTTTAAGATTCAGCACTTTTACTTTCAGTTCTCTTTAATTTCTGCAATTCCTCCCTCTCCCTTTACATTCTCTGCTATTTACTTACTGTTGGATACAAAATCACTCAACCAATACTTGATTCGCTTGACTAAATCAACCACTGAACTAAAATTGCTCAATCCTTCAATCCCTGTGGGATCGACCTCACTCCCGTGAGTTTTATTACTTGATGCGACCCAGTACACTTGCCGTTGAGTTTTGTGTTGGATCGTTTCCCACACATCAAGTTTTTGGCGCCGTTGCCGGGGATTGAAATAGATTGACAATGATTAAGTGAAGTGGAGGTCTAGATCAAGCACTTTTTCTTTTCTGTTTCTTTAATTTTCAACTAACACACTAACTGTTTGAATCTTTGCTTAAACTAACTAAAACTTCAGTCTAGCAATAGATTGAAGTTTCTCTGGTTTTCTGGTTTTGTGTGTTTCTTATGTTTTATTTATATGACAGATATAAGAAGAGCTACACCCATCTTTCATGAACAAGACGAACGAACCCTCAGGAGATTAAGAAGAGCTGAAAGAGGGAAAAACATTGTTGGAGAGGAGGAATCAGAAGAAGAATTTCAAGACATGGAGGAACATTCAACCAATCCACCAGGAGGAGCAGCTAACAACAACAACAATCCACCACAGAGGAGAGTTTTGGCCTCCTACACATTTGCAAATGCTAGACATTGTGGGAGTAGCATTCTTACCCCTAATGTCAATGCAAACAACTTTGAACTAAAGCCACAACTCATCACATTGGTCCAAAACAACTGCTCTTTTGGAGGAGGACCATTGGAGGACCCGAACCAACATCTATCCACTTTCTTGAGGATCTGTGACACAATTAAGAGCAATGGAGTGCACCCTGACATATACAAGCTGCTGTTGTTCCCATTCTCTCTCAGGGACAAAGCCACTCAATGGCTAGAAACATTTCCAAAGGAGAGCATCAACACTTGGGATGATTTGGTGAGCAAGTTTCTTGCTAAATTTTATCCCCCTCAAAGGATCATAAGATTGAAGACTGAGGTGCAGACATTCACTCAAATGGATGCTGAAAATTTATATGAGGCATAGGAAAGATATAAGGCTCTGCTAAGGAAATGTCCACCAGAGATGTTCACTGAGTGGGACAAGCTGCAGAACTTCTATGAAGGACTTACTCTGAAGGCTCAAGAGGCACTTGATCATTCAGCAGGAGGATCATTGCAATTGATGAAAACTGCAGAGGAAGCTCAGAACCTCATTGATATGGTGGCTAACAACCAATATTTCTTTGCTCACCAAAGGCAACGCCAACCATCACAAAGGAGAGGAGTAATAGAGTTGGAAGGAGTGGATTCAATCCTAGCTCAGAACAAAGTGATGCAGCAGCAGATTCAGCAACAATTTGAGCAAATGGCCAAGAGAATTGATAGCCTTTAGGTTGCATCAGTGAGTGCCACAAGCCAACCATCAACTCCTTGGGGGCAGAATGAAGAGGACCAAGAAGAACAGCAACAAGAGCAAGTGCACTATATGAACAACCAAAATTCTGGATCAAATGAAGTGTATGGTGACACCTACAATCCATCTTGGAAGAACCACCCAAACCTTAGGTGGGGAGACAACCACAACCAAAACCAACAACCATGGCAAAGAAACTCAGCTCAAAACACTCCAAGAAACAACCAAAATCACAACCAACAACCAACTAACCAAAACTTTTACAGAAAACCCCAAAATAATTACCCCAACTCTAACTATTATCCACCCAATAACCACCCAACTAACCAAAACACTCACCATCATCCATCAACACCCCAAAACCAACCAATCTCACAAGATTCTCAAAGGATTACAATCTAGAAATGCTTATGGAGAAGATGATGAAGAACCAAGAATTAACAACAAAGAACCAAGAAGCTTCCATGAAGAGCCTAGAAAGGCAGATTGGACAAATCTCCAAGCAGATTTCTATTGAGAGACCTTCAAGCTCACTACCAAGTGACACCATTCCTAATCCAAAAGAAGAATGCAAAGCTGTGCAATTAAGGAGTGGAAGGACATTGGTAGATGGCAACCAAGGAGCAACCAAGAAACTCATGGAGAATGACAAAGAGCCAACAGAGAAAGATGGAGCTAACAACAAGGACATAACAAGCAAGAATATCCCAGAAAAGCTCACAGAAGAGAACAACCAACCACAGAATTTAAAGAAGGGAAAGCAGATCATGGAAGAACCAAATCCAAGGCAGCAGCAAGTGGAGAAGAGTCTTACACCTCCATTACCTTATCCACAGAGATTCCAAAAAGAAGCAAAGGATCAACATTTCCACAAATTCCTTGAGACTTTCAAGAAGCTAGAGATCAACATACCCTTGGCTGAGGCATTGGAGCAAATGCCTCTATATGCCAAGTTCTTAAAGGAGCTCATCAACAAGAAAAGGAGTTAGAATGAGAAGGAGACTGTAATGCTCATTGAAGAATGTAGTGCACTAATCAGAAAAGGACTTTCTCCCAAGCTTGAAGATCCTGGAGGTTTCTTCCTACCTTGCACTATTGGAAGCCTATTCATCAACAAGGGGATGTGTGACTTAGGAGCAAGTATAAATCTAATTCCATCTTCCTTAGTGAAAAAGTTTGGCATAGGAGAGGTGAAACCAATACAGATGTCCTTGGAATTGGTAGACCAATCAGTGGTATATCCTAAAGGGTTGATTGAAAACCTTTTAGTTAAGGTTGACAAGTTCATCTTTCCGGCAGACTTTGTGATCCTAGATTCAGCAGAGAATGAGAATGATTCCATAATACTTGGTCGACCATTTTTGGCCACTGCTAGAGCCATTGTAGATATAGAGCAAGGAGAGCTAACCCTCAGGATGCATGAAGAAAGCATCACCCTGAAAGTATTTCCAGAATCACAAAGTAAAGAAGGAACAAGCAAGAAAAGTAGTGACTTTCTTCCAAGGTAAGCAACCAACAACACGGTAGAACAGAAAAATGAGCAGGTGCAAGAAGGAGAATGAATTCAAAAAGAAGCCGGAATGATAAACAAAAAGGGAGGTATCACAACTCAAGTCACTGTCAAGGGAGAAAGGTCAACAAAAAAAGAAAAAGATGAAGAACAAGAAGAAGGTTTACAAAGGGTGGAAGAATAAGAAAATCCCAACTGAAGGATTTTCCAAAGGTGACAAGGTGCAATTAGTATATCAACAGTTGGGAGCAGAAGACCATTACACTGTTAACCAAGTACTCTCTCTCGAGCACATTGAAATAGAGCATCAAGGCACACAGAGAAAGCTTACAGTGAGAGGGGACAAGTTGAGACATCACCAGCATCAACCACCTTAAAGGGAGTTCAATGTCAAGCTAGTGACAATAAAAGAGCGCTTCATGGGAGGCAACCCATGATTTAAGATTTCTGTCCTTTCTTTTATTTAATAAGCTATGATCACCTGAGCATGATTTTGAACTTTCATAAATGCATACATCGTTTTAGAGCATATGTCAGACTTCTAAGTTTGGTGTGCCTTAAAGCACACCCAATATTTGTTTTTCAAAAAAAGAGGGGGGTTATTCTTAGAACATATGCATAATCATTTTTGATGAAGCATATGAACAAAGTGTTTGGTGTCTGCATATGTAACAATGTTCAGAGGATAATTTCCTATTCATGGAATCAAAATCATACAGAGAGGGATCATGCATCATTACATTTTTCTTCTTTATTGCAATTCACTTACTAACATATATATTCATATCCTAAGGCTAGCTGTTTTGGTTTATTTAGGAGAAAGAGATTGAGAGAAATACAAGGAGGGGCCACGGCTAGGACAAGCTAAGTGAGGAGTGGTCACATGTGCCTAGAAAAGCGTGTTCCTTGGGAAGCAGAATCCGCATGCATGCATCATCGAACACCTAAATGCATGCAACCAATGAGAAGAGAATCCTCGTCAAAGCTTCAATAATGCATGCAGACCGTTCAATCCATGAGCCTTCTATATGATCAACTCAATCTCAACCCTTCATAATGCACCAACGAACTCCTTCCTCATTCATTATTGTTTTGTTAGAAAGTTTGAAGGATTTGCCTATAAATAGCCGTTAGCACTAAATGGCTCACACATTCATACAAACTACATTCACTTGTAAACCATAATCTCTTCTACTCCCAAAACTAAAGCCAATAATTCCCTTCTCTTGCACAACAAAACCGAGCATCATCCCAAACACCAACATTTTTCCTTTACTCCCACTTTTCCCTTCTTCCCACCTCAAATCTAATGGCCTCCTCAAGTTCAAAAAGAAGGCCAGGAAAAGAACCAATGGTGACTGAGCCTCCATCATATGATGCAAGAAAATTTAGGTCCCAATTTCACGAAGGGAGATATCATAGGTTCATGAAGACAAAGAATGTCATTTATGAGAAGGGCCTTGAGTTGAAGGACGGGGATTACCCCATCATGAGGCAGATCACTAAAGAAAGAAGGTGGGAACTTTTATGTGCTCTTCTCGTTGACATTAGTGCAGTTATGATCAGGGAATTCTATGCAAATGCTGTAAAAGAGAACAAAGATAGTGTCCCCTATACGAGTTATGTCAGAGGAGTTGAAGTGAATTTCAGTCCAGCAGCCATTACAAGGGCCCTGAAGTTGAGAACCATAACTTATGCAGAGCCTAGTTATGAGACCAGATTGCAGATGGAAAACAATCCTGATGAAATCTTGCAAGGGTTATGTATGGAAAACACAGACTGGGAAAGAGATTCAAAAGGGATCCCAAGCCACTTGAAAAAAATAAATCTCATTCCTGTGGCCAAGGGATGGTATGAGATAGTAAGGAGATCTATCCTTCCTACTGGAAACGCCTCTTGGGTCACAATCAAATGAGCACTCTTGACATACTGCATCCTACATGGAGGTGAAATCAACCTTGCACAACTCATATCCGACAGTATTCAAGAGATGGCCAACAGCACAAGCAAATCAAGTGGTCTTGGCCATCCAAGTACAATTCTCAGACTGTGCAATAAAGCTGGAGTAATCTTTGAAGATGAGGACACAGAAAAAAGTGAAAAAAGGGAAAGGAATCACCAAGAGGAGCATGGAAGGGTTGAATGAAGAAGATGATCAAGAGGGAGTGGTAGCTCCTAGACAAAGAAGATCTCAAAGAGAAGAAGGACAAGAGCAAGCTCATGGTGCCATAAACATTAACCAGCTACAAAGAGCAATTGAAGAGCAATCTCAGCAACTCGTGCAAGCTCAACAAGAGCAAAATCAAGGCGCCAAGAGCAATATCTAGAGCCCCATCCAGAGTTTAGGGGGCAATATTTGAGGGATAAAGAGGAACGAGAAGCTTGGCAGCGTCAAATGGAGGAGAAGCAAGAGAGATGGCAACAACAAATGATGACTCAGCAGCAAGAGTTTCAAGCACAGATTCTTGAAGGACAAAAAGAGCAATACAAAGAACTCAACGAATCGTATGATAAGCTGTATTTTAGTCAAGCTAAAGCAGGGGAATATAGTCACAACCTGTATCAATGGAAGAATATTCATCACACCATGGAAGAAGTTAGATATGTGCAAAGAATGGAAAGTGATGAAAACATGCAAGCGAGGTTGGAGTACTTGACTCACAATTTGCCAACACTCAATCCACAGATCAAGCCATTTGAGCAATGCCCTGAATTTGAAGCCAAGCAGAAAGCAAGGTCTCATCATTATATGGAGGTAACACTTAACAGATTGGAAGAAGTTGGGCTCTCAGGACTCTTAGATTCTGTCTGGGATAGAAGATGTCCTGGTGAAGAAGTCCGAGACTACTCCAAGCTAGGGAAGAGAAAGAAGAAAAAGGGAGAATCAAGCAGCAGCCACAATCATTAGAAGGTGGCAAAGTTCTTTCATACTTCTTCTTTCATACTCCTAATAAGGAGATGCATATTTGAAACATGACATGCCTCCATTGTTTATTTCTTTTTACTTCATTTTCATGCAATTTTTTTTTCTTATTTTCTTAATAAATAGCTAGAGAAATGATAATATGCATGATGCTTGTCATTCATCACCTAGTTGAATTTTGTTTTGTTTCCCACATGCTTGAATAAAAGAGAATTGTTTGAATTGAAAAGTAAATATCCAATGTTGCATAAGTTAGAATGGAAGTTAATGGTGGTGTATGTGTTTGATTAAATGCATAACTCATAAAATAATTGCTGCATAATGTCATTTTCATTGAAGTGTGAGCTACCTTGCTGTTATAAAGGTTCCTATCAATAAAGAAAAATCCCTTGAGAACAAAAATAAAACAGAAAGAAAAGGAAGAAGAAAAAGCCAATGTGGCAAGAAAAAAAACAAAGAATAAAGGTTGGACACCAATAGCTTGGACCCTAGGACACATGCCTGTGGTGTTCTTGTACTAGGATATGCTTGGACAAGTAAATTCTGAGGGGTATTTCAAAACCCGGTCACATAGATCAACTGATTTGGGATGGCCAATTGAAAGTCCACAATAAAGAGCAACCTAGATACAGAACATTTAGTTATCCAAAGAGATGCTAGGCATCAATGATCCTAGGAGGAAATAGTGAGCCATGTGTCTGTGGTGGAAAGATGTGAGTAAAAATAAAGCCAAAGGCTACTACTGCAACATTTGACACCAAGCCTTCAAAGAATAATAAGCTTGTTAAGCAAAATAAGAAAAGAAAAGTTAGCAAGGGAGCAAGTAAAGAGTAAACCTTATAACAGCAAGTTTAGTGAGCCTTTGAGGAAAAATGTATATTATGTAATAGCAACAATAACTGAGTTATCATTGTCTGCATAAAAACTACATGAATCAAATTTTGCTATATGCCTAATAAGGATATGTTTTCTCTTCTTGTTCATTTCATTTTCTCTTAGTTTTGATGCTTGCTTGGGGACAAGCAAGAATTAAGTTTGGTGTTATGATGACAGGTCATCATATACCCATTTTTCAAGCTAATTTCACTTGTTTCATTAGTCTTTATGCACTTTCTTGCATCCTAAGTAAGTGATTTGGAATGAAAATGCATAACTTCTTTAAATCAAACAACCACCATTAAATTGATGCTAAATCATGAGGTTTGAGCAAAAATTAATTGATTTTTAATGAATTATAAACCTTATGAGTTTAGAGATACTTTGATTGGTTGTTTTGGTTTCTTGTAGGTGAAGAAAGGAAGAAAAGAAGAAAAACGTGGCTTAAGAAGTGTGGCCAAGAAATGAGAAGTGTGGTGCAACATAGTAGGAGGAGGCAAACACTGCCCTCCACAAGAGCACACTGCCCTCCAGGAGAGCAGCATATTGAACCAAGCCTTGAAAAGCATCACTACCCTGCCCACAACAAGGGCGGAGCACAATTTGATGCCAAGGACCAAAGGGAGCAGAAACTCTGCCCTGCCCTCCTCAAGAGCAATATTGGGCTTCATCCAAGCATAACTCAAAGGAAATTGCTTCCTAGTGTTTCCTATGGGTTTCGAACCCAAGAACAAAGAGGAAAAGAGTAGCGCTCAAACACAAGGAAAACAAGCAAAAATTGGCTTGCTTTCAATCTCCAAGAATCGAACACGGCACCATGAGGAAGCAAGGAACTAGGCGTTACTTTGGTGCCAAGAAAACCAAGGAAAAAGGAGCAGCATGTGCCTCCACCGAGTTTCGAACGTGGGACTTCACCATTGGCACACTGCCCTGCCCTCCACAAGGGCAGGGCAACATTTCTTGGTGCATGGCGCAGCATTTTGGCACGGCCAGGACATGAGCACTCGGCCAGCAAGCACGCACGTACGGGCAGCACTTGGCGCACCATGGCAACACTGCCCTGCCCTCTACAAGGGCAGGGCAGCATCCTGCAGCATCTTGAACGCCCATCACACGCACGAGGCCGCTTGCACAATTTTACTGCTCTGCCCTCCACAAGGGCAGGGCAGCCTCCTGGAAGCAAATTTCTCATGGGCTGAAAATTGGATTAAAAATCCAATTTAATTCATTTCTTCACCAAATCAAAAGCCCATACAAATTCCAAAATCCAAGAATAGAAAGTGTATAAATAGGAGATAGTTTGATGTAATTAGGACCTTTGACCCTTCTTTTGATTTTAGAATTTTTACATTTTGAAACTTCATTTTCTCTGAGAGCTTTGAAATGAGAATTGAGAGAATTGGGAAGGAGAATTGATCTCTCTTCTTCCTCGTTCTTCCTTGAGCATTTTTACTTTCCTTGTTTGAGTCTTGGGTGTGAAGAATTGAGGAATTTCTGTCTCAATCTCCATTCAAGATCTCTTTAATTTCTCTTCTGCATAATTGAGTTCAATTACATTTCCTTTACTACTTATTCTTTAATTTCTTGTTAATTGCTTTGTGAACTTGGATCTGGGAAGGTAATTGAGATCTAGACTTTGCTATCTAGTCTCTGGAGTCTTGAGATCCCATTTCCCCTGTTGGTTCTTCTATGAACCCCTGCTGCAATTTAATTTCCCTTTCTGTTTGAGATCTAACAGAATTCAAATCATCTCTTGCTTTGACAATTGTTGCAATTTAATTTCCCTTGCTTGAATTCTGAAATCCCAGTCCTCAAATCCTTTTTCCATTCAAGCAATTTATATTTCTTGCACTTTAAGTTACTGCAATTTATATTTCTTGCACTTTAAGTTTCAGTCATTTAATTTCTTGTTCTTTAAGATTCAGCTCTTTTACTTTCAGTTCTCTTTAATTTCTGCAATTCCTCCCTCTCCCTTTACATTCTCTGCTATTTACTTACTGTTGGATAAAAAATCACTCAACCAATACTTGATTCGCTTGACTAAATCAACCACTGAACTAAAATTGCTCAATCCTTCAATCCCTGTGGGATCGACCTCACTCCCATGAGTTTTATTACTTGATGCGACCCGGTACATTTGCCGGTGAGTTTTGTGTTGGATCGTTTTCCACACATCAAGTTTTTGGCATCGTTGCCGGGGATTGAAATAGATTGACAATGATTAAGTGAAGTGGAGGTCTAGATCAAGCACTTTTTCTTTTTTTTTTACTAACACACTAACTGTTTGAAAATTTGCCTCTATCAACTCACTAACTGTTTGAGAGTTTGTCTCAACTAACTGCACTCAATTCTCAAGAGTGCTGCTATTTGTTCCTCCTGACTGTTTGCGTGCCACAAGAAAGTAGAGAAGTTAGAGGAAAGACTATCATTGGAAAAGAAGTCTCTACAGATGAAGAATAGCATGACATGAAGCCACCACTCATTACACTAATCAAGAACAATTGTTCCTATGACGGAAATCCATTGGAGGATCCTCAACAGCACATATCCACTTTTCTGAGGACTTGTGGTGCTATCAAAACTGATGGTCTAGATCATGACACTTATAAGATCTTGTTATTCCCTTTCTCATTAAGGGGTAAAGCTGCACAATGGTTTGAAATTTTTCCCCAAGGAAGTATCACTAGTTGGGACGATTTGGTCACCAAATTTCTGGCCAAATTCTCCTCATCCTGACAGATCATCAAGCTGAAAGAGGGGGAATATCCATTCACACAAGGAGAAGAAGAACCACTCTTCAAGGCATGGGAAAGATACAAGAAAGCAACTGATAAAGTGGGTTTCCGAGCTTTCTATGAAGGATTAACCCCAGAAACAAGAAAAGTAGTGGACTACTTCTCAGATGGCCTACTCAAAACAACAACAACTGCCCAAGGAATTGCAAATTTCAATGACAAAGGAGTCAACAACCAACACTCATTTGAGAAACCACAGAATGCAATTTCAGAAAGAGAAGTGATGAATCTTGAAGGAATGAATGCATTCATGAACCTGAACAAACAAATGCACCATCAAACACAGCAACACATGGAGTTGAGAGATAGAAAAGTTGATTGCCTGCAGTCTGCTGCAGTGAATGCCCAATTTCCACCATGGAGGCCCCATTCTTATCTGAGAATGGGGGAGTCTCAACATCAAGAACAAAGAAGTTCCAACCAGGGCAAATCCATGACCACAAACAACCAACATCACTCACCCACTAATACCAATCAAAGCCAATACTCACAAAACAGACACTTCCAGACTCATTCCAACTGGAGAAGGACCGAGTACCAAAATTACGAACCAAGGGACTTCAATTATAACAACCCCAACTTCACAAACCAACAAAAACACCATTATAGTAACAACAACCGACCAATCTCACAAGACTCTCAGAGGATCACTAACTTGGAGATCTTAATAGAGAGAATGATGAAACACCAAGAGGAGATAACAAAAAACCAAGAGATTTCAATCAGAAGAATTGAGGGGCAGATAGCTCAACTGGCGAAGCTCTTTGCAGAAATGGGTGAGAATAGGGCAAATACTCTCCCCAGAGCCACTGAAGACAAACCAACTAACAACGAAGATGTTGCAAAGAAGGAAAGATGGAAAAGGATCATAGATGAAAGTAAGAAAACCTTGGACAAAGAAAGTACCAGCCAAGAAAAACACAACAAGGAATTCTTACAAGGAAAGACAGAGGATAGAATTAAAGAAAAGCAGAAAATCCCCACTGGAAAATTTTCACTAGGGGATAGAGTAATGATAAACATTCAAACCATGAAAGTGTCCCCACAGCTGTCTGATCACTACATTGTGACTAAGATCCTTCCACAGGAATTCATAGAGGTCATCAAAGAGGAAACCGGAAGGAAGTTCACCGTGAAGAAAGACAAGCTAAGGCACTGTGATTTTCAATCTTCATGATCAGCAGAATGGAGGATGTCAAGCTAGTGACAATAAATAAGCGCTTGTTGGGAGGCAACCCAACCTGAGGTAGTTTTCTTTTCATAGCTTTTTCAATAAAAATGTTGAATAATTGGTATGCATTGCAATAAGCTAAGTTTGGTGTTGCACACCAAAACAATTTAAGGGAGAATGAAAGATTCTAAGTTTGGTGTTCCACCAAAAATTTCATTTAAAAACACATTCTCACCTCTTGCATAATGCTAGCTCCAAGCAATCAAACAAATTATCCAACTATTTAACTGCTTTCTAGCTTTAATTCCATAACCTTTAGCAAGGACACAAGGTTTCACATATGGTTAACTTGTTGCATCAGAGGCAGTGGCAAGCAATTAAGTTTGGTGTCTCCAACACCTAAATAAATTCAAGAGCCACACTCAATTTATGCATACTAACCATGCAATTAAGGGCTTGAGAAGCAAGCAACTTTGAGAATTATGCAGGACATGAGTCCACAATTGAAGATATTGTGCATCTTAACTCAAAGAAAACACAACAAAAGGAAGAATCAAAGGGCTGCAACTTCAAAGGTTGTATCTAAACTTAATCCTTGCTGCTGTGAATTTTTTTGAACATGGGAACCATTATATATCCTGCTAAAGTGTTTATCTAGTTACAAGTGAAGTTGTTTGATTAAGAATGCTAATCTGCATGAAGCTTGTCATTCATCACCTAGTTGAATTTTGTTTTGTTTCCCATATGCTTGAATAAAAGAGAATTGTTTGAATTGGAAAGTAAATATCCAATGTTGCATAAGTTAGAATGGAAGTTAATGGTGGTGTATGTGTCTGATTAAATGCATAACTTATAAAATAATTGCTGCATAATGTCATTTTCATTGAAGTGTGAGCTACCTTGCTGTTATAAAGGTTCCTATCAATAAAGAAAAATCCCTTGAGAACAAAAATAAAACAGAAAGAAAAGGAAGAAGAAAAAGCCAATGTGGCAAGAAAAAAAACAAAGAATAAAGGTTGGACACCAATAGCTTGGACCCTAGGACACATGCCTGTGGTGTTCTTGTACTAGGATATGCTTGGACAAGTAAATTCTGAGGGGTATTTCAAAACCCAGTCACTTAGATCAACTGATTTGGGATGGCCAATTGAAAGTCCACAATAAAGAGCAACCTAGATACAGAACATTTAGTTATCCAAAGAGATGTTGGGCATCAATGATCCTAGGAGGAAATAGTGAGCCATGTGTCTGTGGTGGAAAGATGTGAGTAAAAATAAAGCCAAAGGCTACTACTACAACATTTGACACCAAGCCTTCAAAGAATGATAAGCTTGTTAAGCAAAATGAGAAAAGAAAAGTTAGCAAGGGAGCAAGTAAAGAGTAAACCTTATAACAGCAAGTTTAGTGAGCCTTTGAGGAAAAATGTATATTATGTAACAGCAACAATAACTGACTTACCATTGTCTGCATAAAAACTCCATGAATCAAATTCTGCTATATGCCTAAAAAGGATATGTTTTCTCTTCTTGTTCATTTCATTTTCTCTTAGTTTTGATGCTTGCTTGGGGACAAGCAAGAATTAAGTTTGGTGTTGTGATGACAGGTCATCATATACCCATTTTTCAAGCTAATTTCACTTGTTTCATTAGTCTTTATGCACTTTCTTGCATCCTAAGTAAGTGATTTGGAATGAAAATGCATAACTTCTTTAAATCAAACAACCACCATTAAATTGATGCTAAATCATGAGGTTTGAGCAAAAATTAATTGATTTTTAATGAATTATAAACCTTATGAGTTTAGAGATACTTTGATTGGTTATTTTGGTTTCTTGTAGGTAAAGAAAGGAAGAAAAGAAGAAAAACGTGGCTTAAAAAGTGTGGTCAAGAAATGAGAAGTGTGGTGCAACATAGTAGGAGGAGGCAAACACTGCCCTCCATAAGAGCACACTGCCCTCCAGGAGAGCAGCATATTGAACCAAGCCTTGAAAATCATCACTGCCCTGCCCACAACAAGGGCGGAGCACAATTTGATGCCAAGGACCAAAGGGAGCAAAAACTCTGCCCTGCCCTCCTCAAGAGCAATATCGGGCTTCATCCAAGCATAATTCAAAGGAAATTGCTTCCTAGTGTTTCATATGGGTTTCGAACCCAAGAATAAAGAGGAAAAAAGTAGCGCTCAAACACAAGGAAAACAAGCAAAAATTGGCTTGCTTTCAATCCCCAAGAATCGAACACGGCACCATGAGGAAGCAAGGAACTAGGCGTTACTTTGGTGCCAAGAAAACCAAGGAAAAAGGAGCAGCATGTGCCTCCACCGAGTTTCGAACGTGGGACTTCACCATTGGCACGCTGCCCTGCCCTCCACAAGGGCAGGGCAGCATTTCTTGGTGTATGGCGCAGCATTTTGGCATGGCCAGGACATGAGCACTCGGCCAGCAAGCACGCACGCACGGGCAGCACTTGGCGCACCATGGCAACACTGCCCTGCCCTCTACAAGGGCAGGGCAGCATCCTGCAGCATCTTGAATGCCCATCACACGCACGAGGCCGCTTGCACAATTTTCCTGCTCTGCCCTCCACAAGGGCAGGGCAGCCTCCTAGAAGCAAATTTCTCATGGGCTGAAAATTGGATTAAAAATCCAATTTAATTCATTTCTTCACCAAATCAAAAGCCCATCCAAATTCCAAAATCCAAGAATAGAAAGTGTATAAATAGGAGATAGTTTGATGTAATTAGGACCTTTGACCCTTCTTTTGATTTTAGAATTTTTACATTTTGAAACTTCATTTTCTCTGAGAGCTTTGAACTGAGAATTGAGAGAATTGGGAAGGAGAATTGATCTCTCTTCTTCCTCGTTCTTGCTTGAGCATTTTTACTTTCCTTGTTTGAGTCTTGGGTGTGAAGAATTGAGGAATTTCTATCTCAATCTCCATTCAAGCTCTCTTTAATTTCTCTTCTGCATAATTGAGTTCAATTACATTTCCTTTACTGCTTCTTCTTTAATTTCTTGTTAATTGCTTTGTGAACTTGGATCTGGGAAGGTAATTGAGATCTAGACTTTGCTATTTAGTCTCTGGAGTCCTGAGATCCCATTTCCCCTATTGGTTCTTCTGTGAACCCCTGCTGCAATTTAATTTCCCTTTCTGTTTGAGATCTAACAGAATTCAAATCATCTATTGCTTTGACAATTGTTGCAATTTAATTTCCCTTGCTTGAATTCTGAAATCCCAGTCCTCAAATCCCTTTTCCATTCAAGCAATTTATATTTCTTGCACTTTAAGTTACTGAAATTTATATTCTTGCACTTTAAGTTTCAGTCATTTAATTTCTTGCTCTTTAAGATTCAGCTCTTTTACTTTCAGTTCTCTTTAATTTCTGCAATTCCTCCCTCTCCCTTTACATTCTCTGCTATTTACTTACTGTTGGATACAAAATCACTCAACCAATACTTGATTCACTTGACTAAATCCACCACTGAACTAAAATTGCTCAATCCTTCAATCCCTGTGGGATCGACCTCACTCTCGTGAGTTTTATTACTTGATGCGACCCGGTACACTTGCCGGTGAGTTTTGTGTTGGATCGTTTTCCACACATCAATTACCCAAGAAATAAAAGGATTATATGTCACGTATCCTGTTAAATTCAGATAATTAAAATTTAGGAGAAGTTGTTTTCAAGCTGTTGTTCAAGTATAGAGTTTTTCCAAGTTATACAAGAACTCAAATAGAAAGAGGGTCATACTTCCGTTCCACCCAAATTCATAAAATAAAGAGCGAAAACAATTCTTAAATTATAAATTCATGCATAAATTAAAATAGAAAAAGCAATAAAATCAATCCATACAAATAGACAGAGCTCCTAACCTTAACAAAGAAGGATTAGTTGCTCATGGTTCACGGAATGTAAATTTGTATAGAATTCCCTAATGGAATCCCCCTAATGGAATGTCCTAATAGAAGAGACATCTCCCCCTTTTTATAACTAATCCTAATTAATTTAAAATCTAATTTCTAAAATTAAAATAATATTTTTTCCTATTTTCAAATTCAAATTTGAATTTAAATTAGAATTAATTATAACAATCATCAAGTCTTCAGTTGATGGGTGGGGACCACTTGATTCCTTCACTCTGCAGCCTCTGATCTGTACTTTCTGTGCTGAAAACTGGGTAAAAAGCAGCCCAGAAATTGCCCCCAGCATTTTTTGCACGTGGCGCATGTCACGTGTACGCGTCGATGGTCTTTTTCGCGAGTCATGCGGACGCGTTGGTCACGCGAACGCGGCACTGTAAATTTCTTCAAATCACGCGTACGCGTCAGTCATGCGTACGCGTCGCCATGGAAAGCTCCAAATCACGCGTACGCGTCAGTCACGTGTACGCGTCGCTCCTCGTTGCCATCTCCTTTTCTTCTTGTGCTGCAAAAACTCCATCAAATCCAGCCGATGCTACCTAAAATAACCAAAATTGCGAAAGACTCAAAGTAGAATCCATAATGGCTAAAAGATAATTAATTCGTTATTAAACTCAACAAATTAGATGCAAATTCACTAGGAAAAGATAGGAAAGATGCTCACGCATGATATATACATATATATTGCATTTGATATTGCATGGTACATAGGATAGATATGGATTGTGATTGGATGATGTGAATAGCTTATGCCTAGTTTATCTTGATCATAATTATTCATGATTAATTTTTGCTTGTTGAAAATTAGGGAAAGAACTATAAAATTTTGAAAAATTTGCATCCATCGCATCATACATACATATAGGAAATAATTTTGGTGAAAAATGACGAAGAGGAATTTCTTGCATGGTTTAGAATCGATCAAAAGCAAGAATCAATCTGTTGGTAGTATAGTCTAAACCAACAATGAACTCTCTTAATCAAATGTCAAAATTGAAAACACAATATAAACCGAGAGTACTTAAACCTCGGGTCGCTCTACCTAGGACGCAATTGAAGTGTTATTTCTTTGGCTATTAAGGCAAAAGGGGGGTTTTCAAGCAAGAAATGAAAGATTAAAAGAACTTAAGAAATAAAAGAACTAAAAAATGATCAAAATTGGAGTTAATGCAATCAAAGAGAAGGCAAGATCAAAAATAGCAAAAATGCAAGATATGCAATAACGAGCCTTGACTTGGGAATGAGAATCCAAGAGATCCTATCATCGCCATAACCACAACTATGGTAATTATGATGAGTCAATTTCGCCTAGTCAACCCCAACCATCGAGTTGTAAATCAAGCAAGCATAATTGACCTTAATCCCTAAGTCCTAACCAACTTACCAAATTAGTTGATAAAAGGCTAGCATCAATGGAAACAAGAGTCAACTAACTACCCAAGAATTACCACTAAATGTCAGACATTATGACTCTAGTATCCTAGGAATTCAACCCACAAGCCAAGGTATGAAAATCTACTCAAAATCTAAGGTTGGCATTTTCACAAACACCTTGTGTGCATAAAAGTAAAACATGGGAAATTGCAAGGAAAATTAGAAAACCATAACCAACTATCAACAAAACCAAATGTAAACAAGAAATCAAACATAAAGGAAGCATGAAACATAAAATTCATCAATCAAAACTTCAAGAAACACAAAATTGCAATTATAAACAAGTAACTTGAACCAAGGAAAATGAAAGTAAATGTACTATAATTAAAGAGGAAATTGAGAGTACTTACAATTAAAGAGGCAAAATCAAAGATCAAAGCTTGTTATGAAATGCTACAATTGAAATGGAAACTAAAACCCTAAGAGAGCAATGCTACACTACTCCTACTCCTACTCCTAATTACTCTCTAAAACTATCTAAGTGAGCTCTCTTGAATTGTGTTGAATCCCCCTTCATATAGCACTCCAATTCAGCCTTCAAGCATTCCAAAATGGGCCATAAGGCCTCAGAAAATGCGCTGCATGTGTTTCATCAATGAAATCACGTTTTGGGTCCTGTGCAGACGCACAGACGTGTGCGTCCGCACACTCGGCTGAAAATCCTCCTGTGCGTACGCACAAGTGCTCGTGCGCACGCACACATGAAAGTTCTTGCTTGTGCGTATGCACGCAGGGTTGTGCGCACGCACACCTTGCTGTGTGTACTTTTCCTTGTTTTCTTCATGTTTTCTCCCTTGTACATGCTTTCTTCCACTTTTGGCCATCCATTCTTGCCTTCAAGCTCTGAAATCACTTACAAACCATATCACGGCATCGAATGACATAAAAGTGGAATTAATTTGCTCTATTAAAGCACAAAATTGCATGTTTTCATATTTAGGATCAAATTAGGAATCAAACACAAAAGTATGCTATTTTAGTGCTTAAGTGCGAGTTCGTATACTAGAATCCATTCAAAAATCAAGCCAAAATATATCAGAAAATATGGACTCATCAATTTCCCCACACTTAAACAATAGCATGTCCTCATGCTAAACCAACAAGGAAGATAATCAGAGGGGTAATCAACTTGTTAAATGTAACACACTATATGCATGCAAGCATGTTTATGCTATATATCTATTTATCTATAATGTCCTATTGATTTGGTGAAAACAAGCAAGCGATCCAATTCCAAGGAAGTATAAACTATATAGGGCTAAGCAAAGAATTCATTCAATGCAAACAAGATCTAGAGAATTGATTCACTTATCAAAATTAAGCAACTCGCAAGAATGCATGATAAAGAGAGGTGGAAACATATAATTGAGTAATTGAACCCTCAATAGGTGTGTATACACTCTGATCACTTGGTGTTTAGAGTTTCAATCACTCAAGTCTCTTCTAATCATGCTTTCAAGGAATTGCTTTTCATCTAACAATCAACAATAAGTGATGCATGAATGCAATTATCATGAGGACTTCATACGGTTGTAATGGGGTTAGGGTAAAGGTGGGATAGGTATGGTTAAGTGGACTAAAATGGTTGAATCCTTGATTAGTTTAACCTCCACATCAAACTATATCAACCAATTTGAAACAAAGATGCAATCCTAACCTTCCATCATTTCCAATTCACTAGCATTTATGTATGCTTTTCACAAGGACATCCCATATGCAATTCTTTATTCATTTGTTTACTCTTCAGGGTGACTTTGCATCCCTTTTTATGATGAAGAATTTTTTTTTGAAAGTAAATGTAAATTGCATATGGTTAAGTAATTCATATATGAATGTTCTCATTTTCCAAAATTTTCAATAAATACCCAAAAGTAATATTTTCAATCACTACCAATGTTTCTCAATATTCCCCCACGCTTAAATGTAACACAACCCTTCAACCTAAGCTAATCAAGGATGCAATCCAAGGTTATTCATGGTTTTTTACTTATGGTTGTGATGTGGTAATATTAAGAACAATAGGGCTAAATAAGGCTCAAAAAGGGTTAACAATGGTAGATGTAAAGGGTAGGTCTATATGGGTTATTGAGCTTATACAAAGATGGCCTCAATCATGCTCAATGCAATTCAAAACATCAATCATTGGAAACAAAGAATCAAGCAAAACCAATATCACAATCATAAAAGAGATATGTCACACAATGAACAAAATTAGTGGTAAGATATGTAACCACTCATTCAAGCTCAAAACTCACAAGGTATATGTTCTTTGCTCTTCTATGTTCCGTAAAGCCATTCAAGCGAGTTTGAAAAACTATTTTTGAATCAATTCAATAGAGAGCCAAGCGGTGGTGGGTAATGATGACGCTGGTAAACGATGACGGCTCCAGAATGACGTGAGGCTGGGTCGGCTCGGTGCTCCTCCGATGTTTGACTGGCCGGCTCTGTGGCTCTCTCGGCACTCGGCTCAGGCACAGCTGTCGGCTCCTCAACTCTAGGCTCCTCTGCTCTATGCTCTGGTGGCTGGACTGCTTGGCCAGCTTCAGTTACTGGCTCCTCCGGTGCTGGCTCCTCCGTTGCTGGCTCCTCTCTCTGGGGCTCAGGCTCTGGTGTGTCCAGAGGAGGTGGTCCAGGATCCTTCCCATCAAACTTTGCCACTATCCACTGAAAGTGGCGAGCGTTGCGGCGCTCGATACGGTACAGAGTCTCCAAAATCTCCCGACCCAGCTTATAAGGTGTCTAGAGTTGGGGTATGGGTGCAGGAGGTGCTGAATGCGGTGCTGATGGCTCTACTGCTAATGTAGGCTTAGAGGTCTTCTTCTTCTTCAGAGGCGGTCCTTCAAAGTCTCCCTATGGCAGAAAGGGCTACTTGCTGATGTAGGCAGACATCCAGTCTGTCGGACGTGTCTCTACACCAGATAAGAATGTAAATTTGGTGATCAATGATAGAAAGAGAACGTTGAATTTTAGCTGTAGGTTCACCTTCATCATCGACTCTTTCATGAGGGGAAGAACAGAGATCTTCTTCCCCTCCATAATAGCCCATAGTATTACTGCCACCCGAACTCTGATACATGCATGCTTGGGAGAATGTAGTCGTTGATGATCTGCTGCCAAATGCTCACCTCTAGGTTGAGGTCAGTGCATGCAATAGTCAACAGAACCGCATTGTCCCCTTTACTGTACTCCCATCTAGCTTCAGGCTGGCCTATCTTTTCCAGGACCACATCAAAGGAAATCTTGCCTGATGAGACATCCTTCATTGGTTGAGTGTAAGAGTCACGAGCCGGAGGAATAAGCGGAATATCTAAGAGGGCCTCTAAAGCAGTGTCAGAGGTGTCCAAGGTGACACCTCTTAGGAAAGCAGTTTTGGCATCCCTCTTTAGGAGATTTGCGTAAAATTCCTTGACCAGGTGTTCATTTACTTCCACCGGGTCGGATTTTACAAATCCTCAATGATAGAAATCAAGTCGGTTAAGGATCGCATCTGTATATTTCTCTGGCAGGTTCAGCTTTCTCTCATAATAAAAGGCACGTTTTTCTAATTTTTTATATTGCTCCTGGGCTTCATCATTAATGAATGTGTTTGGTTGGTCACTTGAGGGTACGGGAGGAGGGCGAGCCAAAGGGTTGGCTTTTTCCTTCTCTTTTCGAGGCATCCTGAAAAAAAAAGAAAAAAATAGAATACAACTTAGGAGAAACAGATAATATTCAAAAAAAAAAAAAGGATGTAATCAAACAATTCAAATAATAGCCATCAAAACAAACAAACACTCAATCTAGGAAAAACATGTGTAAACAATCAATGGTTCAAAAGGAGATGTGTTTTCCCAAGATCAAGTAACCTAAGTGACAAATCAACTAGTGATCAATCAATTGAAGCACACATATGACTTAGGTGTATTAATGCAAGTGAATTGAAGTAAGGGACAATGATTATTGCACTTTTGCATTAGAAATCAAAAGTTTTGCAAAACTTAGCATAAAGAGCAATAATCAAAGTCACAGTGAAAGCATCTACCTATTCATGTTGAAAAGATAACCGACAAGCATATATACATAACTTCTCGCCCGAAACAATATTCCATTGAAAAACAGATTGTATTGCTCAAAAACAAAATTGAACGAGTTACTACGCATAATGTCATTGACGTTAGAGGTACATGAATAGGCATTTAGTCAATTCACAAGGAAAGCAATGCGTGTACTGCTCATACCACCAACAGAGCAGGCAGTACATCATCTAGTCAATCAACCGGCCATGCACTTACAAGTACCAAATACAAGGCTGAAAACTATTCATTACAATTTAATTGGTTTCAAGAACAAAAACAAGTTCATAGGGATAGGTTGATTATTATAGGATGTTAAGCACAGCAAGATTGGTATCAAACAAGAAAATCACAAAGCAAAATGAAGTTTAGTTTGATATTTCAGCATGAATTCATAGTGCATTAAACAAAATTCTAGGCAGCATCAATTTTTAGTAGAAAATTTGCATAAGTAGGAATCATAATGCAAAATGGAAGGAAACTTTAATCGCCATGTTGATTGATGCACGGAAACTTGTCTCTCAACAAATTTCCCTTCGGCAAGTATACCGAATTGTCGTCAAGTAAAAACTCACAATAGAGTGAGGTCGAATCCCACAGGGATTGATTAGTCAAGGAACTTTGATTGGAGGAATGTTCTAGTTGAGCTAAGCAGAAGTTGAGTTGATAATTGAAGAAAATTAAATGGCGGGAAAGCAAATGACAGAAAATGTAAATGCTGGAAAAAAATGGCATAAAATAAATTGCAGAAAGTAAATTGCAGAATCTTAAATGGGGATTTGGGGAGATGAACATAAAAGTAAACGGCAAAAGGTAAAGAGAATGGGTAAGATCAGAAATGGGGGATTCATTGGGCTTAGGAGATGTTGTCTTCTCCGGATCAAGTTCATTCTCATCTCTTCTTTAGTCAATGCATTCATTGATCTCCTTGGCAATCTTAGGTGATTAGATCCCAATTCCTTGTCAACCCAATCTCTCTAAGCTTGAATAATTGCCCAATTCCTTGATTTAATTACTCATGGGAAGAGATGAAGTATGGTCACTGATTATACCACATGTATTTCCAAATCAAAGTGTTGGTAGGATTATATGTCACTATATCCATCCAAACCCCTTTGGTCCAACTTGAGAAAGCAATTCTAGCATGATCTCCTCATCCTTTTTCCAAGGCTCAGAGGAAATCCAATTATGGAGAGTTTCTTTTCCAAGACAACTAACCAATTGATTTAAGATCGAAAGCTTTCTAGTAAATCAAGAGAAAAGAAAAAAGAAGAAGAATGAAAACTATAATTGATCCATCAAATTACAATAGAGCTCCCTAACCCAATGAAAAGGGGTTTAGTTGTTCATAGCTCTGAAAATGGAAGATGAAAGAGAAGAGTGCATTCTCAAAGTAAACTAGAAATTACTGGAAAAGTAAATATACAGAATGTAGTTCCCAATAATGCCAAGCCTCCTTCTAGTTCAAAACTACTCCTATATATACTACTCTTCTTGATCTTCTAATCAGCTCTTCAAGTCTTGGATATGGGCCTTTGATCTAGAGTTGAAGCAGTTACAATCTTCAGTGGGCTCAGCTTTGTTTGCAGAAAAGTGTGAGTCAGGCATGGGTGGACGTTAGTTAGGATGTTAGTGGTGTAACGTTAAGTGTAAATTTGGGTTCGAAAACGTTAGTGATGATAACCTTTTTCACTAACGCTCCAAATCAATTTGGTCCACGTTAACTTCAACGTTAGTGGCACTAACGAGACCACTAACGTTGCCTCTTAGTCCTTCGCAAACGTTATTGGCATTCACCTTTACCAATAACGTTGCTTCTTAGTCTTTTGCAAACGTTATTGGCAATCACCTTTACCAATAACGTTGCTCCTTGCTTCTCTTCCCCACGTTAGTGATCCACCTTAGTGTAACTAACGTGGCCCTTAACGTGGGCATGCCCAAGCTTCGAGAGCGTTAGTGACACTTACCTTTATCACTAACGCTTCAAAACGCCCCTTCTTCCCACGTTAGTGCCTCACGTTAATGGCATTAACGTGGTGGTAATTGCCATCTCCAATGTTAGTGACA
Source organism: Arachis hypogaea (assembly GCF_003086295.3). Classification (NCBI taxonomy): domain Eukaryota; kingdom Viridiplantae; phylum Streptophyta; class Magnoliopsida; order Fabales; family Fabaceae; genus Arachis; species Arachis hypogaea. The sequence continues at coordinate 91,287,783 of NC_092038.1, read as the reverse complement.
AAGGTGAGTGTCACTAACGTTGGCCTATCATTCCTTGCTCCACATTACCCTTCACGTTAGTGGTCTTAACGTGACCACTAACATAGGCAATATTGGCTTAGTCCAACGTTAGTGACAAAGGTGAGTGTCACTAACGTTGGCGATTTCTTTCTCCTTCCACATTAGAGTTTACGTTAATTGGATTAATGTGACTCTTAATGTGGCTAAGTGTGGCATTTTGGAATGTTAGTGGTGTTCACATTTACCACTAACATTGGAGATCCCCTTTCCTTTCCACATTAGCTTCCACGTTAACGTAACTAATGTAGCAACTAACGTGGGCTATGATGGCTTTCGAAGGCGTTATTGGCGATCACTTTTTCCATTAACGCTGCAAACTTACTCCCATTCCACGTTAGTGGTCACGTTAGTTAGACTAACATGGCTGCTAACATGGCTCTTCCTTGCTTCCTTTGTCCTGAAATCAAGCAAATAAAGTGCATCAAAGCTTGGTTCTTAATCATGAGACCATGCATCATCCATTTCATCATTCAATTCTTGCAAAATTCTCATGAAATCATGTAAAATTCACAATGTTTGCTTGAATCAAGGTGTAAGTGTATTTTTACCCAAAACTTGCTTATTTACTAAGAAAAAGCATGAAACTACCCTAAAACAGTAAAGAAAAGGTCAGTGAAACTGGCCAAGATGCCCTGCCATCACAACACCAAACTTAATGCTTGCTTGTCCCTAAGCAAGTACTGAAGCATAAGAATGATGAATGAAAGAACAAGAGAAATAAGTTCTTGTTATAGAAGTCAAGTTATTGGTTCATGGGGTTTCATGCATAGCAACTTAAGTTCATTCCTTTATTGGTTTTCCGGTCCTTATCATGCTCTTGAATACTCGCTTGATTGCATCCTATGAGATCCTTATTCATTGATCCCCCCTTTCCTTTCAGGGTTTATTGCATTCTTCTAGGCTAAGTGCTTTGTGAGGGGGCGACTCTTTAAGATAAGCTTTCAGCCAACACTCCCGAACCAGTTGGTTCAAGGTGCTAGGTGTTGAGAGACCCCTAAGGACCTACTCCCTCAAGTCTCTCTCCCCCATACATGCACACCAAGGCCTATGGTTTATTACTTTCTTTCTTGAGACCTTGGTGTCCAGCACCTCTTTGGGTTACTAAGTGCTCTGAAGCAAAGGTTGCTCTTGATAGTGGACTTTCAGCTGATAATCCCGGGTTAGTTAACCCAAGTTATCAAGTGATAAGGCACCCCTGAGAGCTTATTCATCCAAGCATATCCCTTGCACAGGACCACCACAGACACATGCCTCAAGATTCAAACCCTTGGTGCCTAGCCTTATTTCTTATTATTCTTCTTTCCTTTTCAAACTCTCATTGTTCTTTTTCTTTTTCTTATTAGGATCTTGTTGTTTGGCTAATCTTATAGGATGTGTTTCAAGCATGTGATTTAGAGTATATAGTTTCCTATATACCTTGTTGGTGAACCAACTTAGCTAATCAATTACCACACCACAAACATTGAAAACTTACTCCACAAGATGAACCCCACTCTGGTTTATCATAACATCCTCTTTTATTTAGCTTAAAGGACAAGCATACATTTTAGTAGGGTAAAATGAAAACCAGGAACTTAGACCTAAGCAATTAAATCTTAAAGACAGAATTGAAAATTCCTAAGCTACTATGGAAGCATGTTCTATTTCATACATGATTTTCCTTATTTAAAACTTGAAAAAGATAGAATGAAGAGGGAACTCCACCACCTTTTACTTCTGGGGATGCTCACACTCTCTCTCTTGTTTGTCCTCTTTGTGTCCACTTGCGCTTCCCTGTATCCGTGTCATTCTGGCTCTTTTCCAATCTTTTAGTGCCTTTCTTACTGATTCATGACTCTTTTCTGCTCTTTCTCTTTCTTCTCGTGCTAATTCATCCTTTACTTCCTCATATCTTGTGATCCCCGGGTGTAATACAGGCAGTTGTCTGACTAAATATCCGAGCCTGGCTTGAGTGTTTACATGATATCCAGTCTCACTCATATATACACCTTCTGAGAACGCTCTGTATTCATCGAAGAGATATGCATGTTCTCTTTGTTTTTGATGCATCTCATGAATGTGTGCACCTTGATGTGCTTGGATGTTGATTAGCTTTTGGATGGCTTCTTGTTGTTTATCTTGCTTTTGGTTCAACCTGTGGAAGGATTCACCCCACTGTCTCCCTTGTTCCAGTTGCTGTTCCATCAGTTGCTTTTGCCACTCTCCTTGTTGATTCATCCATCTAGAGAATGATTCTTCTTGGCGATCCATCATTTACATTTGAAGCTCCTTCTGTGCACCTTGATTCTCCATGTATTGCCTAGACAAGCCATAAATGGCTTCTTGTAATTGGTGCATGTCTAAAGTGGCTGGGGCTTGCTCCTCTGGGTTTTGTCCTTCTTCAACTTGATGGGCTGTCCTCTTTCTTATTCTTTATTGAGGTAAGGGAGGTGCAACGGCATGCATCCGTCGAAAAGTAATTGGGATGCTGACTTTTATCCACTCGTGGTTTCCATCTTCGAACACCACCCCAGCCCTTGCGCACAGATGGAAAATGGTGCTGGGGTAGCCTAACCTTCCTCCAGAATCACTTTTCTCAGCGAACTTTCGAATGCCTTGAGCTATGAGTTCGTGAACCTTGATCTCCCCCCTTTGAGTATACATTGTACCATCGTTGCTCTCTTACGGTTTACCTTTGAGTTGTTTCCGGCGAGAAGGATGGATCTCCTTACAATCTCGAACCACCCATTTGCTTCAGGGGTGAGATCCCCTCTCTTAATGAATCTGGGCTTATTGTGGGAATCTCTTACCCAATCTAATCCTGGTATGCAGATATCTTCCACAATCTGGTCATAGTTGGGACTGCTATCTATTCTGGATTGATAGCTCTCTTCTGTGAATGGTATGATTCGTAGGTTTAACACCCTCATGATGTTCATGGGAATAAAATCCATCATTACCCCTCTTACGAAGCTTATATAGGATTCATCGACCCTATCATACCTGACTGCGTTTGTGTAAAACTCTCTTACAAGTGTTGCATTTACTTTTGTGATCGAATTAGTGAGGAGCTCCCATCTTCTCTTTTCCACCTTCTCTGTGATTCTGGGGCACTCATTTTTCTTGACTTGAAAGCCTAGCTCATATATGATATCTTTCTCAGCCATCCACCTAAATTGTAATGCATGGTGAAAGGTTCTAAATTTCTTCTCATCAAAAGGGGGTTGCTCCATAGGCTCCTTCCTTTTTCTTCTTTTAGAGCTCGACGATGCCATAAGTAGGAATTGGTATGTGAAGGTGTTGAGAAGTATGGGTTGATGATGGAAATTGGCCGGGTTAGGATAGGGTATAGCTTAGAGGATTATGCTAACATGTTGAGGGCAGAGGTGTTGGGTGTGTGTTTCGAAAGAAAGAAGAGAAATGAAATGAAAGGATATTTGAATATGGAAGGATATAGAGTGGGGGTTCTTTATATAGGAGGATGATGGGATTGAAGGGTGTGGATTGATAGAAAAATCCAATGGTGGACGGTTGGGGTTCGGTACGGAATGAGCACAAGGATCACCACTTTTATGAAGTTATTGGTTCGGTCTCCAAGGCAATCCTTCTTCCATTGTTGCATGGTAACACTTCCTAAGGTACTCCCCTTGAAGACATGTGTGTAGTTCCCTTGGTGAAGTGGCCGAACCACCCCCCTTGGGTTATCCCATCAGTTCCCTCCAACATTCCCTTCAATTCCCTTGCAAGACAAAAGAAAAGAGAGAGATTAGTTTGAATTGTGGCAGAAAAATAAGCATGGGAGGCTAACTACTTTTTTAAATTTTTGCTTTTGACTAACTAAGTGCCATTCATGAATGCAAATGAACCGACCAACTAAGTGTTCATGCATGCAACATTGGTGACACCAAACTTAGTTTGTGACCATGTGATGTAAAAAGATTTGATTAAGGCTCTAAGATTGACATGCTATGAATTGTATCCATGTCTTCTGAGGGTGCCTTGAATACCAAACTTGTTGTTCACTATATGCTGCATATAGAGATTCTTCTAAGTGCTTGTCAAAGTTGATTTGGAATTCATGAACCTTGCTTTATTAACTACTTTAAAAATCCTAAAAATTACTGAAAGGATATAAAACATGGGTTGCCTCCCATGAAGCGCTTCTTTAGCATCATTAGCTTGACGTTTTGCCTTTGTCAAGGTGGTTGGTAATGCCTCAAATCTTCCCCTCTCGCAGTGAATCTATCTCCGTTGGCTTTATTTATAACCCCCACATGTTCCAAGGAGAGAATTCTGCCGATGGTGTAGACTTGAGGTAGCTGAGATGGAATGGTGGGGAGATGAGGTGGGATAGATGGAAAATGAGCAGAGATTACTTCATCTCCTGGAGAGAAATCCTCTGTAGGGATGTTCTTGTTCCTCCATCCCCTTGGTGCCTTCTTCCTTGTTTCTTTAAATGCTACCTTGCTCCTTGTGGCCTCTTTTTCCAAGGAAATTTTGTTGCTGGTCTCTTATGAGCGGATATTTTATAGGATTTTTGGGGGTATTTTCATATAGTTTTTAGTAGGATCTAGCTAATTTTTAGTATATTTTTATTAGTTTTTATGCAAAGATCACATTTCTGGACTTTGCTATGAGTTTGTGTGTTTTTCTGTGATTTCAGGTATTTTCTAGCTGAAATTGAAGGATCTGAGCAAAAATCTAATTTAGAGGCTGATAAAGAACTGCTGATGCTGTTGGATTCTGACCTCCCTGCACTCGAAATAAAATTTTTGGAGCTACAGAAACCCAAATGGCGCGCTCTTAATTGCGTTGGAAAGTAGATATCTAGGGATTTCCAGCAATATATAATACTCCATACCCTATTCTGGCGTTAAACACTAGAAACAAGTTGCAAGCTAGAGTCAAACGCTAGAAACAAGTTACAAACTGGCGTTCAACTCCAAAGAAGGCCTCTACATGTGAAAGCTTCAATGCTCAGCCCCAACACACACCAAGTGGGCCCTAAAAGTGGATTTCTGCACTATCTATCTTAGTTTACTCATTTTCTGAAAACCCAGGTTACTAGTTGAGTATAAAAACTACTTTTAGATATTTATTTTGTACCTCATGACATTTTACATCTGAATTTGTATCTTTGATGGCATGAGTCTCTAAACCCCATGGTTAGGGGTGAGGAGCTCTGCTGTGTCTCGATGAATTAATGCAATTATTTCTGTTTTCTATTCAATCACGCTTGTTTCTATTCTAAGATATTCATTCGCACTTCAACATGATGAATGTGATGATCCGTGACACTCATCACCATTCTCAACCTATGAATGTGTGCCCGACAACCACTCTCGTTCTACCTTAGATTGAATGTATATCTCTTGGACTCCTGGTTCACTAGTTTGACTACCTCTCCTGACAACAGAGCGTTCAATCCATGAGACCAGAGTCTTCGTGGTATAAGCTAGAATCAATTGGCAGCATTCCTGAGATTCAGAAAGTCTAAACCTTGTCTGTAGTATTTTGAGTAGGATCTGGGAAGGGATGACTGCGATGAGCTTCAAACTCATGAATGTTGGGTGTAGTGACAGACGCAAAAGGATCACTGGATCCTATTCCAACACAAGTGAGAACCGACAGATGATTAGCCATGTACATAGACCATTTTCACTGAGAGGACAGACGGTAGCCATTGACAACGGTGATCCACCAACATACAGCTTGCCATGGAAGAATCCTTGCGTGCGTGAAGAAGAAGACTGTAGGAAAGCAGAGATTCAGAAGACAGAGTGTCTCCAAAACTTCAACCCATTCTCCATTACTGCATAACAAGTATTTATTTCATGCTCTTTTACTTTTCGTAATTAAAACTAAGAACCACTATTGATATCCTGAATAAGAATAATAAGATAACCATAGCTTGCTTCAAGCCGGCAATCTCTGTAGGATCGACCCTTACTCACGTAAGGTATTACTTGGATGACCCAGTGCACTTGCTGGTTAGTTGTGCGGAATTATAAAGTGTGATTGTAATTTTCGTGCACCAAGTTTTTGGCGCCGTTGCCGGGGATTGTTCGTGTTTGGACAACTGACGCTCTATCTTGTTACTTATATTAGGAAAAATTTATCTTTTTGGTTTAGAGTCACTAGGATTGCATCTTTTATTATTCCTTTCCAAAATATTTCAAAAATATTATTTTTCTTCATTAATTTTTAATTTTTCTTTGAGTCTTTTGTTTGAGTCTAGTTGCATGTTTTAAGTTTGGTGTCCTTTGTGTTTTCGTCATCTGAAAAAAAAATTTTAGTTTTTCTTTGTTTAATCATTGTATTTGTTGAATGTGTCTATGTTCTTGGGAATAGTTGTTCCTTTGAGTGTTTCTTTCTAAAATCTTTTCAAAAATAATTTTTCTGTGATTAAATCTTGTGTCAAATTTTAAGTTTGGTGTTCTCTTGTTAATTTTTCTTTAGTTTTTTGAAAATTTTTTTTTGGTTTTCTAAAAATTTTAAGTTTGGTGTTCTTTCTTTTTGTTCTTGTTGTTCTAGTGAGTCTTCAAAGTGTTCTTGAGTCTTCTTTATGTTTTGATCTTAAAATTTTTAAGTTTGGTATTCCTTGGTGTTTTCTCCAAAATTTTAGAAAACAAGGAGCATTAGATCTAAAATTTTTAAATCTTGTGTCTTTTGTGTGTTTTTCTCTCATCATAAAATTCAAAAAAAAAAAAATCTTCCCTAACTAATTTTGAGCAAAAATTTCAAAAATTTTAATAAAAAAATTTCAGATTTCAATTTCAAAATTTTATCTTATCATATCTTAGTTGTCAAGTTTTCAAAAACCATATCTTTTTCAAATCTTCTCTTTTATTTATTTTTCTTACAAATATCTCTAATTTTTAAAATCATATCTTTTTCAAAAACTTCCTAACCACTTTCTCTCTCCTCACTTTTTCAAAAATCCTCATAAAATATTTTCAATTTTTTTATTTTTTTATTTTAATATCCATTTTCTTATTCTTATTATTTCGAAAAAAATTAATAAATAAATATAATAAAATAAATAAAATAAATCCACATCATCTCTCTTTATCCATCATGGACCTAAGTAGAAATGAATAGTCCAGAAGGACTCTAGGGTCATATGCTAACCTCACTACTGCTTCACATGGGAGTAGTATCTGCATACCCTCCATCAGAGTCAGTAGTTTTGAGTTGAATCCTCAGTTCATTATCATGGTGCAGCAAAATTGCCAGTATTTCGGTCTTCCACAGGAAAAACCTACTGAGTTTCTGGCACAGTTCTTACAAATTGCTGACATAGTACATGATAAGGAAGTAGATTAGGATGTCTACAGATTACTATTGTTTCCATTTGCTGTAAAAGATCAAGCTAAGAGGTGGTTAAATAACCAACCTAAAGCTAGCATAAGAACATGGAAACAGTTGTCAGACAAATTCCTGAATCAATATTTCCCTCCTAAGAAGATGACACAGCTAAGGCTGGACATCCAAGGCTTTAAACAAGAGGATAATGAATACTTTTACAATGCCTGAGAGAGGTACAGAGAGATGCTAAGAAAATGCCCCTCTGAAATATTTTCAGAATGGGTGCAGTTAGATATCTTCTACTACAGGCTTACAACAAAAGCTCATATATCTCTAGACTACTCAACTGGTGGATCTATACACATGAGAAAAACAATTGAAGAGGCTCAAGAGCTCATTGATAGAGTTGCAAAAAATCAGCATCTGTACTTAAGTAGTGATTCCTCCATAAAAGAAGAGGCTAAAGCAGTATCCACTGAACTTAGTCCTCTAGAACAAGTTACTGAAATCAATAAGCAATTATGTTATCTGACAGAACAGTTGGCAGAATTTAAAGATTTGTTACAAGACACTAACGATGCTAACAGGAATATGGAAGCACAACTTGACCAGACAAGTGATGCCAGTGCATCTAGGCCAGTTTCACTGACATTTTCTTTACTGTTTTAGGGTAGTTTCATGCATTTTCTTAGAAAATAAGGCAAGTTTTGGATGAAAATACACTTACACCTTGATTCAGGCAAGTATTGTGAATTTTATATGATTACATGAGAATTAGGCATGAATTGAATGATATAATTGATGATGCATAATCTCATGACTTGGAGCAGAGCTTTAATGCACTTTAATTGCTTGATTTCAGGACAAAGGAAGCAAGGAAGAGCCACGTTAGTAGCCACATTAATCTAATTAACGTGACCACTAAAGTGGAATGGGAATGAGCTTGCAACATTAATGAGAAAAATAATTGCCAATAACGTCTTCGCAGCCATCATAGCCCATGTTAATTGCCACGTTAACTACATTAACGTGGTAGTTAACGTGGAAGAAAAGGGAGCTCCAGTGTTAGTTGTAAAAGTGAACTAACATGGACATTGGCCACGTTAAGAGTCACGTTAACTCAGTTAACGTCAACTCTAACATGGAAGGGGAAGACAATGCCAACGTTAGTGACACTCACCTTTGTCACTAACGTTGGATTAAGCCAACATTACCCACGTTAGTGGTCACGTTAAGACCACTAACGTGAGAGATAACGTGGAGCTAAGCATGATAAGCCAACGTTAGTGACACTCACCTTTGTCACTAACGTTGGAGATGGCATTCACTACCACCTTAGTGGCCACGTTAATCTAATTAACATGAGCTCTAACATGGGAAGGAGGGGCGTTTGGAGCGTTAGTGACAAAGGTAAGTGTCACTAACGCTCTCGAAGCTTAAGCATGCCCACGTTAAGAGTCACCTTAGTTATACTAACATGAACTCTAACGTAGGGAAAGGGGGCACAAGGCAACGTTATTGGAAAAGGTGATTCCCAATAACGTTCGCAAAGGACCAAGAAGCAACCTTAGTGGTCACGTTAGTGCCACTAACGTTGAAGTTAACGTTGATCATTTTGGGTTGGAACGTTAGTGGAAAAGGTGATCGTCACTAACGTTCCCGAACCCACATCCTCACTTAACGTTAACGCCACTAACGTCCTAACTAACGCCTATGTCTAACTCACACTTTTTCTGCAAACAAAGCTGAGCCCACTGAAGATTGTAACTGCTTCAACTCAAGATCAAAGGCCCATATCCAAGACTTGAAGAACTCACTAGAAGATCAAGAGGAGTAGTATATATAGGAGTAGTTTTGAACTGTAGGGAGGCATGGCACTTTGGAGAACTACCCTCTGTATATTTACTTTTCTGCATTTTCTAGTTAAGCATGTATTCTTCACTGTCATTTTCCATTTCCAGAGCTATGAACAACTAAACCCCTTTCATTGGGTTAGGGAGCTCTGTTATGATTTGATGGATCAATTATAGTTTTTATTCTTCTTCCTCTTTCTTTTCTCTTGATTAACTAGAAAGCCTTCGATCTTAATTCAATTGGTTAGTTGTCTTGGAAAAGAAACTCTCCATAATTGGATCTCCTCTGAGCCTTGGAAAAGGGATGAGGAGATCATGCTAGAAATGCTTTCTCATGTTGGACCAAATTGGGATTTCGACAGATATAGTGACATGTAATCCTCCCAACACTTTGATTTGGAAATACATGTGGTATAATCAGTGACCACACTTCATCTCTTCCCATGAGCAATTAAATCAAGGAATTGGGCAATTGTTCAAGCTTAGAGAGATTGGATTGCCAAGGAATTGAAATCCAATCACTTAAGATTGCCAAGGAGATCAATGAATGCATTGATTGAGGAAGAGATGAGAATGAATTTGATCCAGAGAATGCAACATCTCTTAAGCCCAATGAATGCCCCATTTCTGATCTTACCCATTCTCTTTACTTTCTGCCATTTATTTCCGTGTTCATCTCCCCAAATCCCCATTTAAGATTCTGCACTTTATTTTATGCAATTTACTTTTCCGCCATTTAATTTCCTGCAATTCTCAACTACATTATGTTTAGCTCAACTAGCACACTCTTCCAACTAAAGTTGCTTGACCAATCAATCCCTGTGGGATTCGACCTCACTCTATTGTGAGTTTTTACTTGACGACAATTCGGTATACTTGTCGAAGGAAAATTTGTTGAGAGACAAGTTTTCGTACATCAAGTTTATGGCGCCGTTGCCGGGGATTGATTTTGTATCAACAATGATTAAGTTGGAAGTTCACTAGATTGAGCATTTTTCTTTTGTTTGTTTATTTTACCTAGTCATTTACCTTCAGTTTATTTAGTTTCTTCCTCACCCCCTCACCCCTCGCTGTTTTCTTTTTTTTCTTTGTTATTATCTACAATTCTGCTCACTAACCCACTAACTGTTTGATAATTTGCACCACTCACACTAACAGCCACTCTAACAAGAATAATCACTTTGTTTACTTTCTTGTTGTGTGCTCTGTTAGTTGTATGACAGGGAGAAGAAGTGGAGCTTCAACTTCCTTTGATTCCGAACCTAAGAGGACCCTCCGTAGATTGAGGAAGGAAGCAAGAGGGAAATGAGTTGTTGGTGCTGAGGAAGAGGAAGAGTACTTTGAAAAAAACATGAAGGAGAACTTGGAAAACAACCATGAAGGAGAAGCTCACAACCATACCAGAGAAGGCCCTGTGAATCATGTTGGGCAAGAAAGGAGAGTTCTAGGCTCTTACATCAATCCAAATCCAAGAAATTGTGGAAGTAGCATCCAGAAGCCCAGCATACATGCCAACAACTTTGAATTGAAACCCCAGCTCATCACTCTTGTTCATAATAATTGCTCATTTGGAGGAAGTGCCCAAGAGGACCCCAATCAACATCTAACCACCTTCCTAAGAATATGTGACACCGTGAAGTCTAATGGTGTTCATCCGGATGTCTATAGATTGCTTTTGTTCCCTTTCTCACTGAGGGACAAAGCATCTAAGTGCCTGGAGTCCTTCTCGAAGGAGAGCTTAACAAATTGGGAGGACGTGGTAAACAAGTTTTTGGCAAGATTCTACCCTTCTCAAAGAATTAATAGGCTAAGAGCTGAGGTACAAACTTTCAGGCAACAAGATGGTGAAACTCTCTATGAGACATGGGAGAGGTTTAAAGACTTAACAAGAAGATGCCCACGAGACATGTTTAATGAATGGGTCCAACTGCACATCTTCTATGAAGGTCTTTCTTATGAGTCAAAGAAGGCTGTAGACCACTCATCAGGGGGCTCTCTAAACAAGAAAAAGACCATTGAAGAAGCCATAGATGTCATAGAGACTGTGGCTGAGAATGACTACTTCTATGCTTCTGAAAGAAGCAACACTCGAGGAGTAATGAAGCTGAACCACATGAATGCATTGCCAGCTCAAAACAATATGATCACCAAGCAGCTAGCAGATCTTACCAAGAAGGTAGAAGAAAACCAAGTCGCAGCAGTCATCACCTCATCACTGATGACAGGTCATCTTAGCCTAGTTTCACTAGTCTTTTTCCTTTGTTTTCAATAGGTTTTATGCACTTTCTTGAGCCATAAGTAAGCCATTTGGGTAGAATTTCATGTTTTCCTTAGATTCAATCAACCATGGATAAATTGATGTATTTTCATGAGTTTTTGTACCATAATCACTTGAATTCCAAGAAGAAGAAGAACTCTCATGATTATAGCATAGCTTTGATGCAATTGTTGATTGATGATAGGTGGAAAGAGGTTTGGAAGAAGGTTGAAGAAAAGGGGATAGCAAGAGGCAAGAAGAAGCAACCACACCCTGGAGGCAAGCCAATGTTTGCGCCAACATTTGCCTCCAACTTGAGGTCAAACGTTGGCCAAATCTCAGCAAGGAAAATCACCCCTGGAGCTTGGCAATGTTTGCGCCAACGTTTGCCTCAAACTTGAGGTCAAACGTTGCTCCTCACAGCTTGAAGGGGTATACTTCCAACAGGAATAACTTGAGCTACAGAGCTCCAAATGAGGTGATTCAAAAAGCAATGAAAAGTAAGAATTGAGAGCTTTCCAAGAATATATGGCACTGCATGGTGGACACTAAAATTGAGGGAGAAAACTGCCCCGAAATGTGCATAAGCGAACATGGTGTCAACCTGCAGTGAGGCCAACTGACCTCTGCACCTTCGACGGAGTATAACTCGAGCTTTGAAGCTCCAAACTATGCGTTCCCAATGGCATTGAAAAGTAGACATTCAGGGATTTCCAACAATATATAATAGTATGGGGTGGACAATGCGTTTGAGCCTCCAGAATCTGGCGTTTTCTACCACGTTTGAGGCAAACGTCGCCTCAAACGTTGCACACCAAAGCCAGCAACCCTGTCCTCTTCAAAGGAGCATAACTTGCGTTGTAGATGTCCAATTGAGGTGATTCCAATTGGGTTAGAAAGCTGACATTCAGAGCTTTCTAACCATATATAATAGTTTATAGTGGGCATGAAATTGGAAACGTTGACAAGAGGACAAAGTAGCATCCCAAGACTTGATATGCAACAAGTGTCAACGTTTGCGTCCAAGTTGGGCCTCAAACTTGGACTCAAACGCCAATGACAGTAAAAAGGGCGATCTGCATGATGAGTTTGGCGAATAAGTTTGAGTCAAAGTTTGCCTCAAACTTTGACTCAAACTTGAATGGTTCATGGCCCGGTTCAAAGCGTAAATATTTCCCAAGGTCAAGAGCAATCAACAGAGGCTATCTTCAACCCAATTCCATCAAGGCCAAAAGCCTAATTGACATCACTCAAAGGCACAAGAAACAATTTGATTAGGAATTTCATTTTCTTTGTAATTTGCTTTCAATTTCATTTTCATTTGTCATGTTTGTAAAAGCCTATAAAAAGGCATCATTTTCATTTTAGAAAAGGAGCTTCATTTTCATTTGTCATGTTTGTAAAAGCCTATAAAAAGGCATCATTTTCATTTTAGAAAAGGAGCTCCATGAGAGAGCACCAGAAGGTTGGCTCTAATAGAGAGCATGAGGAAGGCTAGCTCCACTAGGGAGCATTAGGGGTAGTAGTAGAGAGCTCTCTCCTTTAATTTTCATTTCTGTTTTGAATCTTGGATTGAGATTTGAAGGAATTCTGTTTCATTCTTGATCTAAGATTGCTCTTTGTTGACTTTCTGCATAATTCAGTGAATTGAGTTTTGGATCCAAGTTTTTTTCTACGGCTTTCATCTTTCTTTCTTCTTCAATCTGCTTTCTACTTTGATCAAGGAAGGAATTGAGATCTAGACTTGTTTTCTAGTCTCATTGATTCCCTAAGATCTTGTCTCTTTAAATTTCACAATTGAGTTGAGTTACATTCTGTGTTGCTTCTTCAAGAAATTTTGCCTTGCTGTTTACATATGCTGCTTTTATTTCATCTGCATTTTTACCTTTCTGTTCCTATTACTTCCAATTTACTTCCAAGCAATTTAATCTCCCTGCAATTGTTCTACGCTTTGCTATACTGATCTCTTTAATTTCCAGCACCCCAGCCTCATTTACATTTGATGTAATTTACTTTTCTTGTCATTTAAGATTTTGCCAATTTACATTCCTTGCTCTTTACGTTTCTTGTCATTTCCTTTTTGCAATTTAAATTTCCTGCAATTTACATTTTGTTGGTCACTTTTCACCCAATTAACCAATGTTAGCTTGACTAAACTAATCACCCACTAAAGTTGCTTGATCCATCAATCCCTGTGGGATCGACCTCACTCTTGTGAGTTATTATTACTTGATGCGACCCGGTGCACTTACCGGTGAGTTTTGTGTCGGACCGTTTTCCGCACATCAATCACCAGTTCAAGAAGGAGTGAATGTAGGAGAAGAAGGTAACTGGAAACAAGCCAACTATGTTGGAAGCTCACCCAGACATACCCATGATCCATACTCCAAAACTTATAATTCTGGTTGGAGAAACTACCCTAACTTTGGGTGGGGAAATCAATAGGACCATGGCTAAGACCAGAGACGCCACAACCACAATCCCAACAACAATGCAACTCACAACATACCTCATAGGGATCCTATCAACACCCACCTAATCACCCTTCTCAAATACCTAATCTCAATCCACCATCACTAACCGAGGATAGACTCTCCAGAATTGAGACTCTACTTGAAGACATATGTAAAGAAGTCCAAGACAACAGAGCGTTCAAGGATGAAGTGCGAGCCAACATCAAGAACCAGGGAGACACCATCAAGAGACTGTTGTCCCAAGTGGGGTATCTATCTCAACAGTTTCCCAAACCCACTGATGGTTTCCCAAGTGACACAGAAAAGAACCCAAGAGGAGAAACAAAGAAAGTAAGGTGGGAAGAATGCAAGATGATCACTATAAGTAATGAGAGGAGTGTGGAGGGAGTGCACACATAAACAGAACATCTCTAAGACATTCCAAAGAAAAATCATGAAGAAAGAAACCACACACACCAGCCCACATACAAGGAGGAGCTAAAGCAAGGGCAGACCCTAAACCCATATGCACCCTTTCCCCAAAGGCTCAAAGGTGGTGTAGCAAGGAGAATGTATTCAAGGTTCCTTGACATGTTTGCATCTCTTGATGTAAATATACCATTCATTAAGGCCCTCCAGCAAATGCTCTCCTACATCAAGTACATAAAGGAGCTGCTAGCCAAAAAGAGTCCATTGAAGGGTGGGCAAACAATAAAGATGAACAGGGAGTGCAGTGCTCTCATTCAAACAGAGCCACCCACAAAGAAGAAGGATACAGGGAGTTTTCACATTCCCTGTGCTATAGGAGAGATAATGATTGATAAAGGGCTCTGTGACCTAGAAATATGCATCAACTTAATGCCTCTGTCCCTCATGAAAAGGCTTCAAATTAATGAGCTAACACCCACAAACGTAATCATCAAAATGGCTGACAAAACTCAAAAACATGCAATAGGAGTGGTTGAGAACATGTTAGTGAAGGTTGGGAATTACTTCCGGCCCACAGACTTTGTTATCCTGGAAATAGAAGAGAACCCCATCCATCCCATCATCCTGGGAAGGCCATTCTTAGCCACAGCTAGGGCGCTTATAGATGTGGAGCGAGGAGAGCTAGTATTGAGGATACACGATGAATAGCTCACCTTCAACATTTTCAAACCCTCACAAGAAGCAGATCATGATAACAAAGAGTCAAGGGAAGACCACAGTAAGGAGCTGATAGAAGAGACAAGCACAGGAGCACAAGCACCACACCTGAGACCCCCTATGGTTGACAAGCAATGTGGTTGGAAGGAACAACAGCCAAGTGTAATCCAAGAGGAACTAGACCCATCAGAGTCATATGAGACAAGCAACAAAACCCTCTTGAAAGAAGGAACCATAAGGAGCAAGGTAACATTAAGGAAAACAAAGAAGAAGGCCCCGAGGGGATGGGGGAACAAGAAGATTCCTACAGAAGGTTTCTCTCCGGGAGATGAAGTGGTCTCTGCTTATCTTCCACTTATCCCACCTCATCTCCCCACCATCCCATCTTAGCTACCTCAAGTGTACACCATCAGCAAAATTCTGTCCTTAGAACATGTGGAGCTTCTCGACAGAGCCAATGGAAACAGATTCACTGCAAGGGGAGAAGATTTGAAGCACTACCAACCACCCTGACAAAGGCCAAACATCAAGCTAATAACACTAAAGAAGCACTTCTTAGGAGGCAACCCATGTTCTATACCCTTTCTTTTTAATCTCTAATAGTAGTAATAAAGCAGAGTTCATGGATTCTAAATCAACTTCGACAAACACTTTAAGAATCCCTACATGCATCATATAGTACATGATAAGTTTGGTGTTCAAGGCACACCATGTGGGCTTGAACACACTCCATAGTATGAGATTCCTTTCGAATCTTGTTGCACCATATGATCACAAACAAGTTTGGTGTTACCAACATTGCATGCATGGGTAATTGGTTGGTCGGTCAATTTACATTCATTAATATCATTTAGTTATTTAAAAACAAAAAAAAATTTTAACAGTAGCCATTTCATACATTAGTTTTTCCCACCAAAAATTCAATTGACTTTTTGCATTCCTTTTGTCTTGTATAGGAAATCAAAACGGGGATTGGTGAAACTTGATAGGACAACCAAAGAAAGGAGGTTCGCCCACTATACCAAGGAAAATACACACTTGTCCTCAAGGGGAGTATCTTGGGAAGTGTTGCCATTCAACATTGGGAGTTGGATAGCCTTGGAGACCGAACCCAGACCCTCATAAAAGAGGTGATCCTTGTGCTCATCCAATGCCAAACTCCAACCGTCTACTATTAAGCTATGCCATCAATCCACACCCTTCAATCTCATCATCCCCCTATATGACCCCCACTCTACACCCATTCCATAGACAATCACCATCTCAATCTATCTCTCTTCTTCCTTCCGAACACACACACTTTACACTTCTTCATGTGCTAACATCTGTTCATTCCATCTCTTATTCTTTTTTCTTCCAAATTCTTCCAAAACTTTACACACTACCAATTCTGACCCATGGCATCATCGAGCTCAAAAAGAAGAAAAAAAAGGAGCCTATGGAGTAGCCTCCTTTTGATGAGAAGAAATTTAGAACCTTTTACCATGCATTACAATTTGGGTGGATGGTTGAGAAAGAAATCATATACGAGTTAGGCTTCCAAGTCACAAAAACTGAGTGCCCCAAAATCGCAGAGAAGGTAGAAAAGAGAAGATGGGAGCTCCTCACTGATCCGATCACAAGAGTAAACGCAACTCTTGTAAGAGAGTTCTATGCAAACGCGGTCAGATATGATAAGGTAGATGAATCCTATACAAGTTTCGTGAGAGGGTTAATGGTGGATTTTAGTCCCATGAGCATCATGAGGGTGTTAAAGCTGCGAACCATACCTTTTTCATAAGAGAGATATCAATCGAGAATAGATAACAGTCCCAACCATAACTAGATTGTGAAAGACATCTGCGTGCAAGGAGCAGATTGGGACAAAGATCCCCATGGGAAACCCAGATTTATAAAAAAAGGAGACCTTCTTCCTGAGGCTAAGGGTTGGTTCGAAATTGTAAGGAGATCCATCCTTCCAGCCGAAAACAACTCAGAGGTAAACCTTAAAAGGGCAACAATGGTACAATGCATAATGAAGGGAGGAGAAATCAAGGTTCATGAACTCATAGCCCAAAGTATTTGGAAGCTTGCTGAGAAGAGTAATTCTGGAGGAAGGTTAGGCTACCCCAGCACTATTCTTTGTCTTTGCAACAAGGCTAGGGTGGTGTTCGAAGATGGAAACCCTGAGTGGATAAAAGTCGGCATCCCCATTACTCTTTGACGGATGCATGCCGTTGCACCTCCCCTACCTCAGCAAAGACTAAGAAAGAGGCCAGCCCAACAAGTTGAAGAAGGACAAAACCTAGGTGAACAAGCCCCACCCACTTTAGACATGCACCAATTACAAGAAGCTATTGATGCATTGTCTAGGAAATACATGGAGAATCAAAGGGCACAGAAGGAGCTTCAAATGCAAATAATGGACCGCCAAGAAGAATCACTCTCTAGATAGATGAATCAACAAGGGGAGTGGCAAAAACAATTGATGGAGCAACAATTGGAGCAAGGGAGACAGTAGAGTGAATCCCTCCACAACTTGAACCAAAAGCAAGACCAACAACAAAAAGCCATCCAAAAGCTAATCAACATCCAAGCATATCAAGGTGCACACATTCATGATATGCATCAGAAACAAAGAGAACAGGCAGATCTCTTCGATGAATATAGAGCCTTCTCGGAAGGAGTCTATATGAGCGAGACCGGTTACCATGTAAACACCCAAGCCAGGCTCAGATATTTAGTCAGACAACTGCCTGTATTGCACCTTGGGATCACAAGGTATGAGGACGTAAAGGATGAGTTAGCACGAGTGGAACGAGAAAGAGCCGAACAGAGTCATGAATCAGTAAAGAAAGCACTGGAAGATTAGAAAATAGCCAGGATGAATCGGATGCAAGGAAGTGCAAGTGGACATAAAGAGCACAAACATGGGAAAGGACATGAGCATTCCGATAAGTAAAAGGTGGTGGAGTTCCCTCCTTGTTTTATCTTTTTCAAGTTTTAAATAAGGAAAATCATGTATGAAATAGAATATGCTTCCATAGTAGCTTAGAAATTTTCAATTCTATCTTTAAGATTTAGTTGTTTAGGTCTAAGTGTGTTGGTCTAGACCCTAGCTTTCATTTTCATCTTGCTTATATGTATGCTTGCCCTTCTAAGTCAATTACAAAGAAAATGTTATGAAAAACAAGAGTGGAGTTATCTTGTGAAGCAAATTCTTAAGTTTGTGCTATGGTCATTGATCAGCTAAGTTGGTTCACCTACAAGGTATAGAGGCAACTATATGCTCTAAACCACATGCTTGAAACACATTCTTTGAGACTAACCAAATAATAAGATCCCAATAAAAGAAGAGAAAGAACAATAAGAGTTTGAAAAAGAAAGAAAAACAATAAGACATAATGCTAGGCACCAAGGGTTTGAATATTGAGGCATGTGTCTGTGGTGTTCATGTGCAAGGGATATGCTTGGATGAATAAGCTCTTACGGGTGCCTTATCACTTGGTAACTTGAGTTAACTAATCCGGAATTATCAGCTGAATGTCCACTATCAAGAGTAACCTTTGCTACAGAGCACTTAGTAACCCAAAGAGGTGCTGAATACCAAGGTCTCAAGAAAGAAAAATGACAAACCATATGCCTGTGGTGTGTATGTATGGGGTAAAGAGACTTGAGGGAGTAAGTCCTTAGGGGTGTCTCAACATCTAGCACCTTGAACCAACTGGTTCGGGAGTGTTGGCTAAAAGCTTATCATAAAGAGTCGCCTTCTCACAGAGCACTTAGCCTAAAAAGGAATGCAATAAACCTTGGAAAAGAAGGAAGGATCAATAATAAGAAGTCTCAAAGGATGTAATCAAGCAAGTGTTCAAAGGCATGATAAAGGCCTGGAAACCAGTGAAGGAATGAACCTAAGTTGCTATGCATGAAACGCCATAAAACCAAGGAGTTGACTTCCACAATAATGACTCATTTCTCTTGTCATTTCATTCATCATTCTCATGTTTCAGTACTTGCTTAGGGGCAAGTAAGCTTTAAGTTTGGTGTTGTAATACCAGAGCATCTAGGCGAATTTCACTTACCTTTTCTTTACTGTTTTAGGATAGTTTCATGCATTTTCTTAGTAAATAAGGCAAGTTTTGGATGAAAATACACTTACACCTTGATTCAGGCAAGTATTGTGAATTTTATATGATTACATGAGAATTAGGCATGAACTGAATGATATAATTGATGATGCATAATCTCATGACTAGGAGCAGAGCTTTGATACACTTTAATTGCTTGATTTTAGGACAAAGGAAGCAAGGAAGAGCCACGTTAGTAGCCACGTTAATCTAATTAACGTGACCACTAACGTGGAATGGGAATGAGCTTGCAACGTTAATGAGAAAAGTGATTGCCAATAACGTTTTCGCAGCCATCATAGCCCACGTTAATTGCCACGTTAACTACATTAACGTGGTAGTTAACATGGAAGAAAAGATAGCTCCAACGTTAGTGGTAAAAATGAATACCACTAACGCTTCAAATTGGCAATTCGCCACGTTAAGAGTCACGTTAACTCAGTTAACGTGAACTCTAACGTGGAAGGGGAAGACAATGCCAACGTTAGTGACACTCACCTCTGTCACTAACGTTGGATTAAGCCAACATTGCCCACGTTAGTGGTCATGTTAAGACCACTAACGTGAGAGATAACGTGGAGCTAAGCATGATAAGCCAATGTTAGTGACACTCACCTTTGTCACTAACGTTGGAGATGGCATTCACTACCACGTTAGTAGCCAAAACGTGGGAAGGAGGGGCGTTTGGAGCGTTAGTGACAAAGGTAAGTGTCACTAACGTTAAGAGTCACGTTAGTTACACTAACGTGAACTATAACGTAGGGAAAGTGGGCACAAGGCAACGTTATTGGAAAAGGTGATTCCCAATAACGTTCATGAAGGACCAAGAAGCAACGTTAGTGGTCACGTTAGTGCCACTAACGTTGAAGTTAACATTGATAATTTTGGGTTGGAACGTTAGTGGAATAGGTGATTGTCACTAACGTTCCCGAACCCACATCCTCACTTAACGTTAATGCTACTAACGTCCTAACTAACGCCCATGCCTAACTCACACTTTTTCTGCAAACAAAGCTGAGCCCATTGAAGATTGTAACTGCTTCAACTCAAGATCAAAGGCCCATATCCAAGACTTGAAGAACTCACTAGAAGATCAAGAGGAGTAGTATATATAGGAGTAGTTTTGAACTGTAGGGAGGCTTGGCACTTTGGAGAACTACCCTCTGCATATTTACTTTTTTGCATTTTCTAGTTAAGCATGTATTCTTCATTGCCATTTTCCATTTCCAGAGCTATGAACAACTAAACCCCTTTCATTGGGTTAGGGAGCTCTGTTATGATTTGATGGATCAATTATAGTTTTTATTCTTCTTCCTCTTTCTTTTCTCTTGATTAACTAGAAAGCCTTCGATCTTAATTCAATTGGTTAGTTGTCTTGGAAAAGAAACTCTCCATAATTGGATCTCCTCTGAGCCTTGGAAAAGGGATGAGGAGATCATGCTAGAAATGCTTTCTCATATTGGACCAAATTGGGGTTTGGGCGGATATAGTGACATGTAATCCTCGCAATACTTTGATTTGGAAATACATATGGTATAATTAGTGACCACACTTCATCTCTTCCCATGAGCAATTAAATCAAGGAATTGGGCAATTGTTCAAGCTTAGAGAGATTGGATTGCCAAGGAATTAGAATCCAATCACTTAAAATTGCCAAGGAGATCAATGAATGCATTGATTGAGGAAGAGACGAGAATGAATTTGATCCGGAGAAGGCAACATCTCTTAAGCCCAATGAATCCCCCATTTTCTGATCTTACCCATTCTCTTTACTTTCTGCCATCTATTTCCATGTTCATATCTCCAAATCCCCATTTAAGATTCTGCACTTTATTTTTTTGCAATTTACTTTCCCGCCATTTAATTTCCTGCAATTCTCAACTAGATTCTGTTTAGCTCAACTAGCACACTCTTCCAACTAAAGTTGCTTGACCAATCAATCCCTGTGGGATTCGTCCTCACTCTATTGTGAGTTTTTACTTGATGACAATTCGGCATACTTGCCGAAAAAAATTTGTTGAGAGACAAGTTTTCGTTCATCAACAAGACAGCAGTTATCAAAACAGATAACAAAAGAATGCCAAGTAGTTCAATTAAGGAGTGGAAAACATTGAATACCTCAACTCAAAGCAGCAGAAAGTCAAGAAAAGAACAAATAATAGAGGATGAGCAGACTGCTACCCAAAATCCCTCTGAGGACAGTAAGAGCCCAGAGAAGAATGATTCTGGCGTTCAAACACCAGAAAAGGGTGAAAAACTGGCGTTAAACGCCCAGTGGACGCCCAGTTCTAGCGTTCAAACGCCAGAAAAGGGAGAAAAATTGGCATTAAACACCCAACCCATGTACAGTTCTGGCGTTCAAATGCCAGAAAAGGGAGCGAATCTGGCGTTAAACGCCAATCCAGCCCCCAATCCTGGCGCTCAGATGCTTATGAGGGGTCAAACACCTGCAAGTGCTGATAATAACTCCCTCAAGAAGGCTTCTCAACCTACCTCTGTAGGAAATAAACCTGTAGCAACCAAGGTTGAAGAATACAAAGCCAAAATACCTTATCCTCAGAAAATCTGTGAAGCAGAACAGGATAAATAATTTGCCTGCTTTGCAGACTATCTCAGGACTCTTGAAATTAAGATTTCGTTTGCAGAGGAACTTGAGCAAATACCCTCTTATGCTAAGTTCATGAAAGAGATCTTAAGTCATAAGAAGGATTGGAGAGAAACTGAAAAAGTTTTTCTCACTGAAGAATGCAGTGCAATCATTTTAAAGAGCTTACCAGAGAAGCTTAAGGATCCTTGAAGCTTTATGATACCATGCACATTAGAGGGTACCTGTACCAAGACAGCTCTATGTGATCTTGGGGCAAGTATCAACCTAATCCCTGCATCCACTATCAGAAATCTTGGCTTAACTGAAGAGCTCAAACCAACCAGGATATGTCTTCAACTTGCTGATGGCTCTATTAAATATCCATCAGGCGTAATTGAGGATATGATTATCACAGTTGGACCATTTGCCTTTCCCACTGACTTTGTAGTGCTGGAAATAGAGGAGCACAAGAGTGCAACCCTCATTTTAGGAAGACCTTTCCTAGCAACTGGACGAACCCTCATTGACGTCCAAAAAGGAGAAGTGACCCTGAGAGTCAATGAGGATGAGTTTAGGCTGAATGTTGTTGAAGCAATGAAGCATCCAGACACATCAAAGGACTGCATGAGAGTTGATATTATTGACTCCCTAGTAAAGGAAATCAGTACGGCTGAGAGTCTCGAATTAGAGCTAGAGGACATCTTTAAAGATGTTTAGCCTGATTTAGAGGTACCAGAGGAAATAAAAGAACCTCTGAAAACTCCTCAGGAAGAGGAGAAACCTCCTAAACCCGAGCTCAAACCACTACCACCATCCCTAAAATGTGCATTTCTGGGAGAAGATGAAACTTTTCCTGTAATCATAAGCTCTGCCTTAGAGCCATAGGAAGAGAAAGTACTAATTCAGGTGCTAAGAACACACAAGACAGCTCTTGGGTGGTCCATTAGTGATCTCAAGGGCATTAGCCCAGCCAGATACATGCACAAGATCCTACTAGAGGATAATGCCAAACTAGTGGTTCAACCACAAAGGCGGCTGAATCCAGTCATGAAGGAGGTGGTGCAGAAAGAGGTCACTAAATTACTAGAGGCTAGGATTATTTATCCTATTTCTGATAGCCCTTGGGTGAGCCCTGTCCAAGTTATACCCAAAAAGGGAGGCATGACAGTGGTTCATAATGAAAAAAATGAACTGTTTCCTACAAGAACAGTTACAGGGTGGCGTATGTGTATTGACTACAGAAAACTCAATACAGCCACAAAAAAGGATCATTTTCCTTTACCATTTATAGACCAAATGCTAGAAAGGCTAGCAGGTCATGACTATTACTGCTTTCTGGATGGCTACTCAGGCTACAACCAAATTGCAGTAGATCCCCAGGATCAAGAGAAAATAGCATTCACATATCCATCTGGAGTATTTGCCTACAGAAGGATGCCATTTGGTCTGTGTAATGCACTGGCAACCTTTCAGAGATGCATGCTCTCTATTTTCTCTGATATGGTGAAAAATTTTCTGGAAGTCTTCATGGACGACTTCTCAGTATTTGGAAATTCATTCAGCTCCTGTCTTGACCATCTAGCACTTGTTCTGAAAAGGTGCCAAGAAACCAACCTGGTTTTAAACTGGGAGAAATGTCACTTTATGGTGACTGAAGGAATTGTCCTTGGACACAAAATTTTGAACAAGGGGATAGAGGTGGATCAAGCCAAGGTAGAGGTAATTGAAAAATTACCACCACCTACTAATGTTAAGGCAATCAAAAGCTTTCTGGGACATGCAGGATTCTATAGGAGGTTTATAAAGGATTTTCAAAAAATTGCAAAACCCCTAAGCAACCTGCTAGCTGCTGACACACCATTTATCTTTGACACAGAGTATCTGCTAGCTTTTGAGACTCTGAAGGCTAAGTTGGTCACAGCACCTGTCATATCTGCACCAGATTGGACATTACCATTTGAATTAATGTGTGATGCCAGTGACCATGCTATTGGTGCAGTATTAGGACAGAGGCATAATAAGCTTCTGCACGTCATTTACTATGCTAACCGTGTTTTAAATGACGCACAGAAGAATTACACAACCACAAAAAAAGAACTGCTTGCAGTGGTTTATGCTATTGACAAGTTTAGATCCTATCTAGTAGGATCAAAAGTGATTGTGTACACTGACCATGCTGCTCTTAAATATCTACTCACAAAGCAAGATTCAAAACCCAGGCTCATAAGATGGGTGTTGCTTCTGCAAGAGTTTGATATAGAAATAAGAGATAGAAAATGGATAGAGAATCAAGTAGCATACCACCTGTCTCAGATAAAACCAGTAGAAGGGATATCTCTCCCCCTCACTGAGATCTCTGAAACCTTTTTGGATGAACAACTCTTTGCCATTCAGGAAGTGCCATGGTTTGCAGACATTGCAAACTATAAAGCTACAAGATTCATTCCCAAGGAGTTTAACAGGCAGCAAAAGAAAAAACTACTTTCTAATGCGAAGTACTACTTGTGGGATGAAACAAATCTCTTTAAGAGATGCGCAGCTGGACTAATTCATAGGTGCGTGCCTAGAGAAGAGGCGCAGAAGATCCTATGGCATTACCATGTGATGCAAGGGCATTTTGGCCAGTTTCACTGACCTTTTGTTTACTGTTTTTAGGTAGTTTCATTGCATTTTCTTAGGAAATAAGCTAGTTTTGGGTAGAAAATCATTTACATCCTGATTCAAGCATGTATTGTGCATTTTACATGATTTCATGAGGATTTTGCATGATTTTAATGACAAAATTGATATTGCATCCCCCATGACTTGGATTAGAACTTTGATGCACCTTATTGCTTGATTCCAGGAACAAAGGAAGCAAAGAATGGGAGTAACTTGCAAGGCTAAGGAGAAAAGTGATTGCCAATAACACTCTCAAAAGCCATCAATGCCACGTTAAGGAGTCACGTTAACTAAGTTAACGTGAACTCTAACGTGGAGAAGAGAAGTTGAGCCAACGTTAGTGACACTTAACATTGTCACTAACGTTGGCAATTGCTCACAAATGGCCACGTTAGGAGCCACGTTAACCTAGTTAACGTGGCCTCTAACGTTAAAGGGGGAAGAGAAGCCAACGTTAGTGACACTCAACATTGTCACTAACGTTGGCCTAAGGTGCAAAGTACCACGTTAACTTGGTTAATGTAGGAGCTAACGTAAGAGATGAAGAGTTGTCGACAACGTTAGTGACACTCAACATTTTCACTAACGTTGAAGCAACCACACAAACCCCAAGAGCCACGTTAACTTCCCCGTTAACTTGGTTAACGTGGAAGCTAACGATGAGGAATGAAGGATGGGCCAACGTTAGTGACACTCAACATTGTCACTAACGTTGGGATGGCTAAGAGTGGCCACGTTAGAAGCCACGTTAACCTAGTTAACGTGGACTCTAACCTGTGACCTATGGGCAGATTGGAACGTTAGTGACAATGTTGAATGTCACTAACGTTCTCGAAGGTTGGCAAAAGCCACGTTAGAAGCCACGTTAACTTAGTTAACGTGGGCTTTAACGTGAAGCAAGAAGGGGCACACTGGAACGTTAGTGACAATGTTGAGTGTCACTAACGTTCTCGAAGGTTGGCAAAAGCCACGTTAGAAGCCACGTTAACCTAGTTAACGTGGGCTTTAACGTGAGGCTAAGGGGTGCATTGGAACGTTAGTGACAATGTTAAGTGTCACTAACGTTCTCAAACTTATACTTTCACTAAATGTTAAACACCCCTAACGTCTTGAGCTGAAGTCTCTACCCACTTCACACTTTCTCTCTGCATGTAAAGCCAAGCCCAAATGAAGAAAGGAACTGCTTCAAACTTAAGATCCAAAGGCCCAAGACTTGAAGAGCCAACTAGAAGCTGAGAAGAGTAGTATATATAGGAGTAGCTTTGAATTGTTTAGGAGAACGGACGGAGAGCTAGGAAATAGAACTACTCTTTGTATTTTACTTTCTCTGCACTTCTAGCTTTATCATGTATTCTCCATCTTTGATTTTGATTTCTAGAGCTATGAACAACTAAACCCCTTTCATTGGGTTAGGGAGCTCTGTTGTAATTTGATGGATCAATACTAATTTTCATTATTCTTATTCTATCTTTCCTCTTGATTTTACTTGAAAGCTTTCGATCTTCATCCAATTGGATAGTTATCTTGGAAAAGAAGCTATTCAAACTTGGATCTCTTCTGAACCTTGAAAGAGGAATGAAGAGATCAGCTAGAAATGATTTCTCATGCTGGACCAAATTGGGTGTGGATGGGTATGTGGCTATAACCCTCTCAACACTTGATTTGGGAAATGCATGTGGTATAATCAGTGACCATACTTCATCTCTTCTCATGAGCAATTGACCAAGGAATTGGCTGTTGATCAAGATTTGAGAGATTGAACCACAAGAAATTGTTGTTCAATCACTTAAGATTACCAAGGAGATCAATGAGTGTATTGATTGAGGAAGAGATGAGAATGAAATTGATCCAGAGAATGCAACATCTCCTGAGCCCAATGAACTCCCCATTTCTGATCTTACCCATTCTCTTTAATTTCTGTAATTTACTTTTATGAGCAATTCCCCCATTCCCAATTACAATTCTGCAATTTACTTTCAGTCATTTACTTTCCCGCCGTTTTATTTTCTGCAAGTATCAACTCTATTCATGGATTCGCTCAACTAGAAAATTCCTCTAATTAAAGTTGCTTGATCAATCAATCCCTGTGGGATTCGACCTCACTATATTGTGAGTTTTTACTTGACGACAAATTCGGTACATTTGCCGAATGGAGATTTGTTGAGAGACAAGTTTTCCCCCGATCAAGTTTATGGCGCCGTTGCCGGGGATTGATTGTGCATCGACAATGATTACATTAGAGGATCACTAGATTGAGCATTTTTGTTTTGTTTGATTTAATTTTCTGTTTGAGTAATTTGCTTTCTGTCTTAGTTAATTTCTCCCCTCCCCTGTTTCTTAGTTTTTCTTTGTTATTTACAATTCAGTTCACTAACCCCACTAACTGTTTGATATAATGCATCACTGACACTAACAGTAATCCTAACGAAATACTCTCTGCATTTCTTTTCTTCACTTGTACTCTGTTGGTTGTATGACAGGGAGAAGAGGTGGGGCGTCAACTTCTTTTGATTCTGAACCCGAGAGAACCTTCTTGAGATTAAGAAGGGAGGCAAAAGAAAAACGTGTGGTTGGTGCTGAAGAAGAGGAAGAACACTTTGAAGAATACTTTGAAACAACCATGGAAGACCATCGTGAGGAAGAGGTTCACAACCATGGTGGAGGAGGTAGAGCAAATCCTGGTAGGGAGGATAGAAGAGTCTTGGGCTCTTATATCAACCCAAACCCAGGGAACTGCAGAAGTAGCATCCAAAAGCCAACCATCCATGCCAACAATTTCGAGCTAAAACCTCAGCTCATCACTCTTGTGCAGAATAATTGCTCATTTGGAGGAGGTGCTCAAGAAGATCCGAATCAACACTTGACCATCTTCTTGAGGATTTGTGACACAGTGAAGTCCAATGGAGTCTACCAAGATGTCTATAGGCTGCTCTTGTTCCCTTTCTCACTCAGGGACAAGGCATTCAAATGGCTCGAATCCTTCCCAAAAGAAAGCCTGACAAATTGGGAGGAGGTAGTGAATACGTTTTTGGCAAGGTTTTACCCCCCGCAAAGGATCAATAGGCTGATAACTGAAGTACAGACGTTCAGACAGCAAGATGGGGAGACACTTTATGAAGCTTGGGAAGGGTTCAAAGACCTAACAAGAAGGTGTCCACCAAATATGTTTAATGAATGGGTGCAGCTACACATCTTCTATGAAGGACTGTCATATGAATCAAAGAAGGCCGTAGACCATTCATTTGGAGGTTCTTTGAACAAGAAGAAGACCATTGAGGAAGCCATAGATGTCATTAAAACTGTAGCTGAGAATGACTACTTCTATGCTTCCGAAAGAGGGAACACTAGAGGGGTAATAGAGCTAAACAATGTAGATGCTCTACTGGCTCAGAACAAGCTCATTACCAAGCAGTTAGCTGACCTCACTAAGAAGATGGAGAGGAACCAAGTGGCAGCAATCACCACCTCATCAACAACTCAAGAAGAAGTTGAAGAAAAGAACCTTGAGCAAGCCAACTACATTGGGAATTCACCTAGACAGAACCATGATCCATACTCCAAGACATACAACTCTGGATGGAGGAACCACCCAAACTTTGGGTGGGGGAATCAGCAAGAGCAAAGCCAAGACCAGAGACGTTACAACCCCAACAACAATACAGCCCATTCTTCATTTGATGACATAATCTCTAAGATTGAAACCTTACTTGAAAGCATATGCAGAGACATCCAAGACAGTAAAACATTCCGAGAGGAAGTGCAGTCAAATATGCAGAACCAAGATGCTGCCATCGAGAAGCTTGAGACACAAGTTAGTTACCTATTCAATCAAACTTCTAGCAACAACCAAAGCAAAAAAGAGGAGTGTCAAGCTATCACTCTTAGGAGTGGGAAGAAACTGAAGGAATTTGACCAGAAGACACTAGAAGAAGACTCAATTGACGAAGGAGAAAAGCAAGATGGAAATCAAGCCACAACTTCTAAAGTGCAAAAAGAAAAAGGGAAGCTGAAGCCGGATGTCCCGAGAATTCCATACCCTCAGCAATTGAAGAAAAAGGGAGATGACAACCAGTTTTTGAGATTTTTAGAAATCTTCAAAAAGCTACAAATCAACATACCCTTTGCTAAAGCAATAGAACAAATGCCTCTATATGCCATGTTCTTAAAGGAGCTCATGACTAAGAAGAGAAGCTGGAAGAACAACGAAACTGTGATACTGACCGAAGAATGTAGTGCTATCATTCAGAACAAATTATCCCAGAAATTGAAGGATCCAGGGAGTTTTTAGATCCCCTGTGTCATAGGTGAGATCACAGTAGAGAAGGGTCTCTGTGACTTAGGAGCCAGCATCAATTTGATGTCAGTAGCCATGATGAGGAGGATGAAGATCGAGGAGGCTAAACCAACAAAAATGGCCTTACAATTGGCAGACCGATCATTCAAGTTCCCTCACGGCATAGTAGAGGATTTGTTGGTGAAGGTGGGAGACTTCATATTTCCAGCCGATTTTGTAGTGTTGGACATGCAGGAGGAAGCCAAGGCCTCCATTATCCTGGGAAGACCTTTCCTGGCCACTGCTGGAGCTGTCATTGATGTCCAAAAAGGTGATCTTACCTTAAGATTACAAAATGAGAAGTTGACATTCAATGTATTCAAGGCCATGAGTTACCCACCAGAACAATTCGGGGAATGCGTGAGATTAGATGCACTTGAGGAAGAAGTGCAGGAGAGCTTCGAAGATGAAGGACCAGAAGAGCCAGAGAGAGTCATGAAAGAGGAGTATGAATCAAGTGAAGAGGTGGGAACAGCAGAAATACGTATACAAGAAGCACCAAAAGCAGAGAACCAAAAGTCAGAAGCACCCAAACTTGAGCTTAAGGCACTGCCACCTACTCTCAAATATGCATACTTAGGAGAAAATGAAAGTTACCCAGCGATCATAAGCTCATCCCTCAGCCAGAATCAAGAGGATGAACTACTCCAAGTATTGAGGAAGCACAAGGATGCCATTGAATGGACTCTTGCTGACTTAAAAAGAATCAGTTCAACCATATGCATGCATAAGATACTGCTAGAAGAGGATGCCAAACCGTCCATTCAATCTCAAAGGAGGCTGAACCCAATCATAAAAGAGGTGGTGCAGAAAGAAGTTATGAAGTTATGGCAGGGAGGGGTGATCTACCCTATCTCAGACAGCCCATGGGTCAGCCCTGTACATGTTGTCCTAAAGAAGGGAGGAATCACTGTAGTTCCAAATGAGAAGAACGAATTAATCCCTACAAGGATGGTCACTGGATGGCGGATATGGATAGACTACAGAAAACTCAATGAAGCTACACGAAAAGATCATTTCCCCTTCCATTCATGGATCAGATGTTGGAACGACTTGCAGGCCACGCATATTATTGTTTTCTTGATGGTTATTCGGGATATAACCAAATAGTGGTTGATCCTAGAGACTAAGAGAAAACCTCATTCACTTGCCCATATGGAGTGTTTGCCTACAGGCAAATGCCATTTGGGCTATGTAATGTGCCTGCAACTTTCCAACGCTGCATGCTTTCTATCTTCTCAGACATGATAGAGAAATTCATCGAAGTCTTTATGGATGACTTCCCAGTATTTGGAGATTCTTTTCCTAGCTGCCTACAGCACCTTGCCTTGGTATTGAAAAGATGCCAAGAGACCGACCTAGTCTTGAACTGGGAGAAATGTCACTTCATGGTGACAGGAGGAATAGTCCTTGGTCATAAGGTCTCTAACCAAGGCATTGAGGTGGACAGAGCCAAAGTGAAACTCATTGAAAAACTTCCTCCACCCAGTGATGTCAAGGCAATTAGTAGCTTTTTAGGGCATGCTGGTTTTTACAGAAGGTTTATTAAAGATTTTTCAAAGATAGCCAAGCCCTTAAGCAATCTCCTTGTATCTGATACACCATTTGTCTTCGATGAAACATGCATGTTAGCTTTTGAAAACTTGAAAATGAGATTATCATCTGCACCTATCATTTCCCCACCTGACTGGAACTTACCATTTGAACTGATGTGTGATGCATCTGATTTTGCAATAGGGGCAATGTTAGGACAGAGGAAAGACAACTTAGTCCATGTGATATACTATGCCAGCAAGGTCCTTAATGATGCTCAAAGAAATTATACCACAACCGAAAAGGAACTGTTGGCAATAGTTTTCGCATTTGACAAGTTTAGATCGTACCTCATTGGTGCAAAAGTGATTGTTTTCACAGATCACACAGCACTTAAATATTTGTTTGCTAAGCAAGAATCAAAACCGAGACTAATAAGATGGATCTTATTGTTGCAGGAATTTGATATTGAAATCAGAGACAAGAAAGGAGTGGAGAACAAGGTAGCAGATCACCTCTCCAGAATCCCTCAGGATGAAGGTGGGGCACATGATACTCATGTGAACGAGCTCTTCCCTGATGAGCAATTGATGGTAGTTCACAAGGCTCCATGGTTTGCAGACATAGCCAACTTCAAGGCAACTGGGGCTTTACCACCAGAGATACATAAACATCAGAAAAGAAAGCTCATGAATGATGCAAAATACTTTGTCTGGGACGAGCCATATCTCTTCAAGAAGTGTTCAGATGGAGTCCTCAGAAGATGTGTTTCGGAAGAAGAAGGATGAGAGGTCCTATGAAATTGCCACAGCTCAAGTTATGGAGGCCACTTTGGAGGGGACAGAACTGTAGCAAAAGTTCTACAAAGTGGGTTCTTTTGGCCTACCCTTTTCAAGGACGCCAAGGAACTGGTAAAAAGCTGCAATGAATGCCAAAGAGCTGGAAACTTGCCCAAAAGAAATGCCATTCCACAAAATTTCATCTTAGAGCTGGAATTGTTTGATGTGTGGGGAATAGATTTTACGGGGTCGTTTCCAACTTCATATGCAAACAAGTACATCTTAGTAGCTGTGGATTATGTCTCCAAGTGGGTAGAGGCGATTGCAACTCCAACAAATGATAACAAGGTGGTTATGAACTTCCTCAGGAAGAATATCTTTAGCCGGTTTGGAGTCCCAAGAGCCCTCATCAGTGATGGAGGGAGCCACTTTTGTAACAGACCATTAGAGGCTCTTCTCCTACGATATGGGGTAAAACACAAGGTAGCCACACCTTACCACCCCCAAACAAGTGGACAAACTGAGATATCCAACAGAGAACTAAAGAGGATTTTGGAAAAGACTGTGGGTGCATCAAGAAAGGATTGGTCAAAGAAGTTGGATGATGCTCTTTGGGCGTACAGAACAGCATTCAAAACACCACTTGGAATGTCCCCATATCAGCTGGTGTATGGTAAAGCTTGTCACTTACCACTGGAGCTAGAACACAAGGCTCTATGGGCTATCAAGATACTAAATTTTGACAGCATTGCTGCTGGTGCAAAGAGAATCTTGCAGCTGCAAGAGATGGAGGAATTCAGGTCACAAGCCTATGAAAATACCAAGATGTATAAGGAGAAGGCAAAGAGAAGACATGACTCACATCTTGCACCCAGGAGTTTTGAAAGGGGGCAGCGAGTGCTCCTATACAATTCCAAACTAAGACTGTTCCCAGGAAAACTCAAATCTAGGTTGTTCGGACCCTTTCTTGTCACAAAGGTCTCGCCGTATGGACATGTAGAAGTCATGGATGAAGTTTCAGAAAGGACTTTTACAGTGAATGGACAAAGACTCAAGCATTATCTGGGCAGCATGGGGGAAAACCCCAGGATGAAATACCATCTCAAGTAAGTGAGGACTCGTCGAGCTAGCGACGATAAAAAAGCGCTTTGTTGGGGGGCAACCCAACCTCACGTAATTCATTTTTATCTTCATTTCAATAAAGATCACAAGTTGTTTCCCCTGTATTGCAAGGAGCTAAGTTTGGTGTTCCACCAAAAGGACTTTTAGTTAGAATTACACCCGCTCCCAAAACGCATTGCTAGCTCTAACCAATCGAGGGAAACCACTTAGATGTGGTTAGACTTTAGTTAATAATTGTTTTGTTAACAACAAGATATGAGTTTGTCAGCATATATGCAAGATTATGTACTAAGCAAGGAACTAAGTTTGGTGTTCACACACCAAATCAAGTTCATAAGACACAAGCACATGCAAGCTAACTATTTCTCAAAGTGTTGTGGGAACAAGCAACTTCCAATAACTTTACAGGAATTTTATGGTGAACCTTCACTCAAGGAAGTGAGGAAGCAAAGAGCAGGAGGATGACGAAAAGAAGGCGATTAGAAGTTGTCATCTGAAGGTTGTATTGTCACTTAATTTCATGTATTTACAGTTTGAACATTGGAAGCCCAAATGCAGTCTTGATTAATGGTTACCAGTGAGTCTAAACATGTTTTTAAACTCTACCTTGTTGTTGAGCATGGTCTGTGATTCTGGTTTTAAGTGTCACTACATCTTTCATTTACTTATTTGTATGTTTGTTCCCTTAGAATCAAATGAAAAAGAGAATGAGTGTTTACAAAAGACCAGAGAGGAGTTTTTAATGTGGAGTTAGTGCATGAGGTTGTGGTGTGATCATAAGTTAGCTAAGTTGGTTCAACCACAAGGTTAGGATGACAATTATCTATCCTGAATACTTTACTTTTGATATGCCCATGAGACTAAGATAACAACAAGATCCTAATAAGAGAAAAGGGAAAGAACAATGGAAGTGAAAAAAAAAAGACAAAGAATAAGCAATAAGGCTAGGCACCAATGGTTTACCTTAAGACATGTGTCTGTGGTGCTCCTGTGTGGGGGATCTACTTGGATGAATAAGCTCTTAGGGGTGCTTTATCACTTGGTAACTTGGGTTAACTAACCCGGGATTATCAGCTGAAAATCCATTATCAAGAGTAACCCTCACTACAGAACACTTAGTAACCCAAAGAAGTGCTGGACACCAAGGTCTCAAGAAAGAAAATAAATGAACCAGATGCCTGTGGTTTGTATGTATGGGGGAGAGACTTGAGGGAGTAAGTCCTTAGGGGTGTTTCAACACCTAGCACCTTGAACCAACTGGTTCGGGAGTGTTGGCTGAAAGCTTATCTTAAAGAGTTGCCCCCTTACAGAGCACTTAGCCTGAAGAACACAAACAACCCTTGAAATAACAATAAAAGGATCAATAAATAAAAGTCTCATGGGATATAACAAAGTGAGTATTTTAGGAGATGATAAAGGTCTGAAAGCCAGCAGTGGAATAAACCTAAGTTGCTATGCATGAAACCACCATAAAATCAGTAATATGACTTCCACAAGAATGACTCATTTCTCTGGAGATTACATTCATCATTCTCTTGTTCCAGTACTTGCTTAGGGACAAGCAAGCTTTAAGTTTGGTGTTGTGATGCAAGGGCATTTTGGCCAGTTTCACTGACCTTTTGTTTACTGTTTTTAGGTAGTTTCATTGCATTTTCTTAGGAAATAAGCTAGTTTTGGACAGAAAATCATTTACATCCTGATTCAAGCATGCATTGTGCATTTTACATGATTTCATGAGGATTTTTCATGATTTTAATGACAAAATTGATATTGCATCCCCCATGACTTGGATTAGAACTTTGATGCACCTTATTGCTTGATTTCAGGAACAAAGGAAGCAAAGAATGGGAGTAACTTGCAAGGCTAAGGAGAAAAGTGATTGCCAATAACACTCTCAAAAGCCATCAATGCCACGTTAAGGAGTCACGTTAACCAAGTTAACGTGAACTCTAACGTGGAGAAGAGAAGTTGAGCCAACGTTAGTGACACTTAACATTGTCACTAACGTTGGCAATTGCTCACAAATGGCCATGTTAGGAGCCACATTAACCTAGTTAACGTGGCCTCTAACGTTAAAGGGGGAAGAGAAGCCAACGTTAGTGACACTCAACATTGTCACTAACATTGGCCTAAGGTGCAAAGTACCACGTTAACTCCCACGTTAACTTGGTTAACATAGGAGCTAACGTAAGAGATGAAGAGTTGTCGACAACGTTAGTGACACTCAACATTATCACTAACGTTGAAGCAACCACACAAACCCCAAGAGCCACGTTAACTTCCCCGTTAACTTGGCTAACGTGGAAGCTAACGATGAGGAATAAAGGATGGGCCAACGTTAGTGACACTCAACATTGTCACTAACGTTGGGATGGCTAAGAGTGGCCACGTTAGAAGCCACGTTAACCTAGTTAACATGGACTCTAACGTGTGACCTATGGGCACATTGGAACGTTAGT
Source organism: Arachis hypogaea (assembly GCF_003086295.3). Classification (NCBI taxonomy): domain Eukaryota; kingdom Viridiplantae; phylum Streptophyta; class Magnoliopsida; order Fabales; family Fabaceae; genus Arachis; species Arachis hypogaea. The sequence goes on along the minus strand of NC_092038.1, from coordinate 91,253,147 downwards.
GACAATGTTGAGTGTCACTAACGTTCTCGAAGGTTGGCAAAAGCCACGTTAGAAGCCACGTTAACTTAGTTAACGTGGGCTTTAACGTGAAGCAAGAAGGGGCATACTGGAACGTTAGTGACAATGTTGAGTGTCACTAACGTTCTCGAAGGTTGGCAAAAGCCACGTTAGAAGCCACGTTAACCTAGTTAACGTGGGCTTTAACGTGAGGCTAAGTGGTGCATTGGAACGTTAGTGACAATGTTAAGTGTCACTAACGTTCTCAAACTTATACTTTCACTAAATGTTAAACACCCCTAACGTCTTGAGCTGAAGTCTCTACCCACTTCACACTTTCTCTCTGCAAGTAAAGCCAAGCCCAAATGAAGAAAGGAACTACTTCAAACATAAGATCCAAAGGCCCAAGACTTAAAGAGCCAACTAGAAGCTGAGAAGAGTAGTATATATAGGAGTAGCTTTGAATTGTTTAGGAGAACGGACGGAGAGCTAGGAAATAGAACTACTCTTTGTATTTTACTTTCTCTGCACTTCTAGCTTTATCATGTATTCTCCATCTTTGATTTTGATTTCTAGAGCTATGAACAACTAAACCCCTTTCATTGGGTTAGGGAGCTCTGTTGTAATTTGATGGATCAATACTAATTTTCATTATTCTTCTTCTATCTTTCCTCTTGATTTTACTTGAAAGCTTTCGATCTTCATCCAATTGGATAGTTATCTTGGAAAAGAAGCTATTCAAACTTGGATCTCTTCGGAACCTTGAAAGAGGAATGAAGAGATCAGCTAGAAATGCTTTCTCATGCTGGACCAAATTGGGTGTGGATGGGTATGTGGCTATAACCCTCTCAACACTTGATTTGGGAAATGCATGTGGTATAATCAGTGACCATACTTCATCTCTTCTCATGAGCAATTGACCAAGGAATTGGCTGTTGATCAAGATTTGAGAGATTGAACCACAAGAAATTGTTGTTCAATCACTAAAGATTGCCAAGGAGATCAATGAGTGCATTGATTGAGGAATAGATGAGAATGAAATTGATCCGAAGAATGCAACATCTCCTGAGCCCAATGAACTCCCCATTTCTGATCTTACCCATTCTCTTTAATTTCTGCAATTTACTTTTATGAGCAATTCCCCCATTCCCAATTACAATTCTGCAATTTACTTTCAGTCATTTACTTTCCCGCCGTTTTATTTTCTGCAAGTATCAACTCTATTCATGGATTCGCTCAACTAGAACATTCCTCTAATTAAAGTTGCTTGATCAATCAATCCCTGTGGGACTCGACCTCACTCTATTTTGAGTTTTTACTTGACGACAAATTCGGTACACTTGCCGAATGGAGATTTGTTGAGAGACAAGTTTTCCCCCGATCACCATGGATCACAATATGGAGGATATTTTGGAGGTGAGCGAACAGCCACCAAAATCCTCCAATGTGGCTTCTACTGGCCTACAATCTATAGAGACTCCCGAGAGTTTGTACGTAACTGTGAGAGTTGCCAGCGAGCTAGTAATCTGCCTCATGGTTACGCTATGCCTCAACAAGGGATCTTAGAGATTGAGTTGTTTGATGTATGGGGTATTGACTTTGTGGGGCCTTTCCCACCATCATACTCAAACACTTACATTCTGGTGGCAGTAGACTATGTATCTAAATGGGTGGAGGCAATTGCAACACCCACTAACGATACTAAGACAGTACTGAAGTTCCTCCAGAAACATATCTTTAGCAGATTTGGTGTCCCTAGAGCACTAATCAGTGATGGAGGCACTCATTTCTGTAATAAACAACTTTATACTGCTATGGTCCGATATGGAATTAGCCACAAGGTGGCAACTCCATATCATCCACAGACCAATGGGCAAGCTAAAGTTTCTAATAGAGAACCAAAAAGAATCCTAGAATGGACTGTAATTGCCCGTAGAAAGGATTGGGCAAAGAGCTTGGATTATGCTCTATGGGCATACAGAACAGCATTCAAGACTCCTGTAGGAATTTCTCCATACTAGCTTGTGTATGGGAAGGCCTGTCACCTGCCCCTGGAACTGGAGCATAAAGCCTACTAGGCAACCAGATTCCTAAACCTTGATGCCAAATTAGCTGGAGAGAAAAGATTGCTCCAGCTGAATGAGCTAGAGGAATTCAGACTCAATGCTTTTGAAAATGCAAAAATTTACAAGGAGAAAGCAAAGAGATGGCATAATAAGAACTTATCATCCAGAGTCTTTGAGCCAGGACAAAAGGTTCTGCTGTTCAACTCTAGGCTCAGGCTATTCCCTGGGAAACTAAAATCCCAGTGGAGAGGACCATATGTGATTACAGGCGTGTCACCATATGGATATGTAGAGCTTCAGGATATTAATTATGACAAAAAGTTTATTGTTAATGGATAGAGAGTCAAACATTATCTTGAAAGCAATTTTGAGCAAGAATGCTCAAAACTGAGACAAGATTAAAGCTCAGTAAGGACCAGCTAAAGACAATAAAGAAGCGCTTGTTGGGAGGCAACCCAGCCATTACTGTAGTTTATTTGTTATTTAAATAATAATTATAGGAGTTTAATAAATTATCATCAGAACTAATTCTCATTTACAGGAGTTCACAAAGTTACAGAAGGATTTAGAGCAGAGAGTAGAGAAAAGAAGCTCACTGGCACGAAAACGCCAGTAAGAGGCACTTTTGGGCGTTAAACGCCAGAATGGGCACCATTCTGGGCATTTAACGCCAGTAAGGATCCCTTTCTGGGCGTTAAACACCAGAATGGGTACCATTCTAGGCGTTTAACACTTGACTTACAGCATCTTGGGCGTTTAGAAAAACCCCAGTGACAAAGGCCCAAAACAAGCAACAACCGGGCGTTAAACGCCCAAAACAGGCAACAGTTGGGCGTTTAACGCCAGGAACGTGGAGGGGAGGTAGTTTTGTTTTCCAACTCAAATTTTTTATTTTTTATTTTTTTGTTTTCATCCATAATTTCTTGCATAAACATCTTACAAATCCTCATCTTTTAATTTCAAATTTCAAAAATAACTCTTAATTCTAAAAATCTTTTCTTCTTTTCAAATCTTTTTTTTTTTCAAAACTCATATATCTTTTTGATTTCTTTTCAAATCTTTTGCAAAACCCATCTATCTTTTTAATATCTTTTCAAATCTTTTTCAACTCATCATAATATCTTTTCCAATTTAATTTTATCTTTTTCAAAATTCTCTCATATCTTTTCAATTTTAAAATTACATCTTTTGTGTTTCATACTTATCTTTTACAAATCATATCTTCTATCATATCTTTTTCAAAAAATTTTGGCCAACCCCTGTCCTCCACAATTTGAATTTGTCTCTCCTCATTCTCCTCTCCTTTCCTTTCTTTTGCTTGCGGACAAGCAAACCTCTAAGTTTGGTGTGTTTTGCGTGATCACTGAGCTAAGACTCACTAAGATCATGGCTCCTAAGGGAAAACAAACCACTTCAAGAGGCAAGAAAGAGAATAATCCAAAATCACTTTAGAATCAAGAGAGGTTCTTAACCAAGGAACATTCAGACCATTACCACAAAATAATGGGTCTAAGGTCAGTGATCCCGGAAGTTAAATTTGATCTGAAAGAAGGCGAATATCCAGAGATCCAAGAGTAGATTCAAAACAGAGGTTGGGAAATTCTAGCTAATCTTGAGACAAAGGTGGGTAGAAATATGGTTTAGAAATTCTACTCAAATTTGTGGCAAATAGAGAGGCTGAGAATGACTGGAACTGCTTTCTATACCTTTCCAACCATGGTAAGAGGGAAGATGATTTACTTCCACCTTGACAAAACAAGAGAGGTCTTCAAGCTGCCTCAACTACAAGATGATCCAGAATCTTTTAATAGGAGAATGGTGTATGATGATAAGCGCTTAGACCAAATTCTAGAGGACATATGCATCCCTGGAACCAAGTGGACAACCAGCACAAAAGGTGTTACAAACCAACTCAAGAGAAGGAATCTCAAACCAATTGCTATGGGCTGGCTGAATTTCATTGGGCATTCCATACTGCCTACAAGCTATCGCTCCGAAGTCACTATCAAGAGAGCAGTGATGATCCATTGTATTATGTAAGGAAACAAAGTGAAGATTCATCATCTGATTTCTTGTGAGCTCTACATAATTGCAAATAAGAACTCCAAGGAAGCCAAATTGGCTTACCCAAACTTGATTTCTCTATTATGTAAAGAGGCTGGGGTGAAGATGGGAGTAGATGAGTTCATCCCAGCCGAACATCCAATCACCAAGAAATCAATGGAGGGACAACAAGTACAAGAAAACTCTATCAAAAGGAGGGCGCAGGAGTTCCTCCCAGAAATCCCTCAGATTGACTACTGGACCCGCCTAGAAGCATCTGTCACCAAACTGCAAGAAACTATGGATCAACTTAAGAAAGAACAGTAAAATCAAAATAGTATGATCTGCAAGCTGCTTAAAGAACAAGAAAAGTAAGGGCATGAGCTACAGGAACTGAAGCGCCAGAGGCTCTCCCTTGAGGGACCAGACACCCCACAGATTGAAGGAGCATCCATCTCCCAAAATAAAGGTTGTTGAGTCCTAATCTTAACTCTGTGATAACTTTTGCTATTAAAAATCTATTTTAGGAGTCATATGAGTAGTAGTAGTTAGTATTTTTATTTTTATTTTTATCATCTCCAAGTAAGCTATAATCTATTTTTCTCATCATCATTAAACATGAATGAAATAGCAGATATTTTTAGAATAAGGAGGCAAAATTTTTTCGAGTTCTTAATAAGAAAAATTCAAATTATTTATATGTGGTGGCAACACTTTTTGTTTTCTGAAAGAATGCTTAAACAGTACATATTTTTTATCTTGTTGTTTATGAATGTTAAAATTGTTAGCTCTTGAAAGAATGATGAAAAAGAGAAATGTTAATGATAATCTGAAAAATCATAAAATTGATTCTTGAAGCAAGAAAAAACAGAAAAAAAGCAAGCAGAAAAAGCCAATAACCCTTTAAACGAAAAGGCAAGGGTAAAAAGGATCCAAGGCTTTGAGCATTAAGGGATAGGAGGGCCAAAGGAATAAAATCCTGGCCTAAACAGCTGAATCAAGTTGTCTCTAACCATGTGCTTATGGCATGCAGGTCCAAGTGAAAAGCTTGAGACTGAGTGGTTAAAGTCGTGATCCAAAGAATGTGCTTAAGAACTCTCGATACCTATAATTGGGGACTTTAGCAAAGCTGAGTCACAATCTGAAAAGGTTCACCCAGTTATGTGTCTGTGGCATTTATGTATCCGGTGGTAATACTGGAAGACAAAGTGCTTAGGGCCACGGCCAAGACTCATAAAGTAGCTGTGTTCAAGAATCAACATACTAAACTAGGAGAATCAATAACACTATCTGAATTCTGAGTTCCTATGGATGCCAATCATTCTAAACTTCAAAGGATGAAGTAAGATGCCAAAACTATTCAGAACTAAAAAGCTACTAGTCCCGCTCATCTAATTAGAATTGAGCTTTATGTAAAACTCTGAGATTGCCTCTTGATCCTCGTGCTATCCTATTTCTTTTATCTAGTTGCTTGGGGACAAGCAACAGTTTAAGTTTGGTGTTGTGATGATCGGATATTTTATACGCTTTTTAGGAGTATTTTCATATAGTTTTTAGTAGGATCTAGCTACTTTTTAGTATATTTTTATTAGTTTTTATACAAAAATCACATTTCTGCACTTTTCTATGAGTTTGTGTGTTTTTCTGTGATTTTAGGTAATTTTTTGGCTGAAATTCAGGGACCTAAGCAAAAATCTAATTCAGAGGCCGATAAAGAACTGCTGATGCTGTTGGATTCTGACCTCCCTGCACTCGAAATGAAATTTTTGGAGCTACAGAAACCCAAATGGTGCGCTCTCAATTGCGTTGAAAAGTAGACATCCAGGGATTTCCAGAAATATATAATAGTTCATACTTTGCCTGGGTTTAGATGATGCAAACTGGCGTTCAACGCCAGCTTTCTGCCCTATTCTAGTGTTAAACGCTAGAAACAAGTTGCAAGCTAGAGTCAAACACCAGAAACAAGTTACAAACTGGCGTTCAATGCCAAAGAAGGCCTCTACACGTGAAAGTTTCAATGCTCAGCACCAACACACACCAAGTGGGCCCCGAAAGTAGATTTCTGCACTATCTATCTTAGTTTACTCATTTTCTGAAAACCAAGGTTACTAGTTGAGTATAAAAACTACTTTTAGAGATTTATTTTGTACCTCATGACATTTTACATCTGAATTTGTATCTTTGATGGCATGAGTCTCTAAACCCCATGGTTGGGGGTGAGGAGTTCTGCTGTGTCTCGATGAATTAATGCAATTATTTCTGTTTTCTATTCAATCACGCTTGTTTCTATTCTAAGATATTCATTCGCACTTCAACATGATGAATGTGATGATCCATGACACTCATCACCATTCTCAACCTATGAACACGTGCCCAACAACCACTCTTGTTCTACCTTAGATTGAATGTATATCTCTTGGACTCCTGGTTCACGAGTTTGATTGCCTCTCCTGACAACAGAGCGTTCAATCCGTGAGACCAGAGTCTTCGTGGTATAAGCTAGAATTATTTGGCAATATTCCTGAGATCTGGAAAGTCTAAACCATATCTGTGGTATTCTGTGTAGGATCTGGTAAGGGATGACTACGACGAGCTTTAAACTCATGAATGTTGGGCGTAGTGACAGATGCAAAAGGAGCATTGGATCCTATTCCAACACAAGTGAGAACCGACAGATGATTAGCCATGTACATAGACCATTTTCACTGAGAGGACGGATGGTAGCCATTGACAACAGTGATCCACCAATATACAGCTTGCCATGGAAGAAGCCTTGCGTGCGTGAAGAAGAAGACAGTAGGAAAGCAGAGATTCAGAAGACAGAGCATCTCCAAAACTCCAACCCATTCTCCATTACTGCATAACAAGTATTTATTTCATGCTCTTTTACTTTTCGTAATTAAAACTAAGAACTACTATTG